>NW_028277058.1:11142142-11460000 GCF_059951505.1 Python bivittatus | reverse complement strand
TCTGCATTACTTCAGTCTACAGCTCAGAGTCCCCATTATTCTTCTTCTCTTCTCTTCCTCCCCCTCCCTCTTCTAAGTTTACAAGAGGCTTCCATAGATTTTCCTTTAAGATCACAATAATGAATGAAGTATTTGAATGAGTCGAATATCTTAATTCACTTATAAGGTATTATAGCCTTATGAAACACAATTCTCTGATTAAAAAAAACAGGGTATACATTTGGTTACAAATTGGAGTGCAACTTTACATATTCCAAAGATGAGAGCTGAATATTCTATCTCAAAAGTTAATGACTTTCTAAAAAAAAAATACATTTTAAGTATTTATCAAAGTTGAACATGGCAGAGTGAGGAATACATCATATTAATTCCTTTGCTCCAGGCAGGTATTAGACACTTCTAAAGTCTCAGGCACATCCTTTCGAAGGCAATGTGTTATTCCTTTCCTACTGCTCTGAGAAATTATCTGTACACCAGCCTGGTGTGAGCACCCCTGTTGCCATCAGTAAATCACTTCCATTCTCTTTATTCCATGGCTCTTTTATAGGTGCGACAAGCTAATAATAAGTGGCAATTTCCTTGCTGAGCCTCCTCTGAATTCTCAAATCAAGGACCAAGGTGCTGTCTCTGCACACTTTCTGGTAGCCTCATCATTGCACAGAGCATGATAATCCACTCAGTTTTCAATCCAGTGTGCAAGTTTGTGATGTGAAAGGCAGAACTCTTGTTTGTGAAGAACGGCATGCAAGTAATTTGAATTAGGAGACTATCAAAACGGGTTGCAGATAAAGTAACTCAGGTAAGGACAGGAAAAAGACAGTAGTCGAAATATAAATGGTTTGATCAATTCTTCTATTACTCGGCCTGAAAATCAAACATTTTTGGAATGCCTTATCCTGTTGCCGACAGTGTTGATCTGAGGTCTCCAAATAAATATCTGTTTCTGTTTGGATTTGTTTATTTTCAGGAATGAGCAAAATCATGTCCTGAGTACTCAGCCACCTCCACTTCATTTGTCCAGTGAGGTTGCTTGTATCAGAAGCTGCAGCCAAGAAGTTGCTGCTGCAACTCTTGTGACTGGTGGCTGCACCAAGACCAGTGTAATTTCCCAGCTGCTGCCTAGCAGAACTCCTGTTAATTCAGTCACACAGTATTTCCAAGCCAAGTTAGCAGCTGGTAAGGTTCTCAGTGGGACAGTATGAAAAGCAATTCATCCTGCTGCATGTTGGTGTAATGCAGAGAGGATCTGCCTATTCTTCATCTTCTAGAGCAGGGATATGATCAATTAGAGAGGCAATGAACTTTTATAGGTCATAAAAATCAAATGCCTTGGTGTCCCTATTTCTTCTTGGAATGCAAAGCTTCATTCTTAGGGATAAAGTAAACACAGGAGCCAACATAAGGGAAGACTGGTGCAGAAAAGCCTCAATAGTGGTCTTTCAAGCCCTAAACGTCTGAAGCATCACCTGAAAGAGCACCTTGTCTCATGTTTCTGTCCAATGTTTATGGTAAACTTGGAGGTTCTTTTCCATTGTGTCTCTGTGTGTGTCTGTGCGCGTGAATCTTCACATATCCTGCCTTTTAAGCCAATGGTATTTCACTTATTTGGTGCTGTCTTCTGCTCTCGAATTTTCTGTGGAAGACATGTCATCCATGCTTGCAAAGTCAGCTGTCACTCGTGTGTTGACACCTGGCGCCTGCTTGGACAAGTCCCTGCAGTTTTCTTGGCAAGATTTCAGAAGTGGTTTGCTATTGCCTCATTCCTAGAGCTGAGAGAGAGGGACTGGCTCAAGGTCACCCAGCTGGCTTTGTGCCTAAGACAGGACTAGAACTCACGGTCTCCCGGTTTCTAGCTTGGTGCCTTCACCACTACACCAGGCTGGCTCTTTCCAGATATTGCCACCCAAAATTGAACAAGTACTTATTTAGAATGAACTTCCAACCTGGCATCCTTTTTTGCATATATTTAAACTTTCTTCTTCTGGCCAGCATTTCACCATTAAATTAATTTTCAGATTATAAAATGTATATTGCTTGATGACTGTCATTTAACTTATTTGCTTTTCTTAGTGTTCAAAACTGTTTCAAGAGTACCTGCTACTAAACCCAAGATATGGATAAATTGTTTAAGAAAACATGGAAAATTATAGGCTAGTAGTTTAGAAAGTCTTTTAAGAAGTCTTGGAGGATTTGGTGCTCTCAGATCATTTCCCATTGTCGACATTTGCTTAGCCTGGGATGGAGGGCTACACTGTGGTGCTACTACATTTTTCTAATGTTCCAGGTATGCCAGTTGCCCTTAAAAAACACAGTGGAGGGGGAAAGATATAGGAAATTATGAACAACATGTAAATAGTGGCAGGAGGATTGCAAAGACTACCACAATAATCCTTCTACCCATGCAAGGCAGCAGATTCATCCAAGACACCAGGAAAAAACAGGACAAAAGTCATCAAAGGATGAAAAAACACCTCTGTGAATAACCTTTAATCTCCACATATCCTGCCTTTTATGCCAATGGCATTTCACTTATTTGGTGCTGTCTTCTGCTCTCGAATTCTCCGTGGAAGACATGTCATCCATGCTTGCAAAGTCAGCTGTCACTCATGCTTGGCACTTCAGCTTTATATATCTTATACTAGATGTCACTTCAGCTGTCCCTGATGCATCAGCTGTTCCTGAAATCCAGGACAACATTTGCCATCACATTTTGATTTGTTAGGGCTGTCTCTTACCCTATAAACTGGCTTTTCAAAGTAGATAAAAGCATCCATATACCCATCTTAGATGTTCATTCCTCATTTTTTTCCCATTACACATCAAATAACTCCCTGGATACTTTACATCTCCCATAAAATTGTATTTCTTTTTTTTTTCCATAGTACTTTTATTAAACATAACAATTACAAAGACAAAAAACTAATACAACTAAAGAAATAAAAGAATAAAAAATAGTGCAAAGAAGAAAAAAATAGAAAGATAGAAAAGAAAGAAAAATTAAGAATATAGTAAAAAAAAGAAGAAATATATAAAGAAATGACTTCCCCCCTCATCACAAGAAGTATAAACAATTTTAGTAATTTATCACCTTCTCTTAAAGTACAAAAAATCTCTTCTTCCCATATCTCATCTCTTGTCTATAAACAAATCCTTAAAGCCTCATCATTCAGTCTTGATCAGCAAAAGTCCATTCAGGGTTACCAGAGATAACAACATACCTATTTTAACCTTGATCAAATAAATGAACTTCGTATTCCTTTCTTTTACTTTTAACAATCTTGATCTTTAATCCCTTCAAATAAAGTCCTAGAACTTGATTTCTTTTCATTTTTTCTTTGTCCCTTCTCACAAAATTCTTCAAAGCTTTAACAAGTCTGTTTTGTAAATCCAATAGAGGAAAGTTATCCAGGTTACTCTTTTGGTTTGTTGTTTATATATCCCTTTTAATTATTAAGACGTCAGCTGCTTTCATTTGTATATCCAGTGTAACATGTTTTTCCATATTATTCTTACAGTCTGTCATTTTTAAATCCATTTTCAGATTGGTCTTAGTCTTGTCCAGTAATACTTGTTCTTCTTCTGTAACATCTTGTATTTCTCAGACTATGCAACAGAACATCCTTGGGATATAAAATTACATTGAACTTCCATGGGATATAAGATTAGATTGGAGTTCGTCTTAATTAGTTAGAAGTTAGAATGGATTGAAGTTACCCTTAATTATATATTTGGGGTAGGGGGAGATATTTTCACTTCATTGATAATGAATCAATAATAAAGCTATTATTCCCCTTCCTATTTCTTCCATTGTCATCATTCCTATTAACACTCTGCCTCCAATAGGAATTACAGAGGTTCAGACTGAGGTCTTTGATTCAAGAATGGTCTTTGATTCAAGAATGGCTACCCTCTTTGGAGAGTCATCAAGCTACATAATACAGCATCTGCTTAGGTCAAGGCTGGATAATCTGTGGTCCTCAAGCTAACTTGGGGCATCCTGCAGCATCTTAATTTCAAAAGTGTTTGTACTTTTGTACTTGAGACTTCTCACAAGAACAATCTACCCTTGCTAGCTGTACAGATGTAGATAGACAGGCAAAGAGAGTGTCAGAGACATCTGTTACTGAACAAGAGAGTGGCATTTATTTGTATGGGTCTAATGTGAGAAGTAACGTTTCTAACTTTAGATAAATGTTGGAATCAGACTTACTGTCAATTACTGAAATAAATGGGAATTAATTTGTGCTCACCTAACTTAAATCCTAAGGTGAATGCTAGTCTCAAAACCAAGTATGGCTTCTCACAGGTCCCCTTATTTAAAAGGAATTATGTCAAAATGTTGACATAAACAGATAATACTGAAAGGGCTTACTGAGCATGAAGTCACCCAGACTCAAGGTAGCACTAGAAATCTATTGAAGCAGATTTCCTTAAAAAAATAAATACACCTGGTTCCATTTTGTGTTTGTGCTTTCCTAAAGATATTTAAAGACATAAGCATATGACCTGCTGTTTGAATACAATTGCATCCATGTGTGTAATAGAAGACATATAATCTTCCTTACATGGCCTTTTCTCAGCTACTTAGTATCTAATTAGGGTATAAACTAATCATCCTTCCCAACCTTTCAAAAAAGTTTGAATTATCACCACCTTTGGAGGGGGGTGGGTAGAAATTATGTGGCCAGTGTTTGACATGTTCAGTGGATTTCATGACCACCTAAAAGTATGATTTTCTTACTATTCTTTGCAGGCACATTTCATATTGATGTGAATATAATAAGAAGCATCTGAAGAAAAGTGTGTGTGCGCATGTATGTTCATTCTCCTTAGAGTCAGGAATATAAGATGCAATGGATGATCATCAGATTTTATTTTTAATGCGTTGATTCAAGGAAAGTTTCATATGCAGTAGCAGCACTGTGATGGCTAATATTTGTATGTTCAAACTTCTTCTGCAGAGATGTGCAGCATCCTTTGGGTCAAAGACTACACCAGTATTTGTGTTGCATATCAAGAGCTACACTTAGGTGAAGCCAGAGGCTGTTTTCAGAGGGAATTTCCTGAGTTTTAACATGTGAGGGACCTAAGCCACTCATTTTCCACATCTTCCAAATGCAAAAAAAAGGGGGGGCACATTTACATCCCCAATCATTCTAGGGGTGCTGGGGACTACAAAAGTCTTGGTGCTATTACATCTTGTACACCAATTTTTACACACACACACCCCAAAAATTGCACCATTTCTGGTTGAGGAAGTTTTGGGCATAGACATCATGCCCTCAATACTTTATTGCAGGACTATTGAACTTTACTCTGTGTACGACTTCCCTTGAAGACCATTTGGCAGCTTTCACTTGTACAAAGTGCAGCTATAACAATGTCAGAATTTGCCCACATAACTCTTACGCTTTGGGAGCTGTACTGGTTGCCAGTTACCTTCTGGGTGAAATTCAAGATGTTAGTTATCACCTTTAAAGTCCTTCATGGTTCTGGTTGTTTGGTGTTTTATATGTTGGATGCTTTAAATGCTTTATTTGACATACTGTAAGCGGCTCAGAGCCTTCAGGAATTTAGAGGCATACAAGGTGGAGAAATACAAAGGAGCAGACAAACCAAAGCCACCAATGACCCAGGAGAGGAAATAGAGGGCCAGCCTGTTGTCGTCCCTTGATGTGAAAAGAGGCAGTGTATTGGCACAATAAATGCCATTGTTTGGGGTACATGATATTAGTATCGGTAATTAGGGTGGGTTACAGCACTATTAGTACAGAAGAACTGGGTTAGAGTCCCATTAGTAGAAAAGAATGTAGAGGTGCTGTAGTAGCCATAGTAATGTCATCCCATTGTATTTTCAGAGTGCTACATTTCAGATGTAAAGGTCACCATATGATTTACATTGCTTTCTTTATCATCCCTATGTAACACTGCTGGGGGTATATAACCCATAACCTTGCTTACGTTTGGGGCTCTTTGTGTACTTTGGCCAGGAGCCCAGTGATCATTATAATTATGTATGCCAATAAAAGATACTTTGTTGCCTCTATTTCAAAGACTTTGGTTCCTTAAGTGGGTATTTTCCCTATAACACAGCAAATTATATTTCCCACTGCTGATCAGACCTTCATATGTTTGTATTTCTCATCAACGGCCATCAACTCAGCATAACAGAAGAGTAATATTATATGTAGCTACAGTTATCATTAGAGATAGTTATAGATTCACAGTTAAAGATGCAGAATGCAGACTGGAGAACAGAGGCAGTAGCTAGTACTGGGGTGGAGGGAGGGGGGAAAGAGAGATTATAGATAGACAATTATTTTTGTGACAAGGAGCTGCATTTTACACTGGAAGAATCCAAAGACCATACCTGAGTGGTGGGGTGCAAGATTGTAAAGTGTGCAGTATATTTGTGTATAGCTTCAACAAGAAAAATTACAAATTGCAAAATAGAGTACCAAACTATAATATAAATGCAAACACTAAATTCTAAGAATAAGCTAAAATCTTTTTTTTAATTAGGTTAATAAATTTTTATTTGTTTGTAAGCCGCCCAGAGTTGTTGGTGAGTTGGCCGTACAAGTTGAAGAAACAATCAATCAAACTAACAAACGAACGGACAGATTAAAACAATCATAAATTCAGTGCATGTTACAGACAAACAGAACAAATTGCTAGGCTCTGGGGTAAATAAAATGCTAGGAATGCTAAAAATGTACATGTATGCAAATATTCAAATGCAAAATTATTAAAGTAAGTAAATACTAACATTGCTAAAAAAAACCGTACCCAGTATTAAACCAAAGTCAGTGAATCATCAGGTTGCTTCAGGTAATAGGACAAGGAATTATATAAAATGTCAGCAACTGAGGTCAGAGGGGATTCCAGATGCTGCAAAACACATGTGTTCAATAATGTTCCACGTGGCCCCAGGGATGTGGATTGCGCACCCTTTCAAGTCAGAACATTTGTTCATGCACCTCCGTACTCCATTCTATAAGTGAATTACTCTTCCCCCCCCCCCCAAGATCATAGCCATTTGGGGATAATCTGTCAGGACAAGATCAAAGCCCAAAGAGGTCAAGGGTACTCTTTCTTCCACTCTACCCAGAGCACTGCCTGAGCAGGCTGATTTTGGTAAAGGTCTGATCTGTCTGCTTGCAAGCAAACTAGCAGAGGAATTCAGGCACAGATCCTCTTATAACCCTAACTTAAGATGTAAAACCCTAAACCAGTTCTTTCTGCAGGTGAGATACATCTGCTGTAACCCTAAAGTCACTCTCTCACAAATTCTCTGAACTACCAGTGTCTCCACTATCCTGAGCCCAGCCAGGCTTAAATGAATAATCTGCTACCCAGAAGATGAAATCAAATGCAAGAGAATAATATGATTTGTCTTTCTTCAGATTTTCTTTTTTTAGGTGTATTAAAGCAGCAAGTCTGGTTTTACCCCCTAAAAATGAATAATGCAATGAAAGAAAGATTGGTTCAGCTTCTAATCAAAATATTACAATCATTTGAAATTGTTCATTTATTTGGTTGCCTGACATGGGTGGCTCCTCCCATTGAGTAAAAAATGGCAAAGAGGTCTCTCCCATACACATACATAAAACCCTCAAAGCTACAAAGCAAACAAACCAAAAACTTATATTGTATTATGCAAACAAACACCACCAGACCTTTCAGTTTTATAGAAATTAATGCCAGAGATCAGGACTGTGACCCTTAAATTGCTTCTTCAATATTAAGAGTTTCTTCTAGTAGGACAAACAAGCTAAAGAGCAGAAAGGAGGAAGATTTTGGAAAATGGGTGGTGATCCTTCTATCTATCTATCTATCTATCTATCTATCTATCTATCTATCTATCTATCTATCTATCATATTTATATAGCTCACATAAAAGTGACTCTGAGCAGGGTACAGCACTTAATGAAGCTATTGCTAGAGAGTCCCAGAGGATGACCAAGGAGAGACTTACATTAACTCTTGTGTTGCCTTTTGAAAGAATAGAAACATTTGAATGACAACGGATCACACAGAGAAAATAGTTTCTTCTTCTCTCCAGATATGCATCCAGGAATTCCATGGAACTGGATTAAAACTGAGCTCAACAATAGGTATGAGGCTGGAAATATGAAATAATGAGATGATACTGAAGAATCTTCATTTGAATAGTCTAGCCTAGGCAAGATTCATTGACGACATGATCAGAAGCCTATAAATGCTTTTCAAGGAACAGCATAACTGCAGGAAAAATTATTCACAGTATCAAGAGATGGGAAGACATGGTGCAGTCAACTGGAGATGAGAAAGGTAATGTTTAGCCTAGATACTTGGACATTTTCATATGAAAATGGGCATGAAAGAAATGTAAGATTGTAGGATTGTCATAAGAGCTACTAATATGGAAAGAAAAGCATACCAGGAAAGAGGATAACACTCAGCCAATGATCCTGAAAGAAGTGGTGAGTAAAAGGGCAAACATACCAATGGCCAGACTGAAGACAGCATATTTTCTGTTTAGTGCAGTGCACTAGGACTTGGGCTTCATGAAAATAAATGGAAGAATCAAAGAAAACTGTGTCACTAACAGGCCTTTTTAAAATATCTCTAGGTGAGATTATAAACTGAGACTGGGTAATGTCTCAAATTTCCAAATGATTCTCAATTTTAAATTGTCTCAGGGAAACTTCTCCTCAAGAATCATAGCTACATAAGTGAATTCCCTGGCTACTTTTTTGTTTGTGTACACTGGAAATCCTGACAGAACAAATGGAAATCAAGAATCAAAAAACGGAATGAGCCTGGGTCCAAGGGAGGATGAAGAGGACAAATGCATCCATAGTTATTTATTTATTAAAAACATTTATATAGCCGCCCACCTTAAAACAACCCTGGGCAGTTTACAACCAATAAAACAATATAAAACAATGGCAATAAACTAAAACCAGAAAAACGACATTTCCCTGATGCACCCACATTCTCATCGCAGCCTGACCTTGCCCCATCCCAAAGCCTGGGAGAAAAGCCAAGTTTTCGATGCTCCCCAGAAGGATAGAAGGGTAGGGGTCTGTCAGATCTTAGGGGGAAGGGTCTTCCATAAGCCAGGAGCTGCAATGGAAAAGGCACACTTCCAAGGACCCACAAAATACAATGTTTAAGGAAAGGGACCTGAAGTGTGCTTACCCTATCTGCTCTGGTGGGACTGGCAGGTATCCTCGGATATGCCTGTCCCACCAGAGATGGAAGAAATGGTCCTACCAATAACCTGGTCCCATCCCATGTAGGGCTTTAAAGTATTATTTATTGATTGATTGATTTATTGATTGATTTATTCAGTTTGTCCCCGCCCATCTCCCCACAATGGGGGACTCTGGGCAGCTCACAACATACTAAAAAACATGAATACAGTTAAAAATTATAAAACCAAACATTAAAAAATAAAAAAGCTAAGAAATCCAAGAGGCCGCTGGGGCCACAGCATACCACTAAGGGGCCAGCCAACCCTAATTCTGATTTCTTCCCTCCCTGCCCCAGGCCAGATGGCAGAGCCATGTCTTTAAGTCCCTTCAAAAGGCCTGGAGTGAGGGGGCCTGTCTCACCACCGGGGGCAAGATGTTCCAAAGGGCGGGGGCCACAGCAGAGAAGGCCCGCCTTCTGGCCCCCGCTAATCGGAGTTCTTTTACCACGGGGATCCGAAGCATGCCCTCTCTGTGAGATCGGGTCGGACGAGTAGAGATCGTGGGGGCGAGGCGGTCCTTCAGGTAGCCTGGCCCCATGCCATGTAGGGCTTTAAAGGTGATAACCAACACCTTGAATTGGACCTGGAAGCAAACTGGTACCCAATGCAGCTCACGGAGCAGAGGTGTTATATGGTCCTTCTTCGGACCCCAAAAATTGCCCGCGCGGCCGCATTCTGGACCAGCTGCAGCTTCCGGATATTCTTCAAGGGTAGCCCCATGTAGAGCGCATTGCAGTAGTCTATCTGGGAGATAACAAGGGCATGAGTGACCGTTCGCAAGGCATCCCGATCCAGGAAAGGCCGTAACTGGTGCACAACCCGAAGCTGTGCAAAAGCCCTCCTGGCCACGGCTGCCACCTGCTCTTCGAGCAGGAGTCGTGAGTCCAGGAGGACCCCCAAGTTACGCACTGGGTCTGTCTGGGGCAGTGATACCCCATCCAGAACCAACGATGACAACATCCCGGATACAGAAGAGCCATTAACCCACAGCCACTCCGTCTTGCCAGGGTTCAGCTGGAGCCTGTTGTTCCCCATCCAGACCCTCACAGCCTCCAGGCACCGCGAGAGGGCGGAAACAGCATCACTTACCTCACCAGGGATGGAGATGTATAGTTGAGTATCATCAGCATACTGATGATACCTCATCCCATGATGACAGATGATCTCACCCAGCGGCTTCATATAGATGTTGAAAAGGAGCGGAGAGAGAACCGAACCCTGAGGCACCCCACAAAGGAGGGGTCGAGGATGGGACCTCTCGCTCCCTATCACCACCGATTGGGATCGGCCCTGGAGATAGGAGGTGAACCAGCCCAAAACTGTGCCACCCCCCCCCCCATATCCCTGAGCTGTCCCAATAGGATACCATGGTCGACGGTATCAGACACCGCTGAGAGATCAAGGAGAGCAAGGATGGTCGCACTACCACCATCCCGCTCCCGCCAGAGATCATCCATAAGTGCGACCAATGCCGTTTCCATTCCATAGCCAGGCCTGAAACCTGACTGATAAGGGTCCAGATAATCCGTTTCCTCCAGGACCCTTTGGAGCTGCGAAGCCACCACTTTCTCAACCACCTTCCCCAAGAAGGGGAGGTGGGAGACTGGACGAAAACTGTCCAGTATAGTAGGATCCAGGGAGGGCTTCTTGAGGAGGGGGTGCACTGGAAACACTCCCTCCTGCAAGGATGCCTTAACCATCGCCTGGATCCAACTACATGTCCCCTCCTGAGCTGCTTTCACCAGCCAGGAGGGGCATGGGTCCAGATGACAAGTGGTGGCCCTCACAGACCGAAGGATCCTGTCCACTTCCTCAGGAACAACAGGATCAAACCGTTCCCAGTTAACTGGGCAAGAACGATCCCCTGGTATCTCCCCAGACCCTGCGCCACACTCGGAGTCCAACTTGGAATGAATCTGAGCGATTTTATCCTGCAGGTGCTCTGCAAATTCCTCCGTATGCATGGATTTCTCATTCTTTCACCACTTACAGGGCTGTTCAAAGCCTGTACCTTATCATTATACAACATCTTTGCATTTCCTTATCATTCTTTCTTTAATTTCCTTGAACTGTTTAGTGAAGTAAAGATACAGAAGAGCAGAAGTAAAGGAGAATACTGTGATGAGGAACTCCTCTCTCTGTGTTGGCCATGTGCATTCACAAGCTCACTGTAACGGATGGGGTTCCTGTTATAATCGGTTAATTAAGCATGCTGCCTCTGAAGTTGTGTCGTTATGAAATTGTGATTTTGGTCTGCTTATGTGTGTTGTAATTCTTGCAGACTCACTACAGTTCAGGAAGTTTCAGCGGAGCAAGCAGGAGAAAAATCTACTCCTAACTCAAGTGTGTGTGTTTTTTAATCAAAAAGAAAAGAAAAAAGAGACAACACTGACTATGAAGTTGCCACAGAAAAAATGCCTCTCATCCCTCACCTTATCCCTCCAGGGGGAGAAAATGAGAAAACAAAACAGTAAAACAAACAAACAGAGGAAAAATAACACTGAACTGGTTGCACTGAATAAAGGCAAAAGGAAAAAAAGAGCTCAGCAGGAGGGTTAGCTTTATAGGAAGATGAATGTATTTGATGCTGCCATAGAAGACTGGACATTATATACAGAGATTTGAACAATTTTTTGAGGCAAATGAGATACTGTAGTTGTTGGAAAAATAGAGTGTTATAGGAAGCACAGAATGGAGCTTATTGAGAAGCTTAACTGCCCCACAAAGACCCTTACAGTTGCAGAACTAGTAAAAATAACGCAGGAACATTTGGGATCAAAGCCATTATTGGCTGCAGAGGATTTTCAGACTTTATAATCGCAAACAAGAGAATCCATTGCAGCATATCCAACTAAAGTAAAAAAACTGCCCGAATGTTGCAATTTTGATGAGAGGAATAAATGTTGCATTGAGAAATCAGCTGCGCTGTGGACCTGAAAGAGGACATACAAAAACTTGGACTCAACAGTCTCTATGGGTTTAAGAGTGTTACAGATATGCACCTGTGAGACGTAAAGCATTTGTGAAAAAGGTTTAGCTTTAAACAACTTTAGGGCAACCAGGATGCACTTCCCATCCCTGGGGTGGAAAAAGCCCAGTATTGCCTTAGTGTCATTACTGGCTTTATCACAGCCTGCTGCTAGAGATACTACAGAACTGCAGTTAGGAGTAAATATAAAAGATTAAAGGAAATCAGCAACATGGCTCACCCCAAAAACGAATAGCAAAATCATATCAATGCTATTGGAGACTAATTGTCGTATCAATTATACCACAGCAAAATTTTGAACAGCTTTTCAGACATGCTGAACTCAAACCACCAGGAGAACCATTAAATCACACATTGGAGTTAAGAACAGTCTCCTTGGAATGATACCCATAACTGTAACATTCAATAACCAGCAAGGTATATTGGACTTATCTGTGGTGAAAATAGATGGAGCGGCACTCTTGGGTTGTGACTTGGCCAAGAAGGCTGTTACTAGATTGCAGTTCCATCAGCAACCTCTACGCTACACTTTCTATAACTGAGAATAAGCTGAAAAAAGTAGTGAAGGATGCTGTGCCCGCACCTGTATTCAAAGGTAATCTTGGCAAATTCAGACACATCAAAAATAAAATAATGTTCCAAGATCATGCTATTACTAAGAATCCCAAAGAATAAATGTGACTTATAAGATGAGCACTGTATCACCCAACTTACAAATGAGTAGGCTGAAAGGTTTGTTCAAAGTTTCAAAAATACTTTGGGAACAATTTCTGGGGAGAACATCACACGGAATCAAAAGCTTGTATATTTTCAATTTGCTTATTGCAACACAGGGCAAATTCCAGTGATCTGCCTTCCAGTCTGGACCTTCTCAAATCTAACTTGAAAAAAAAGCATTCAGGACAAAAAGTTGAAACATGACATCTTGCCTAATTGAAGAGAACAAAGGTGCAAAAAGAAGAAGAAGCTGGGCCTGACATGGCTGGAGACTGAATTGTTATTCTTGGATTTCCACCAACACCACCTACTCCCAAAGTAGACAGTTTGCTATTGCAAAGTTGCTCCATGATTGCTAATACTGTCATATACACCAAGTTTTTCTGTTTTCTTCTTTACATAAAAAGGTCGCCATATTGACTGAATTTGTAAATATAATGGGGTAAGTATCTTGGCAAAAGGGGCGGGGTATATTGGGTTATTGTGATTATAGATTGATTAGGTATGCCTGTGATTGATATTTGATCTTGGCCTGGCTTTATATGTTATAATTTTTGTGCACTAGTGTCTTTTGTTGAGTCAATAGAAAAGGCACAATGTATGTGTGTCTTTATATGTTCCAGGGCAAAGCATCAGCCAAGAATGTAGCATTACATAGAATTACACACCTGAGGGAAACAACCTATCAAAAGTGCTACAGAACATAAGAACAACTTCAGAACATTTCCTTATACTACTTTAAAGGTAATTTGGCCAGATGGCTTCCTTTAATCAGAAGAGAATTCTACTTCTGCTGCTTGGTTTAGGATGTGTAATAAAATGAACTTTATTTAATTTTCTAAAATAAGTAAAGCAGAGTGACATTAATTAAAAGTTAATTACAGTATAATGAATCTCATTCAGAATGGTAAGGCAACTGTGATAATCACTGATTATCCTCCTTCCTGTATTCTGTCAACTTGAAACTGTGGGATTCCCCTTCAGTTAAGAGAGGGACTTTTCATAGGATCCTCCCCGCAACATTAACACTAAGAGGCCCAAATGCCTGTAGGGTATTGTTAAGCTTCTTCAGAGAGGGAACCATCCATTGACTGCCTTTCAAGTAGAGACCCTTTCAAACTTTCCTCCTTTCTGCAGGACACTTGACCCACTTCAGGATATCTTTAGGAAACAAAAAAGATTTTTAGTGCCTTCCTCAGTTGTGTTGGTTCCTGGTTGCCTTTTAAAATTGCACAAGATAAACCTTTGTAACATTTGTTAGTAATTGTTTCATTTCCCAGCACAGCAGGTGTAGTTAAGCTCTGAAGAAGGATTGGGGCATTCGTTGTTCCCAGCCTAACCTTTACAGACCTAACAAAGGTCACTGAACTCTTCTTGTTGAACATGCATTTTTAAACACAAGGCTCTTTGCATATTGGAATTAGAATGTTTTTCCTGCTCATTAATTCATCATTAAAAAGATGTTAACTAATCAGTCTATATAAGACTCTGGTTTAATGCTCTCTCTAGCATGCAGCAACCTGAACTTGACACCCCCTTTTAAGGAAAAAATCAATTTATGTTTTCCTTGGGTACCTTATTTAGAGTGCTCCTTTTTCATTGAAACAAACAAATCATCTGTCTTTGCATTTGATTTTTGACTGATGCCAATAAGCAATAGGGACTCTGATAAGCTTTTTGGGTAGTTCTGCTTTCTTGATATTATATACAGTTGGCCTCGTTCAGCTAGAGGTCATCTGTAAGCTGGAGCAGGCCACAGTGTTCACAGTTTAAGCAATGTGGATGTTGCATGTGCAAAGAGAAGATGTGCTCATGAGTTTTCATTCAATAGCAGGAACTGCACATGGAAGGCCCCTGGAGGGAAAAAGGGGGGCTCCAATTATCAGTTCAGACAATATTAACCTAATGGACCAAAAGTCTAATTCAGTCAAACTATAAAGAAGTCAATTTTGTTCACCATAGTTTAACTTCTTTGTGGCTATACTGTAGTTCCTTAATAATGTACTGCATAACATTTTACCTGTGATCCATTCTGTCATCAACCATTGGCAGCCAATAAAATGCATATTGATCAGACCAGAAATAAAGTCCATCAATACAGAAACTAACTCCAGTGTGTAGAGATGAAAGCAGGAGTTATGATGCTTACTGTCAGAACTGTTTTGTATTGTTGAAAAAAAAAAATGAAACAAGAAAGTTAAAAAAAAAACAGCTTTAGAATGTGTGTTCTGCTGAGCAACAAGAGTTTCATTGATAGCCAATACTGAATTTGTTAAATGCAGTAATTTGGAACCAGAAGAAATGGGAAGAGCAGCAGAGGAAAGGATGCTGTGATCATCCATACCAACCAAAATATTCCTGCATCCATTTCACTTCAACAAAAGAACATGCTTCAACAAAAGAACATGCTTTCACTTCAACAAAAGAACAAACCAGAATCTGGCTTGCATGATTAGTGAAGTTCTTGGAGAACTACAGTGGTACCTCGGGTTACAAACGCCTCTGTTAACGAATTTTTCGGGTTACGACCAGCTCCGGCCCCAAAAATTTACCTCGGGTTGCGAACCGGATCCGCAGCCATTTTCCCTGCTGCCACGCGGTCGCGGCTTCCTGTGGGCGAGATCGCGGTAGCAAGGAGACGTTCAGTGAGGCTTGTGGTGTGTTTTGTGGCGTTTTGGAAGGTTTTTGGTGTGCTTGTCAGCATGGCAATTTCATTTCCGGAGGGTTATGAAGCGCAGGAAAAAACAACTGAATTTAGACTGTCTTTTTCCCCATAACTGAGCCTGCAGCTAAGAGGCAAAGAAGAGACGAAACCCCTGAAGGAGATCTCCCTGATGTCCTTTTGGAGGGGAACTCTCCCTCCAAACAATAACTGCCTCCCCACCCCATTCTCCCTCTTCATACCGTGCTTTTTTTCATGTTTTTGTGGTTTAAAAATAAAATGCATATGTTTCAGAACTGTTTAACCGTATGTATTTACATTGAACCTTATGGAGGAAATTTGCCTTGGGTTGCGACCAAATTCGGAGGGCGGATTAACCGTATTTACATTGAACCTTATGGGGAAATTTGCCTTGGGTTGTGACCAATTCGAGATGTGATTAGAGTCATGGAACGGATTAAGCTCGTAACCCGAGGTACCACTGTATTTAGGAGGATAGTTAAAAGCCACTCTACACCATGATGGTTGTATGGAGAAACATCTCTTCATGAATAAGCCTTATCATATGACTGGTAGGGAGGTAAATTCTGCCAGCTGGCCCAGCACTTGTCATTCTCGGATTCTCTATTCTCAATATCCACATATTAAGCAGAATGTCAGGATGGAGAATATATGTCCTTCTATGCCACTAGGTTCACAGACATCTATCCCACTGCCTCCTGAAAATTGACTACATCCTGGAGGTTTCATTGTGACCAATTCTTGAGATATTTTCCATCAACATCCATGAGTCACAAGAAAACTGGACTACTACCTCTGATGAACAATCTACGGAGTATTTTCAGCTCAGATCACTCTCCTTAAGGGAAAGCAAATCAACCTTTCATGACAGCAACAAGCTGACAGACTTTTCCAAAGGCAATCTACTATCAAAATAAAACACCTAGTTTGGCATGAAAAGTAGCTTTTTATATACTTTGTATATGAACAGACTGTGCATGGGTCCTTTTTTATGAAACTAAAAGCCATTTTACATATTCTATGTATATTATTTCTCCTGATTTCACCACTGATATTCCTGAACCACCCCAATACCTCAATATGTTTTCCAGAAGACTTGGTTTTATGCAGCAGATGGGCAATATATTGGTAGCCAACAGCTGCGTATATTGTAGACATTCTCTCTGTAATGGGCAGGACCCACGAGTTTCTGGGGGTTTTCTTTTGAGGAGTATTATTTTGTAATACTATTTTAGGGTCTAAAATACAATTGCTGGGTTTTCTGTGCCTCAGAATGGCAAGAAACAGCACCATTGCTTTCCAGCAGTCAGATTAGAAGCTCAGCTGGAAAGCACTATGAGGGCCATAAAAAGAGGTTTGAGGACTACCTTCGTCCTTGCTTGCCTACCCTTGCTGTATAGGGAAGAGCTAGAGACTCCTGTCACTTTTTTCTTAAATAATTCTAAACTGTGGGGAGTATTTATTAAGCAGTTCATTGTATAATTGTTTCTACTGCACAAGATATAAAAAATGTATTTCTGAACTTCTGGGTAAAAAATGAAAATGTATTCACTGAAAACAATAATAAAGTTTGGGAGCTATTAAAGAGAAAGTTGTACAATATGGGAACCTTATATCTTCCATAGTTTTGTTTTGTTTTGTTTTTTTCTAATTAATCCTCTGTGGGGACCTGTAAGGTACACTGGTCCCAATGCTTTTGAGTTTTTCCATTACAGAATTCTGAGACAATTCAGTTCTTCAGAGTCTGCACTTTTCAGAGAAACAAAGAATTTCTACAGACTCATATTATCAGATGCTAACACTTGTGATCCCCAAATCCAAACACAAAGCAAGCTGTGCTGTCCTGTATAGACATTGTGGTCATGAATGATGGTTCTGTTGAAGATCAGCAGGATACATACACCTTAGGAGGGCACCATGCTTCTGAAAGTTAAATAGGGAATTGTTGACAATGTCTCTGCTGAAGATCATCTCATCGCTGCAGGCTTACCTGCCTTTTTCTCCCATGACAGAGTTCATTTCATTTCAAATGTATCCAGAGGGCAGGTTTGTCCTCCAGGTTGACAGCACACATATAATAAATAATACAGCTCCACTTTCCTTTTTTAAATGTGGCTATTAAACATGCATTTTCTGTTAACTTCACCAAAGATTATAATATAAAATGTGTTTGAAGGATCTTTAATATGGCTTAATATTTATAGCAACATGTGCAGAATAATTCACAATTGCAAATAATGCTGCAGCTTTGCTAAGGGGGTAAATGCTTAAAATTACTTTAAATGCATTAAAGTAAATAAAAGACAAACAATGAAAAAGGAGGAAATTATTATTAAATAAATTGTAATAGGTTCTCCTGCAAAGTGCACAGAACTAGATCCAAATATATTAGTAAAATGGTTTCCCTTATGTAGGTAACTTCTGAAATCCAAAAGCACAGAAAGCAGAATCAAGAATAAAGTATCTACAATTGACAAAGAAATCCCAGTTCTGATAAGAACACACTGCATACGATTGATTATCATTAGGTGCCATCAAGTTGATGTCACATATTGTTTTAGCAAAAAATATCAGTTGGAATTTTGGCTACCTTAGTCTTCACAGTGATGAACAAGCCTTTTGTTGTCCAAGACTTTGCAATCATCTGTCTAGTAGAGTGAATATGTAAAGTTTTTCTCAGAAATCAACAAATTTTTGTGGCCAAGTAACCCCATCCTTTTTTCCACGATTGCTGAATCTTACAAAGAAGTTACTGTGGAAACTTCTTCCACAGTATTTCAGAGGAGAACTGAAAGTTCATGAGTTCTTGAAGGGGAGAATGCCAAAATTTTGCATGATCTCATGAAATTTCAGGACTTATGTAAGTGGCCATGAGTTTATTTATTATAATTTACATGTCTAGGCAACTTACAATAAATACAATAAAACGTCCATAAAATATTCATAAAAATATTAAGCCGTTAAAAACATTAAACATTATTAATAAACATTTCAATAAAAACCTTTACTACTGATGGGCAGATCTTCCTATCTGAATCCTCTCCTGAAGTCATCATTGCTCCCCATTTTACAGAACAATGTCAAAGCAGGATGGACTCAGGAACAAGCTATTTCAGAGGAAGGGTACTCCAACTCTTCTGATCTTGTGGGTGGCCAAAATCTCTTTAGGGAAAACAAATTCTACTTATTCTACTTGCATAAAACTTATGCAAGATCACTAAAATCTTATAAGATTTGGCACTCTTGCAAGACAAGATCTCTATATTCTTTTATTTTTAATTGTTGTAATTAAATTTGGGAGGCCATGATCTCCTTTTGGAATGTTGGTGGATAACCTAGGATGTCATGGAGTCAGGTTTTTCAAGTTCTGTTTATCTCTTGGAAAACTTGCATTAACTTGCAATTAAATTAAATTAAATTAAATTAAATTAAAGTATTAAATTAAATTAAATTAAATTAAATTTCCTCTTCCTAATTACATTGTTCTGTCCCATCAGATCCAGCAGAAAAGGTATGCTGCGGGTCCCATTTGTTAGGGAACTACACTTGGCATGTCCCAGCCTTCTGTGCTATGGTGCCTGCCTTATGGAACATTCTCCTCCCGGCCCCCCAACTTGTGGTTAACTCCATCCCTAGTTATTTTCTGGAAGTACCTCAAGACCTGGCTATGTCATCAGGCCTGGGGGTCCCGGGGGACCAGTGACATCTTGAGGTGATTCCATTATGGCTGTTAACATCTAATTTTTGGTATGCCTTGATGTTTTAAACTTTTTAATAAGGACTATTTTTTGATAAGTTTATCGTTTTATATGCTTGTTGTATGCCACCCAGAGTCACTTTTTGTGAGATGGGCAGCCATATAAATTTGATATATATATAAATATGTAAACTTAAGTGAATTAGATTCAGTAATTATGACAAGGCTATGAAGTCTACATTTCCCCTCACATTTCCCTAAGTTTCGCTAACATTTTACCAAAAGAAGAAAGCTTTTTATGTTGCTGTTCAGATGCATGACACAACAGTTGCATAATGTTAAATAAAATATTTAAAGGAATTTTAGAATTATTTCCCAAAGTTTATAGCAGCTCATGATGTTAGGGAAGAAGGAGCAGTGAAACAAAATGATATATACTCAATGTGTTCAGGAATGTTGCAGTTTTAAAGAAAGGTTGTAAAGAACCAAAGAAAGTAGAAATATGGAGTTACCACAGTGATGTTACATGATGTGTGTTAGAACATTTAATGCAAATGTAAATGTGGACAAGTGTTGCTATGACATGGGCTCCCTCAAATAGCTCAGACCATGGTGCAAGGGGCAAGGAGGTTCCTCCTTTCCTCTTCTATCAAAATCCTAACAATTTAATCCAAAAGCAATCTGCTGCCAATTACACTTTGCTTTATTTAACAGTTACATAAGAAACAGAGTGGCATTTGACTCAGAGAGGTTCTGCATGCCATGAAGGCAATGCTAGTCACCTCACAGACTCATGAAAGTAACACTTTTTGGCTCATCAAGTACTTTAGGTTGGTCCAGCTACCTTATCAGTATATCCAGAACCTTCTTCTGGCATCCTGGGAGCACCAGAAGAGCCCAGTTGGGGTGATATGAAGCAAAGGAGTGCAGCAGCCTTTGTTTTTTGTTTAGACATGGAGATGGGATTCTCAACAACAGCTTTGCTAAAAAGAATACTCTTGAAGCTTTGCTGAGCCTTGTGAATGTCACTCTTCCCTCATAACTCCATATGGCTACTAAGGACAAACCATACACATTCACTGATTTGATTTGATTCAAGAAAATTAAGCTCTATTCCTCTTTGGCTGCGGTCATCATCCACAGTGATGCACTGAATATAATATATGTTGGATTCAAAAGTTGAGAGGGCTAACAAAATATGTTTTATGGTATTAAAAGTTTTCTCTAAAAGTGAGCTGCAATTATTTTGCCATAGAGAATGGAGATGGATGGAATGCATTGGATAGAATAATGGCTACAAGTTCAGCCTACTTATTTTCACAACCTGTGCCTCTGAGATTGCTAAGTTTCTTGCATTCTACATACTTTCCTTCCTATGTAATCATTATCAGTCTTATTATTTTCACCCACAACTCTCGTAGTGAGAGCAGTGAAAATGAGATAGCATTCTTAACACAGTCTTCAATTATATGCCAGTCCTCCTCTTTAAAGAGACCAGAGCCTTAATATGACTGAACTCAGTTTGGATTCCTGCAGATGTATTCACTCTGCCATCTTTTACGGTGTCTTTCATCTTTGGCCTCATGGCTTGGTGTTGTTAACCTAAGCCCACAAGCAAGGCCAACCTTTGTCTGCCCACACTTGCATCTTCTCAGGGAAAAAAAATCATACACATTTGAGATAAAGCGTTCAAAGGGAGGCTAGCACTTTAACTCTGAAGGTAGTATTTTTACTATTTTCTGATTATGATATACCTGGCTGAAGATGAGACAAAATATTGGGGTGATGTAATAGAACTCAGAACAATTTTTGTTTAATGGAAAATAAGGATCAGAGGAAATTAACCTTGATATGACTACATCGATTCAAGAGACTTGTTTTTGGAACATAAAGGAAATTTATTGATTAGACATATTGAGCTCCTAAGTCAGGGAGTTCAGGTAAAATTCATTTGTATGTTGTTCATACTAAGAATAAATCCTTCCTTTGTTGACCATCCTGTACCAGTTCATCATGAATTATACAAGTATTATGGATCATGATGGGGCAGTTTAGGTTCTGCCCTTTACTGAATTTCTGTAATGCTGTATAAATAAGAGATTTTTATTTTTCTGAAGATTTAATACTTTTGTGAAGAAAAAGTATTTACCGAAATATTTTAAAAGTTTTCAGAATTCACTTTATATATCATAATTCTGTTGCTGTATTTTATATTCTCATCACATACAAATATGAATTGATATTGTGATGCAAATACATTTTTATGAAGATTCTCTCTCCAATCTTTGTTTTAAATACTCATTTCTGTCTGGATACTGATTGGAAGGAGTGCAGGAGAGCAACTGATATTTTGTGCATCTGGACATCATCATGCAAATGATGCAATTTGCATAATTTGTATTATGACATCATGACATATGCAATATTTTTGAGCCTTCTTATAGATGAATATGCTTGTCAATATAAATACCAGATGATGCTATGATAAAAATATTAAATTGTATTTTCCCTGTTGGATAATTTTTCATTGCTTTATAGCTGACAACTTACAGAATTTTGCTAGATATGATCAGAGGAAACAGTATGGCAAATATAGTGCAATTCATCCCAAGACTTACTTGTTGAAAATAATGGAGGCAAGCTTGCTATGCCAGTTCCAGCATAGTTTGGTGAAAGGTCTGGGCTTGGTCCTTTTCAGGGGAATGGAATAGCTTTTGATCTAGTAGATCAGGGGTGGACAATCTTCAGTTCATACACCATCTGCAGTCCTTGGCTCCATTCTGCAACTCCAAAGCTGCCAAGAAACATTCCACTGAAATTCAGCAGCATATTACTGCTTTTTTATGGCATGAGTTTTGCAGTTCTATCCCCAAAAGAAATGCTAAAATTTGAGGTCATGTTTCTTTGGAAGACCTTTTCAACTGCTACTCACCTGTTTAACATTTTATGCCTGACCTTACCTTAGCAGATTTGATGTTTTTCCACCATCACTGCTAGAAGAGAGATTTAATAGTATTCCCTTGCAAGGAGTGCCTTAAGCCCTGGCTGATGTGGGAAGTTGAATGAATCTAATATGTCCTTCTTTTCTATCCCTTTTATGTGACCTGACACAAGGTATTAATAGTGCCCTTATTAATCAACCCTGGTGGAAGTTCAGAAAAGGAGATGATTTGTTTCCTTTTAGCTGACAGGTCGATGGCCATTTTCAGAAGGGTTGCAAAATTCTGTTCGATTGCTATTGATGTCCACTGGATATTATGATTTTTGTTGCTTGGTATATTATCTGT
Source organism: Python bivittatus (assembly GCF_059951505.1). Classification (NCBI taxonomy): domain Eukaryota; kingdom Metazoa; phylum Chordata; class Lepidosauria; order Squamata; family Pythonidae; genus Python; species Python bivittatus. The sequence continues at coordinate 11,437,386 of NW_028277058.1, read as the reverse complement.
GCTACCTGTTCAGATTTGGATTAGTGTGTCCACTGCTATCTTTGAATGTAAACAATGATTTATCTACTAATCTGAGTGCTAAATAATGCATCTATTTCATTTAAGCCACTCCAGACCCTTCCAAAAGCACAAAAAGGGCAGATTGTTTCAGTTACTTTAGAGTCATCCCACACAATTTGTTGCTTGTGATCAATGCTCTGCTCCTTTGTTATGTGCAGTGCACATAGAACATAAATGATTGGGCCATCATGACCATCATCCTCACTTTTATGACTCCTTCAACTGCTTTTATGACTCCTTCAACTCCTCAGACAGAGACCCCTGTTTCCTAGATGTGTAAAGGATAATTAACCCTGTAGTAGATTCAAACTGGTTCCCCAACATTACTTCAGAGTACTCCAATTGACCAAGGTAGTAATGTTCCTAATGCTGGCTTCCTGCCTGTAGAAGGAAAAGGAAGAAAACTCTGCCAGACCTCACCTCCACCAGCAGGCAATATCAAAAGTCAGTTGTTTCTCTTAGTGTCTGCTAAATACCAGAAATTCAAAACAATGTCCTACAAGTGAATGTGATGCCCCAGTGATATGCCGAAGTGATAATGTCAATAGTCAGAGATAAATGTTGTCTAGAATGCAAAAAGAGTCAATGCAAATTTGTCTCTTCTGACGTTTAATGGAAAAAGAAAATCCTAAGTCTGAGTAATATTTGCATTAGGAGAAACCCATGGGGAAGCCCCCATGATTTATTAGTAGTAGTAGTACTGTAGTAGTAGTGGTAGTAGTGGTACAGTGGAGCTTTCAAGTCTGAAAAATATATGTATTGACATGTGGGTTTTTCGCAAATGATCACAAAAGATTAGCTTGGAAAATTGATCAGTACAAGGAAAAACTTTTTGTTTCGTTTTTAGAAAGCGTAGCAAGCTTAATCATTTGAATATTCAAACAGCAGATGATGAAGAGTTGCAGCCATTTGATCTGAGACCAAATTTTTTAAGAATGTTTATTAAAAATTATTACTGACTTTTGGAAAGTAGATTGAAAAATACACTGTATTTACTAATAGAATTTTTTTTCTCGACTGTATTTGAGTATACAGTACATTGACAAGTTAATATAGGAAAATATGTGATGTGAAAAGGTTAACATTCCTTTCTCCCAGTACCATGGCCTAACTCTAAATTTCTGTCCCTTGAGTTCTTGTTAATGTATGTGATGTTGAGAAATTTCCCTTATCACATGTCCTTTGGTTTTCATGTATGATCTTTTCAGGATTTGGAGAGACCCAGGATCACAATATCCCTTCTACACATGTTTTGCAATGCATCCTATATCAAATATCATTCTCCCCCCCCCTTTGTTAATCATTATAATCAAGATCATATAAGCAGGACTGAATAGGGAAATCCAAAATACTGAAATAATTGATAAGACTATATTTTTAAAAAATGTATTCATTACCCTGAAGATCACTGAGATGTATTCAAATGATCATTCAAGCACTGAACCATCCCTTGGAAAATCTCACCACCCTATTTTCTCCTAAAAGAGGTTGAGAACCATTCATTATAATTTCATTAACAAAGATGGAATCAAAGCCCTCCAACTTCTATTTTACTGTTCCCCTGCAAAAGCAAAAAAGCACTCTTGAATATTTAAGAAGTAAAACTCTGTAATTTTGCATATGTAAAAGTAGGCATATTTTCCCGCCTTTTCACCTTTTTCTTTTTTTTAACTGTTAGGAAGTGCTGTTAGAAAGATCCAGAACTATTCTCTCTTTCAACTCTCCCAAACATGGCAGTATGCCTTCTAGACATTCATTGCCTTAAACGTGACCATCGCAGTGACTGAAGCATCAACGGGGATGGAAAAAGTCAGGGTTGGTGGTAACAACTCCACAAAAAGAGTGGGACTTGTTTCATGTGTCAGCATCTTGACTTTTTAATTTTCTGGAAGGAGACTTCAGTAATATCATATTATTCCATACCCAAGGAGTATTCTGGATTTGCTCCTTGCTATGGAAAATACTGTTAAGGAACATACATTATTCAACATACAGGAAAGTAGAATTGCTTGAGGATACAAAGGTATATTAGCCCTAAAGCATGGCAGGAAAAACCTAACTACTGAAATTATTCTTAAATCCCCTTGAGAACTGCTCCTTTCCTCCCCTCTTTCTCAGAGCATGGAAGTAAAACTTTAGTGGGTAAAATGCCCCCTCATTGCTAATGTTTCCATTCACTTTTTAAGCCATCCCCTCCCATTTTGCTTTGATAAGTGTTTAATAAGCTAGAGACCGGCTTGTTTAAAAGTGTCATGTGGTGGCGGAAAGAATAGAATTTGTTGTCTTCTCTCTGCTGAATTAAATAGGGAGGCAAAGAAACGAATCCCTTGATTTATAGTTTTCTTGTCCTGCACATTCAAGAATTATAAAGGCCAAGCAACACAAGATATCATTACATAGGACATAAATGATAATGAGAGAGAAAAGACAAAGATCCAAGATTTAGCAGAACAAGATGAGCAGTATATACAATTACTTTAAAAAGGGTGTTTGTTTTCTATGGTGAACTAATTACCTTAAGTTTTTGTAGAGGTGGTCTCATTGGGTCAAACCTGCAACTGAATTCAAAGTCACCTATTTTAAGATGGAATTTCCCATCATAAAAACTTTGATATATATAGACTTTATTCAGGTTGTTTTTCTGTAATGGGCAAACGTAGATATGTTGGTCTCAAAATAATTCAAAATAATTTGTGTGAACGATATTTTCTGAATGAAGGGAGATGTATGGATACTAGCATTCAAGTATTTTGAGAACACTAGCAGAGAATTGAAATCTAGCATTCAGTTTCTTTGCTGGACACCTCAACATCATTTATTACAAAATTTACAGAAACAAGTAGTACATTGAGATTGATATTTATACAACAGTCCATCTGATCATCACAGCAGCTCTGAGAGGTCAGTCATCTTCATCCAACATCAGTGGCCTAGCTACTGTCTTATTCCTTAGAGGGCAATTCTTGATTTAATTATGGAGGGGAGCAATAAGGAGGGGAGGAAAGAAGACTTACTGTACTTCCAAATTCTCATAGAAATATTCAGCAAATTCATTTTTATATATTGTAGTAGATTTGCAAGGCTTTTTTTTCCCGTCCCAGAAAATTATGACTGATATATAGTCTTAATGACGGTCAAGAAAGGGGTCTACAACCAGGGTTTATGAAAGCATTGTAACGTTCATTATTGTCATTGTGCAGGAAAGGATAATTTCCCTAAGAGAAATGGTGACATATACACAATAAAGCCCTTGTCCCTGTCATGACAGCTCAAGAGCATGCCATCGTTACCACCTATGTCACACAGCAGGTGTGCCTGCCATACGGGTGACAGCCGCCGACTCCTCTGATCAACACATAATTATCTCTGAATAAAAATGCATGTGGAAGTTAGCTGGACATAATAGATGGAGGACCCAGGGCAAATAACATAAAATAAAATAAAAAAGTAATAAAATTTGAAAAAAATCTTTGGAGTGTCACACAGCACCACCTGGGGGAAAGAGAGGGTTAAAGTGAGTGGTGGGGAGGTGAAGCAACCTTGAGAAACCTGGTGGAACCTGGTTTATCATGTTTATCCTCACCATCTTCCATAGGATAGAAAAGGTCACTTGGTTAATAGTACAGTGCCCCTGCCAGAAAAATACCCCACTTATCAGTGCTCTTCTCCCCTGATCTAACCATAGATCTCTCTTACAGCATCTGTATGGCTTCCATTTGCAGAGTCTTTCCCTCTCCCCAACACACACACGCACACACACTTCCCTCAGCAGATAATAAATATCATATCACAAGGATGGCAGTGCTCCTTCATGGAACACTGACTGTTTATTAGGGGCAAAAAAGTTTAAGAGAAATGCTAACAATGTTCATTAATGGCCTGCATCCAGGTTTAATGAGGCATGTCAATATGCGGACTGGGCAGCATCAGTGGCATAATAGTGGTGGTAAATGGGAGTAATTGTATCCAATTGTACGGCGCAGCTTCCAGGAATGAGCCCGAACTGCCAACTGACAATGACAGAGCAATTATGGGAAGGCAAGCGAGCTGTGTCAAATTAGCACTCACTGAGAACTCATTTTTCAGAGATTGGCTTGCTCTACAACACCACAAGTGATGGCTACTTTATTGTGAGTGATAGGAAGACCAGCACTTAGACTGATGTTCTGATTTGTCAATAGCTGTATTTGAAAGCTTAGTGTCACAAATATATAGAGATATTCAAGCGGAGAGGCACACCGTTCATGATCTGGAGGATAAGGATGTTGTGGAGAAGGTCATCTGTCAGTGTGAGCTGTCAAAGAGAGATCACACTCTATGAAAGGAGAACATTCAGCCGACTTAAATAATTACCTTTGACTGAAATTTGAAGATGTCTTCTTTTGTTGGCCTACATTGACTGCATAATTTATAATTTACCACAATCAGCAAAGGGCCGGCAATTGCAACTAAGAATCCTTATTTTTATTTCTCCTGTTTAAACTTTTGTTTTAACTTTCTTCCCTTATAAAGGAAAAATGTAGTTGTTTTAAGGAAAGCAACTTCTTTAACTCATTCCTAAATATCATTCTTAGATTTTTACTTCCTTTGTTAGTTAAAGAGGATAAAAGCATAATTCAAGTTTATATTGTCATTCAAAGCCAAAATAATATCATAAAGAAAAAAATAGAGTGATACAGAATACTAAATATTGCAACTGTAATCCACAGCCTCTTTTAAGATAAATATCAGTTTGATATAATTATCAGAATAGAGAAGATATAAGTATTGCAACAAAAAAATAGAAAGTTTATGAATTAATAGGATTGTTATTGTTTTTTATTTTACTCTTTGTAATGTCTTTGGATTAATGATTGAAAGGTAATATCTTAGACCTTAATAATCTTAAAAATAAAAAAAGAGAATAAATGACCAATTATTCTCTGGTGTATAGCAAGTATTACTTGAATGTTTTTTTTTAAAGCTTAATAGAAAAATAGTCACATAGATATGAGATTATATTTTACTGACCATTTTAATTTTTTAAAGTTTCATCTATTTTTGTCGCAAGTCACATTTGTAATCTGATTTCAGTTTTAGTTGTTATTTCTGTTGTTCTTTGACCATTTGGCTTTAACCATTTGGCTTCAGACAGGTTTATTCTTTTTTCATGGGGAGTGGTTAAAACTAGGGACTTACATGCCTTCTGGCCAAAAACGGCTGTTTAATTCCAGGTGTATTGATTAGCTGTAGTGTTATTGGCAAAAGGATTAATTTAAGTACTTTAAGTCAATGTTATTTTAGCTGAAAGCCCTACCTGCAGGAGAAGGAAATAACAGTGCTAAACCACTCAATTAATATGATGTCAGCATATTGACATAAAAAATGTGTACAACCTCTTACTTAAAATGCTATCCAGCCATTTTATGTAAACAGGGTGGTTCATCAAAAAACCTGTGTTTTAATTTTTTCTAGGGGTGATTTTCCAGATTCACCCAAATGTCCTAAGACTTGCTGTCTTATTCTGCAGATATAGTTTTAGGATTTCTCTTTTAAAGTTTCTACACCCTTTTCTCTTCACTGGCCTGAAAGTTGCATAATTTCCAGGACCCACTGCAGACTTGGGGCCAACCATCTATTTCATTGTGATTTTTCCACTTAATAATGAAACAGTGCATTGAAGTGCCACCTAGGTGTCCAATTGTATGTATGACTGTCAAAGCAGGATTTTAAAAAACACACATTAAAAAGAGAGCGGGGGGGGGGACTACCCTTGATTTGTCTTTACTACTGGAATGTGAATTTGTCAGCCAGGTTTAGAAATCACAACAGCATTGCTTGATCCCCAGCAAGATGTCGAAAACTTGACAGGTACATATATTTTCAACTACAAGAACTCTTCTAATGAAAACTAAATACACAAATGCTTCCCCATCTCACCCCCTGGCTTTCCCTCCCTCCTTTTCCTGACACATAGCTCTTGCCAATGGGATCCAACATTCAGGTTTGAGTTGTCAAGTGAAATAATCAATAAGCAACCCATGTACATATGTTCAAAAGCAAAACACACACACACACACAAACCTAGCTCCTTGTGATATAGTGGAAATATTTGAGTGTATAATTAACTAACCGAGGAAGCCAAGGCACTTAATCTTCCCCCTAATGCCAAGCATACCCCATCACAGTGTATCTCCAGGGGACAAACTATGGCTTGGGTTACGATCACCAAAGCCTTGGGGTGGCATTGCTTTTCCTTATTCATCATTTTCTTCACTTCTGGCATGACTTCATTTATCATGACTCTGTTCCAATAAGAATTAATAAGTCAACTAAAGTTTTGTCCTGAAGGAATGTTGATCATCTTCTGCATTAAACAAGGGCCTTTTCCAACTTGAAAACAGCACTTCAGGAAGATATACGTCAACAACACAGAACCTTTTAGCTAGTTGTGATTAAATGTTATGCCAAATATTTCTTCTACCTTTTTTCCACAGCTCTCACTCAATTTGTTTTTATTTTTAAACAAGAAAATTTCAAGAATGGAGATTTTGAACTGATCTTGGTTACAGGTTGGCTTATAGGTGTGTGAATGTTCTGTCTTGCATTGCACAGTCTCTTTTCCAGCAGTCCAAACAGGTTCAACCTCCCTGGTTTCCTATGGTTCAATTAAATCCCACAAGAAATGCAGTGGTGTTGGGGGTGGGGGGCAACATTATGAAAGCAGCATTATTCTATGGGCACCCATGCCGTTGGGGGGTTTAGTTTAGATAAATGTAAGCAGTTGAACAGGATGCCGAATGCTGGATAGAAGTGTACTAAAGAGTAGGAAAAGTACCACTTTAAAAAAGCACAGTCAAAAGAAATTCAAAAGTTTCCTAGAATGAAATAGAAAATCAAAAATCTCTTTCACAAGGATAAGCAACTTTGGGTACATTAGAAGACGTATATCAACATAGGATTAGTTACTATGCTTACAATGTTAAACAAGATGTGGTGATTGGCAGGTAGCAATGTTCATTCGGCAAGGAAGTTTGTGAGTCCATATAAATGACCTCATAGGAATTTAATTTGGTCAACCCTGGGCCTTTCTCTTCTTCCACCTAACCCTGGAAATCTTTTTTTCTTCTGATATTTATCTTGCCTCCAACTCCTGAGAGGATTAACTTGGCCTTAGTTGTTCTGGTGTTTCCTTCTTAAACTAACAGCATTCCACAGTAGCTTCTCCAATATATACTAAATCTGTTGTGTTTTGCTACTCATTACACTGGAATAAATAGTGGCCTATTGATAATTTTAAGAAAATGCAGGTAAAGCTCTTCCTTCTGCTCCTTGCTGCTTTTGACTTGGTCTACTGAGTCAAGAGCAGCGGGGACCAGAAGGAAGAACTTTGCCTGCATTATCTTAAAATTATCAATTTAGCTGGAGCTGGAGACAACATTGTTGGGTCAGTTATTGGTTAAAATTGTGCAGTAGCACTAGAGGGTTCGGCGGGTGGTATTATAAATGTATTAATTCTATGGGACCTGCCAGTTTAGCGCAAGGCTGGAATAGCAACACAGTGGAATGATGACACCAGTTTCCTCTTATTGAACAGAGCAAGTCAGTGTTTATTGCCAATTTAAAGGAAGGAGGAAAGCAGAGATAAACAATGGTAATATTGTATTTTGCATGCAGTTGGTCCCAAGTTTAATCCCACAAATCAGCAGGTAGATCTAGAAAAACCTTGTTTAATATTTGAAGAACGGCTGCCAGTCAATGTCTATAATACTAAATCAGATAGATTAATGCTCTGATTCAGCTCTTAATAGCATCCTGTGCTTCTGCAGTAAGCGGTAAAAAGCATTAGAACATACTCTCTGTTCTTTGCTAGAAACGTTGGACTTGTTTTCACATATTAATCATCCTGTTAGTCTGTTATGACTACCTGGGATGGGTCCTTTTCTGAGGAAGTAGAGGCAGGTAAAGAGCCTGCAGAGATCTTGAAAAATTACCTTTACTACTTTCTGCCCTGCAACTTTGGTTTGGACCCTAAAAGAAGTCTGCAGTCACCCATTCCACAAAAATGCCATTACTTCTAAGTCCAGCAGCAGGGTGTAAAGCAGTGTTTCTCAACCTTAGCTACCTGAAGATGTGTGGACCTCAACTCTCAGAATTCCCTAGCCAGCCATGGGAGTTGAAGTCCACACATCTTCAAGTGGCCACGGTTGAGAAACACTGGTGTAAAGGGACATAGAAGAAAAGCTCCTTAAAGGCAGAGGTCTATGTGAAAGTGAGCCATTGATTCCGAGAGGAGCAGCAATCACCATCCAATCTAAGCAGCAGCCGCTATGCATAGGTAGAGAACAGGAGCTTCTGGGATAAAAGCTTTGCCTGGGTTGTTCAAATCCTGCAACTATCTCTGCTGCTATATGCTTTGAAACCAGTGCTTGCTGTGACTGCTTGGAGAATTTGGCTCTAGTTGCTCCTAACACTTTTCTACAGGTGTTGAAATCTTTTGCCTGGAAGCCAGAACTGGATCTTGACCATGTTGTTGACTGTTAGTACTAGCTTTTGACTTGGGGTTGTCTGATTACACTTGCATACCAAATGAGACCCAGGATATGATCTTTTCCCTAGGTCAGTGATGAGGTAGACACAACATTTTTCATACTTTTACAAGCCTTTCCTTATTGATTTGTTGAAACCTTTTCCAGAAATTCTTCTGGCATTTTTGGTTACCCAAATTATGGGGTGGCAAGAGCATGAATGGACTTATTGACTATTTCCCAACCATCAAATAGGTCATTACCAAAGGTAAATTGTTTCAAGGAGTAAATTATTTCTCTGACCAAACAATTTACCTTTGGTAATGACCTATTTCTGGTCTTGGTCTGATTTCTAGCATAAGATGCCCTGGAAACCCTGGGATTCCTGTAATAAATGGGATCTCTCTCTGCCTCTCTCTCTTTCTTTCTGACTCTTTCCTTGCCCATCAGAATGACAGTTTGCTAGTGGTACCATAAAGCAAGGATAAGCAACTTTCTTCATTTTGAAGGCCACAGCTGGCATTTTTATAGTGTGCCAACTGTTATACTCCGTAGTATGGGCAGGGTAAAACAGTGGATAAAAGCAGGAGAAAAACTACATTTCTTACATTTAATAGAAATTAAATTAACCACACTTAATTAAAATGGCTAGTTCTCTTATATTTCATACTTTCTATCACATCAAACATTTCAGATATGATCAATTTTTGGAGGAGCCCTGGAGACTGGGGTCCAATTTCTCTTGTGTATGCTATCATAAAAGATAAAAGAAAATTCCATATATTATGTGCAGATAAATAACAACTTTGTCAAAAAAGAAAAGAAAACAATGTCACCAACAAAATTGCTACTAGAAGTGTTCACACCACATGGTATTCTATAATGCAGGTGACTTCAAACCTTTCACCTTATATCAGCGAGAAGTTTAACAAATGGATAAAATACTCATTATAGGTAAGATGCTTTGTGTTGTCATCTGGAAGTCTGATAGCTCAAGGTTATATGGCTGGGTTAATAGGATGAGATACATGGTTAAACACTCAGTCTTCTAAGACAGAATCATAAAGCAGGAGAATGAAATACTGCTTCAGGGATGGTCAAAGTATGGCTCAGGAGTCACATCAGTTTGGCTGGTTCAAATATGGATTCTGGGCAGTGTGAGGCTTTTATATGCTAGAAGCCTGCCCTTGGGTTTCACCCCTTCCTGCCTCCACTCACCATTCCCACCCATGGTATCATGCCTATGGAGGACAGTTGTCAGGAGAAAGATAGCTGGATGTGATGTGGGAAGAGAGAAGCAGATACATGCCCACATTTGGGAGAAATCTGAACAAAGTGTCATCCAGAGTTCTCTCTACCACTTGCATAGGTCTACAGGTAAAAACAAGGAGGGGCTTTTGTGCTTTTTTTTTTTTTTTTTAACTTTTTTTACTAGGATACTTGGGTACTCTGTGGTACAGTTGGGAATTAGTAAGTGAAAACACTTGATGGTTATAGTCTTTTCCAGTGAGCATAATAGAGTTTTTGTTTCGTTTTTTAAGGAAGATAAAAAATGGTGAAAAATGTCAATCCTGATTGGGACCAGCATCTGCCCAGCCATGATGGATATTCATATCAGACCAAAGCTGGGTAAATCTAAGAGGAAGGTCAGCCCATGCTAAATATGCCACTAGCAGAGAGATTTGTAAGACATAGTGTATAAGGGTGTCAGGAATAGAAAACTAAAGATAAATTTGATCAGATACCTAAGCCATACTTTAGCCTTGTTCAATCTGGTACCCCACATATATTTTGAAGAACATCTTTCAGAATCCCAGAACACCATAGTTTGGAGAGGAAAGAAGAAAACAGCTTCTGATATGAGCAGGGGGAAAAAAAAAAGCTGTTCAGTGTCCAAGTAAGTCATAATCTAGACCCAACAAATTAATAAGATACATAAAGTAGCCATATTCGACCCTTTAAGAAATCCACAATTATGTAACATTGATACTTGGTCCCAGAATGTTAGTCTCAATTGCATCTATTTGTTGACCAATGTAATCAATCTATAGATGTTATCTTGAAAATGAGTTCATTCATTTGCTTTATTCTGTGGTAATATCGTATGTGAAGATGAGTGTTGGAGACCTGAAAAGCTTTGATAATTTCTCTGTCATTCTAATTGATCCTAGTAAAAGTCTTACCCAACAATTGAAATTTTATACCTAATAGAATTAACATGAGATACTTGCTCTTTGTGTCCTTTGGAAAATTCCACAACTACTTGCCCATATGAAAAAGAGGATTTTTTGTAACCATTAGGTTTTACGCCCATTATAAGCAGCACTATTACTGTGATCTGATCACTAGGCTGAAAAGGACTCTGAATCATTGCTCCAACTACTTGTTTTAATCTGAAGACAAACTGTACAGAATCCAGACATTCTGTAACGTTTCTGGAAGAAAAAGTGGCTAGAAAGGCATAAAATTACATATAAAAATTAATGTTAAAGATGTGATAAACTATTTAAAATATTGAAACATTATCATGAATTTAGTCCATAATCTTCTCTCCAAACATCTACCCCTTTCTTTTCAGGCAGACACATCCAAGAGTAAGGAAAATATGCTTTATTTATTTATTTTTTACTTTTAGCTAAATGCAACTTTACCCATCCAATCAAAAAGAAATAAGGGAGCCTTTATTATCTCCCTGGATTTCTGGGTCTGATACCACATCATAGTGAAGTGGTTATTACAGACAATGGCCTACCAAGGTGAAGTTTGTAATAAAGCCTATTATGTGTCTTCACCATTGACACTAATGGAATGTAACAGTGATTTAGAATGATTTAATGGTTCCCAGGTTGTGCTCTAATCGTGCTCTTTATATTATGATGTATATCACAAAATCTAATGTGGCTGTTGTGATATATTGACAGTATTCATGCTGTTCCTTTTCTTCCTCTTTTCCCTTTACATTCCTTTTTGGGCGGGGGGAGGGAATTGAGAATTTTAAAAACTGTCAAAAAGGAAATTAATAGGCTGCAACTGCTTTATTTTTAAGAGTCCTTTTTTAAAAAAAAATGTATGTGCATAAATTTCTATTTGGTGTCATGCCTAAGCTAATAAAGTCATTTGCATTTTTATTCCAAAGTAATAAAAGTAGAGGAGAGTGTATGAGTATATACATACTCACTTATAGTTGTATATTTGAATAGGAATGGGAGAAAAAACTGTTCCATTCACATTTAAATACAAATTTACCAATTTCGTTTATCTGAAATTTCTACAAGAACCACAATGTCTTTTGCGAAATGGTGTGATGTTGTGTTCACAGTTCAAAATGTTTATTTTATGGAAAAAGGGTATATATTGGAAAAATGTACATTAGAGGAAATTGCTCTATATTTATGAAAATACATATACTAGGAAATATTACATACATGTCTGTATTAAGGGTGATGCACATGAAGATGCATTCCAGTCTTCATGCAAGCATTATTCATAAACTAATAGGGAAATATGCCAAAATGAACTAAACAATGTAAAAAAGAGAAACTAAGCAGCGCTGATACTGACAAGTTAATTCATCCCTACGTTTGAAACCTCAACTGGATTTATGCATTAATTGCATTTATATCCCACATTTTCTTCTTATGCTTGTGCTGGTGTACATGAAGGCTTTTCTTAAATCTATCCCCACAACAACAGCCCTGTTTAGTAGGCTAAATTGAGAGAGACTGAGCAAAGTCACCTCCTGAGCTCTGAAGGGATTTCAACCTGAGTCTTGTTATACACAAGACAAAAGCACAACTGTCTTTGGGACTGTATGAAGTCTCTGCTATCAGCTAAAAACGAGGCCAGACTTGCAAACAGGCAGGAGGAAACCACAAGGGGAGCAAGTAAGGGATACTGAAAAATTCTGGTAACTGTAGCAGGGTGCAGTTAATCATATCACATATGAAATAATTAATCCACTAAGTTATGCAGGAGGAAATGCCTAATTTTTCCAGTAGCTAAACTCAGGGCCAAAGGCACATGCCTATGAATCTGCCCAGCAACACTTTGTATAAAACTAAGTGAAGCAAAGAAAGGAGTTGAGTTGCTTCTGTGTCCACCCCAGATTTCTCCTGTTGCCCCTAGCCAGTGCCTTGTCCAAGCCTGGCTGAGTGGACATGAGTGGGTAAGATTGCATGTAGGAATGGGTGCATGGCGCTACCTTTTCTTAAGAAAGCCAATCTAGGTTTATCGTTCCTCTGATTGCACTTGGGTACTGCTTATCTTTATTTAAAGAACTTTTAGTGAGGATCTCTGTACCCATAAACTTGTGAAAGCATGTCTTCTGTTGTAACTTTCCACCTATACACCAGGACTGGGTGTCTTTCCTCTTCCAGCCATACCCAGAACAAGGGCCAAGAGAAATCCAGTGACCCTTGAAAATGGAAAGCAAGGGAGAGAGGCCAGGGCACATCTCACTGCAGGAGAGTGGGTGGGGAGTGTCTGGCTTTAAGCTTTTATTCTACATGTTTCTATAACATTCTCTCTTGTCTAGATCCAACACCTTAGCCAATACATGACACTGATTAGAGACCTTTCAGTGCTAACTTAACTTATGTTGATAGAATAAGCATATGATGATTAATTGAACAAGCAAGTCTATTCATATGTGTCAGTGCTCAATAAAACAATTGTTACTGATTTATTTAAAGATTTTTTAAAATCTTTCTAGCGGCCCTTGATCTCTTTGATTTCAGGATTCAAATTAAAACTCTTTCAATTTGTTGCATTGTTGCAACAAACAGAGAAGTTGATAAAAGAGCTGCATAATTGTGGAGTTTTTTAATTTATTTTTATTAAGGGCTTGTGGCAACTCAGCTGTGCCTGATTTATTTGTTTTCAGTAATTTTTGGTTCAATCATGTAGGTTAAAGAACAGCAAGAACTTCCCTGCATTTATATATATAAAAAAACTTTCTCCTGTCTGTTAATGCACACACGACACTGTCAAACCAAATGCCTCTCAAGAGACCTTTTTGTCATTACTATTTCAAAGAAGAAAGTCAGGTCGCTGTCCTCCTCATTGACGGATATGTCACAGTGATGACCCACTGAGGACAGGGGCATCAAGATCTGGATCCCAATTTATCTAGCAAATGTAGAACCAATGATCCCCAAAATGTGATCAAATGCATCGTTTGGAAACACTTTTTGAAACACTGCATCCATTTAATGGACTGCTATTGGGGATGGGAAGCTAAGGGCACCAGAATTAAATTAATATCTCTTTCCCCCAAAGCTTTTCAATATAGACAGCAAGACATTTATCAGAATGCATTCATTGTGAAGGCTCAAGGTGCCTGTGTGTCAGGGAGAGAAGAAGGGGGGGAGGAAGGGAGGAGACAGGAACTGAAAATAGGAACTGAGCAAGAAAGAGCAAGAAAGCAGAGGTGCCTTGCAAAATCAACCCACGCTGGTGTTTGATCTGTAAAACAGGTGGTCCTGCTGGAGACTTTCAGGACTTGGGAGTTATGACTCGTGATCTGGAAGACCTGATCTTAAACCAAGAAAGTGGGATGGAGTATATAGCTGTACTGCAATTATTCAGTGAATTGGGAATGACTGAAATCTTTTCCGTAACTAATATGCAGGAAAGGACCGCATGAGTCTCTGGACAATTTAAATGAATATTTTGAGGAGAACATACCACACCTCTGCTTCCTTTTTAGAATGTGTAATCAAATGATATGTCAGATGTATTCCTATGGCTCTAGATTGCATACTGCTGTTTCCATCTTTATACCCTAACTTTCAATTCAAAACTCTGCAAAATCTAACAGCAGCTGGGTTAATGTAGCTCTCTGACTTTGACTGAAGGAAGAAGTGCTGCAAACTTTCCTAGGAAAAGTTCAGAAGCCCTTGCATCATCATAGTAAACATGTTGCACTGAGGAATTGCTCTTTCCATTTAAGGAAGTTCTTGTGGCACAGTAAATGTGTACATACATACAGTACATATATGTATGCATTTACACACACACATACACAAAGTTAAAATCAACAGATCAGCCACATTAAAAAAGGAATAAAGGAAAGTGGGGGAGAGGGAAGAGAGAAAAATATTATGCCCCAGCATAATACAATTTTGAAGCCTCACAGACCTTCTGAAAATAATATTATGGCAAAGCACTGGATGATTAAGAGAGAAAGAGTGCCACAAAATTTCCTAGGTGGTGTTCTAAAAGGTGGCACCAACACCAAAAAGATAATGTCTCCTGTAATTCTACTCTTTCAGGGATTCCCATTCAAGGTATTAATGGTTAAAACAAGAACACTGAATGGGGATGGAAACTCCTCCTGTAACTGTAGAGAGTGCAGTGAATAGAGAATCAAGAATGTACTTTTCATTGTAGCCTGTTCCTATCCAGTTTTATTCTGCACCACATGCCATTCCTGGATATCTGTTGAAGGTGGCCTCACATACAAGACATTACAATAATATGATCTGTACATTAATCTTAGGTCAGGTCATTTTCTTCAGGAGCAACCCCAATGATTGGGCCATTATATAAATATTGTAAAATTAATTAAGGAGGCAATATTTGCTCTCAGTCTTAGTTGGCACTTTACTTCAGAATGCAGGAACACATCCAGATTATGGGCTTGAGTCCAATAAGGATAAAAAAGTTATTCCATCTTGCTTAGATTAACTTTTTGTTTTGTTTTTTCAGATCATTACTGATCCAGATAAATAGATAGATGATAGATGGATGGTAGGTAGGTAGGTAGGATAGATGAATGGATGGATGGATGGATGGGTGGATTGATGGAGAGAGAGAGAGAGAGAGAGAGAGAGAGAGAGAGAGAGATACTGTATAGGTAAGTCCAAGTCTCCTGCCCTTTCCTAAATGGCAGAAAACTTGTCGTCAGAACAGTGTTGACATTGCACCCATAGACTTAGATACTCTCCTATCATGGATTCAAGTAGATACTAAATACTCTGTTATACAAGACTGACCTCTGGCCTTAAAGTCCTTTGGATGATTCTTCCATGTCTTATTTCACTTACTTCAAAGTATACATTTAGATTTCATACCAATTCATTTAGCTGAGCAGGTTCTGGATGTTGTCCGTTTTGACTAAGACAAATTCCATCCTAGACTGGATTGAAAAGAAGAATGTGAATAGCAAGCTAGCGCTTTTAGAATTCAGTCATCCCCATCAATTTATAAGACTGCCGTGCTTTCACAAAATAACTTTAGCCACCTGAAAAAGTGACCTCACAATAACAGATTTTATCCTGTGTTTTTGAGAAGATCCATCAGCTGAAAAGAAAGAACAATGTGATTCACGTACTGAAACTGTCCACAAATAGATAATATTTTTCAAGGGTAAAGGATATTATTGTCAGAAAATAAGTTTTATAAATAGATTCCTTGAATAATGGCTTTGGGGCACTGAACTGCAAGAGGGCAGGAAAAACTTTCTTTTCTTTTATCAAAGGTGATTTGTTTTTGACATTGAAGTTATTTCAAAGTTATAAGCAAACCATTTCGCTAGAGATTTTAATTTTTATTATTATTATTATTTTTATTCCTTGCCTTCCCTGTAGAGAGACTGGGAGTATCATAAAGAACAAAATTAAGCAAATTATATATCATGGCTGTTCTCAAGCAGGAATGAGAACATCATGATTTGCTTTTCTCTGCTGCTCATCCAGACAGGAAGGACGATGGAGAAAAGAGGAGAAACATGGAACTTCTCTTGCAAACCGCAGATTAAGAATGAATACAGCTTTGATTAATTCTGATCTCATTTTGGGATATTAACTTCAGACAATATGGATGAATAAATAAAGTACAAGCATGAAAAAAAAAAGAAATTCAACTTTTCCATTGAATATCTTTAGTAATATTTATATCCATGTAGGTCTATGTCTCTCTGTCTATATGCATCTAAGAAGGATGCTTAACTTCATACATATACTTGATCATATTTTAAGGTCATTATATTCTTTTCCACAACCGCTTTGATTTGAATGGTAAATTTCAAGAGGGGAGGGGACACATTAAAAACTAGGACAAATTAGTTGTGACAGTACAAGCACAGCCACCACCCAAATTAGTATCTACTGATCTAGCCTCTCCTCTCTTTCCATAACTTACCTTATGTCAGGAAGTCAAGGGAGTTTTTTCTCAACTCCCACTGCCACCCA
This sequence comes from Python bivittatus, assembly GCF_059951505.1. Taxonomy (NCBI): domain Eukaryota; kingdom Metazoa; phylum Chordata; class Lepidosauria; order Squamata; family Pythonidae; genus Python; species Python bivittatus. The sequence continues at coordinate 11,420,627 of NW_028277058.1, read as the reverse complement.
ACAGTGATTTGAAGGAGAATGAGAAACTCACTGTATCAAGATGTTATCCCGCAATATAACTCCATTATTTGGGGAAGGTGCTATACATTGAGATATGGAAGAATAAAATGCTGTTGGATATAATTTGTCTCCTAGTTGCCATGTACATTTCTTTTGGACTTGATCATCACCATCATCATCACCATCATCATCATCATCATCATCATCATCATCATCACCACCACCATGTTTCCAAAATTGAGTACTTTTGTTTACCCATCTAATAAATTTTACAGCTTGCATATTTGCAAGAAATGCTTCCTCTGCCAATACTGATTATTACAAAATATTATGCTTGGCAGGGAGGTACCTTTTTTAGAAAAAAAAAATCTGGTTGCCAGCCCTTTTATGCTAATCATATCATGTATGAAATAATTAATCCACTAAGTTATGCCTTTTCTTTCCAGTTGTCTTCTGCTACTAAAAGGTTGAGTAAAAGACCTCTGGGAAGCGAGGGCAGTTTTTGACACGAGTCTCTACAGATTAAACTATGCAGGGACAATACCAAATACATTGGAGCCATAACATTATCACATCATAGGCTGATTGAGAGGCATTTCCTTGCTTTTCTGTCCTTTTACCATAAGCCAATAGTAGCCACAGGCATTTGACTGAAGAGCCTGGAGGATTGACAGGCCTGGCAGTCATTACACGCTGGATTGAATACTAGATTACTCCAAAGTGGCTCAGGGTCAAGGATCAGTGTGTTCCCTTTTGGCACTAAATGACTTTAATATCCTTACTGTATTAGTCAATTACTTTAAAGCTGCTGCTCTCTGGGCTCCTTCTGCCCACCCCACCCCCTCTGCAGTTTACTATGGACTTTCGAATTGCTCCCATACTTAACCCACACATCTGCTTTCCTCTGTCGAAATAATAGTGCTATCATTGGGCCTATTGATAGTAAGCAAAGAACAGAGAGACTTCTTGTAAGGGGCAGACACCTCTTCTGTGGCACTGTTTATTTTAAGAGAGTATGCTCAAAAGTCGGAAGGCAAAAATGTTTCCTTTGATCTAACAAAAGTGTAAAGGGCATGTTCTCTATCTTTTTCACATTCTTGCAATGCAGCTTTTGTTCCTCTGCCTTTCTAAATGCATACGGGTGCACCTTTCACTACACATTGCCCTAGAGGTTGGCAGCAGCTGTGCAATGAAATATTCCTCACCACTCATAGGGCGATATTGATGATGGAGGTCCCCCAATTAGCTCTCTCATTGTAAGGAGATCGGGTTTTCTGAAGAGACTCCATGGCACTTCCAAAATAGATTTCTTCCCATGAGATTTCCTGGTCCTTAAGGTAGGGGTGATGGTGGTGGGAGGCAGGCCATGTATGCCCATGACAGACTTAATAGAAAATGATAACTCAGACTTACAAATGAGTAGAGGTGGAGACACAAAAATGCATGTGGGTGGAGCTTTTTCTTGCTTTTAATTGACACACTTTTAAAAATCTTTTGGTCCACTTTTCATGTGTTTCTTCCTGAAAATGGCAGGTAGTCATGCTTTTAATTTAGTAATATAATAGTATAATCTTTCTTTTTTTATATAAATCATGGCATAGCCTTTCAAGGCTGCAAAAAGGAAGCTTAGGAGCCCATATAGGACATAGGTCATAGGTTGTGTCCTCTGGAATAGAAGAATGGGGTACCCCCATTTCTTAAATTTCTTTGGAGTGCATTTCACTTCATGCGCTCCATGATTGATCACCAGTGGGATCAAGAATTCTTGATGTATACACCTACCATCTTTTATTTTATTTTTATATATATATAAAATTAGAAAAAAATTGCATCATGCCTATACGAATTAAAGTCATGGCATAGAATGTCTTCTCTGCTTCTCTGATTTAAATTTGTTTCCCAAAGATTTGTGAGTTCTGTTTGCAATTTTTCCTTTCAGTAGTTAGTAAAAGTTTCAGGAGATCAATCTGAATCAATACCATAAATAGGGCCAAAATGATACATTCTTCCTTCAGAATCACAGGGTTGGATTCTCCCATCAGTTTTAGTAGAGTGACGGGGTTCTGGGAAGATGGTGGAGAGGGAAGTGCCTCCACAGTCATCAGTATTTTATCTGGTGTTGTAACAGACCAGAGAAGATGATGTGTCATATGGCCAATGGTTTTACCATCATTGCAGCCAATTAGGTCATTGATGGCACATCACTGGGGTTGGGGGAGGTTAAGTAGGGAGATTTCCAGTCACAGAAGTCCAACTTCCAGAATGTTTGTCTCTGAAATTATTCCAAACTTATTTGGAAAGCATCATAGGTTCTATAAATGACAAATACTGTCATTTAAAAACTTTTATCTTTTTTTTTTTTAGAAGTTGTGCGTTAAGTGAAAAAAAAAATCAGGGCAAACAGGAGCAGTAATATTCAATTTAAAAATAGATACTTAAAAAAAAAAAGCCCATGGAAATAAAACCACTCCCCCAGTATGATAAGATCAGGCATTATTCCCTAAGTTGACAGAGTTCAAACTAGAAGAATACATATCAAGTTAAATATTTGCAGGGAGATTTGAATGAAGTTGGTTGAGCATTTGTTTTTCAGACATACTGTATCAGTAAATTATACGTTGTCAAAGATTTGTGATGGCAATATAAAAGAGGGAGGAATACTAACTTACTGCTGTTATCAATCTCCCAGCCCACTTCCGCTCAAAATCAAGTCTACTAGTTTAAGTATCATATCTTATGTGATGGATGAGTTGACACCATATTCTCCATTCAGGTGCCTCTGCATATCTCAGTTCCTATTGGGACCCAGGCCTATAAAATGTCTTAGATAAAACATCAAGCTTTGTGGGGTGGGGGTGGGTGGGAGTGAAGGACATTAATGTCTGGAAAATCTGTACACTAGTTCTCTCTTAATTTCATAACCATCACCATGACTGCAGAGAATTACCCTGCTCTGAATTTATTGGTGCAATCCGGCGAAGAATTTTATCTCATGGCCACTGAACATTAAGAGGTCTGGCTTGGCTTGGTGTTAAACTAACATGTCTCGATTAAATATAGCCAGAACTGATTTGAATTTTAAAGCTGCTGGAAAGTCAAATGTTCAGTGAAAGTGTTACCATTGCACATGAAGCAGAGCTGTGCACTGGGGCATGTTGCTGCTGGATAGAGATCACTGGGGAAGAAGAAGAGGAAGAGGAAGGGGAAGAAGGAGGAGGAGGAGGAGGAAAAAGAGGGAGGGGGAGGGGAAGGGAAGGGAAGGGAAACTCGGATTCATCTCGATCCATCCAATCTTTAGTTGATTCTTCAGCAAATTCTATTTTTACATTTTCGGGGTACTGTTACAAAGCTGTGTGCCAGAAGCACAGCTCTGCTCACTTCTGTAGGGTAGGAAAGTTAACAATATTCATAAGAAATCCTGTATTACTATGGAAATAGCAGATGTATAGAGTGCTCCTCAAGAGTGGATATGCTACTACTGTATGTGAATAGACAGAAGGCTCTGTTTTAATATGGAATGTTAAAAAAGTATGAAAATAAATCCAAAGGCAACAATGCTTCACAGCAACTTCTAACACAGGGTGGTCCAACCTAGCACCTTCCATCTATGTTGGAACTTTAGCTCCTAGAATTCCCCAGCCCAAATGTTGGTTGGTGAATTCTGCAAGCTACTCTCTCAATGTCTCTGAAGGGTGCCAGACCAGGGCAGGTCAAACATTTTGCTTGCTTTACTCCTTAGTCAAAATGGTTCTGCTTTTCCAAGGACATCAATGGGGGAGGGCAAAAAAAGTCAAGATGGTAGCCACCATCTAGGTTTTGTGCTACAATCTTGGCTTCACTGGGATAGCTAGGGCTATATTGAAATGTGTCTGTTGCCACTGAGTTCAGCCTTGGCCTCCCATATCACTCAACCTAGTCCTTTCAGCTGCTGCTATTTAAATGATTATTCTCTTTTATTCAACCTGGGATGAAGGATTGTTCTCTAGCCCTGTCCTCTGATCAGCACTCAACTCATCTACAGTTTCAGTCATGCTTTTCCACTGTCTGCTTCCCAGTCACTTAGGAACTTATGGTTAGGCGGTTTCTATTCTGGCTGGGCACATCCTTTCCATTTATCAGATAGGCCTATGGAGAGAGCTATAGGCTCCTTCTTGCCCCTTCTCAGGCATATGAATTCTGAGCTTTTGCTGAAGGATTTGGTAGCATCACTTAAAAATACATATCCAAATTTACATTTACATTGTTTTGCTATTGCTGAGCATCACCTACAAAGCCCTGTAAGGCATAAGGCTGGGTTATTTGTGGTACCACCTGTCTGCAGTAGTTTCTGCCCAGATGTGGTAGGGTGAGAATTGTCTGCATCTCATTTGTTAAACAGCATCATCTTGTTGGACCCAGGAGACATACCATCTTTGTCTTGCTGCCTGCCCTATGGAACAACCTTCCCTCTGAGATTTGTGTGGTTTCAACCATGCTAGCCTTCCAGAAAACCTTGAAGACCTGGCTTTTTTCCCAGGAATTGGGGCCAGGATATTAGATGAGCCTGGTATGTATGTTTTGCAATATTTTATGGGAGAGTTTTGCTCGGAACATCGATCACAGTGTATTGTGTTTATTTTATTTTGTTCTATTTTATGTTTTTATATATTGTTAGCTGCCCGGAGTCACTAGGATGAGAGGGGTGGCCTTATAATCTTAATACATACATCTGTATGTCCCACACCAATTGTATAATCTGTGCAGTCCATTCTGATGCGCTGTTTCTTTGAATTTTCACAAACAATTAATTTATGAATTGACAGAATGAAGTAAAAAACAGTGAAAGTGCAATTATCTGAAAACATAGGTACTGACAATGAATTTTATACCAGAATGAAATTAAGTGGAAATGCACATTGGATTTGGCAGAATCTCATATCCAGGATTGAAACAGGCTGATTTGTTTGTTTGTTTGTTTGTTTTAAAAAGGGGAGAATGTAATATAAATATGATAGATAGATAGATAGATAGATAGATAGATAGATAGATAGATAGATAGATAGATAGATAGATAAATACAGTTTTCTCTGAAATAGAATGAATCTGAATTTGAATCCTTCTGAAGCTTTGGTAGTATGTCTTTGAACACTTACTTATTTTCACCAAACTCTTCATATCAAGAAACCAACAAGGTAGGAAGAAAAATGAAGGGGTCTACTCTAAAAGCTCTTCTACCAGCAATGAATACTTTTATTGTAATTTTACTTCAGTCACAGTGCAGGACTTTCCCACTGGTAGTGCTTTTTTCCCAGGAATAAGGAGGGTTTTAGTGCATTTAGTGGAACCTGGAAAAGTATGGCATTAGTTGCTTGCATGGAAAATATTGGATTTAATATCTTTTTTGCCTTTGTATGTGGCACATCCATAAAACACTCTTATCTTCTGGTATTTTCTATGACTACTGACAGAAAAATCAAGAAGATTTATATATATATATATTTTAATTCATCACTATGCCAAAACTCCTGTAATTTTGTAAAATTATTGTTTAGTGCCCCCTGATCTTTGGACTACAAGTCCCATAGCCCCTTGCTATTGGTTGTGATGCCTGGGCCTGATGGGAATTCCAAATGTCTGGAGTCGCTTAATGTTTCCCTTGTGAAATATCAATGATGCATGCCATTTCCAAACAAATTCGCTCTCTCGTCTTGTTCCCCCTCCCAAGAAAAGCCCCATGAATTATAGAAAGGGAGAAGTGAATTGCTTTCAGCCAACAAACACAAAGATTCACGCTTCACAAAATAATGAAGCTATAACTAGAAACTATACAGGTGCTGTTGGCTTGGGTTACTTGTATGCGTGTACATTGGTATTGCCTAATTAAAAAAAAAAACACAGCAAAACTAAATGGGGGGAGTACAGCAAAGAGTAAAGGCTGGCCTTGCATCAAATCCTACAAATCTAGTCACTAGAAATTTCAAGGATTGATCTCTCCAGAAAGGGCGAGTATGCCTGTAAATTCATCAGATTGTCTGAAGCAATAAAAAAGTTCTCAGTAGTTTCCTTTCTTAAGAATCAGATGTTAGAGGTGACTTACATAAAAATGATTACAGCTTTTTATATAAAATTTTAAACTCTACATCCCCTGATAAGAGGCTACTGTGCCTACAATCTTCAATCAATGACATTAAACAGAAAAACATAGATTAATTTCTTGATTTTCAGTGAGCTTCAGTAAGAGGCATACAACTTGAAATGTCTAAATCAAGATTCAGGTTCAAGATTCTCAATAGAATCTGAGAACTGCCCAACTGATTGTCAAATTAAGGAGAAATGGGTTATTTTAAAATCACTTACTCAGGGTCCCCATCAGATCTTGTGGTCAATATGCACATCTAAAATTTAACATATCTAATAGCAAACACAGAAATAAAAACCCTGGAAATTCAAGGATATATTAAGAGATCACACCATTGAAGCATTATTACTTTTTTCACTATGTTTGTTTATAGCAAAAATGATATTTGTTGCCATCATTATATGGTATGCTCTGTATTTATTTCAAGTTGAAAGTCGTATTGCTACTGTGGGACATCTGAATGCACTATATCTTTTCTTTGCTGTGTGTTTTTTTACAGCAACTAAGCATAATCAACAATGCCTTTGGGAATGCACTGAATAATTGTGCTAATTTAAAATTTAGTCAGCAAAGGGCCTTAAAAAACTTGCTACTTCTTGGTAATGATGTATCATTAGCACTTTTCATTCATTTATAGGTTGTTGTGCTTAGGGACCTGGGTATTCAGGAGAAGAAAGTTAGCCTGACAAGAATCTGATTGAATTTGGCCTCCCGATATTTGGAAGTGGCAAAAGTTGAAGTACTATAGTTGAACTGACAAAGACTTTAATGTGAATCATTTATAAATATTTACAACTCCAAAGTCATTGATGAAACTATGGAGGACAATTCGATAATGTCAGGAAGCCCTGCCCACCTCTGATTTATTTTAAATTGTGTTTTGACCTTGTGGCAATGGCTTTTTTATGTTTTAGTTCAATATGTACATTCTTAGGGTCTCCCCCCATTACTGAGCTATAGGGCTCTGCCTCTATATTTGACATGAAATTTGCTTTTCCCACTGCTAAATCCTCTTCTGCTTTGATTACCTCTGTCTGAAGTACGTATAGTAGTCCCATGAGTAACTTCCCAAGCAATGAATGGCAAAACCAAATAGATTTCATGCATCTTAAGGCTGTCTTAGATAGCATCAGAATAAGAGGGTGGAAATGCTGCCACAGTTAGATGCATTTGGAAACATAGCCTTAGCCAACACTTTCCCTTCTATTCATGCTAAAGGCTTAATTTAACTTCAGCACAGGATATTAGAATTTGCTTCCAGTTCTTCACATTTTTGCACACTAACAGCATCTATCCGGTGGTGGTGGTAGAAAAGCTAATATGGCATCTGCAACTATGCAATCAAAGCCATCATTCCGACTTTTTAAAATCCCCCACCACCACCATGGAGACCCTGTGGCAGACATAATTTTGTATAAATTTCCCATTTATACAGAACAAGACTCTAGGACAGTGTTTCTCAAATTTGGCAACGTTAAGATGTGTACACCTCAACTCTCAGAATTCCCCAGCCAGCATACTGCAAGAGTGATGTTAGCCCAGCAAGGTAGTCCAGACAAGAAGCACAACCAGAAGTACTAGCTCTATCTTTATTATTAAGTTACATTAATAAAATCTTGTAAGACCAAAAGTATTCCTCCCCTTCTTTCTATTTACTCTCTGGAGAACTAGGGAGGGTCCCTTCTGAAACGTTTCCCATGCCATCCCCCCCTCTGTGGGTGACAGATCTTTTACACGCTGGTTGTCCAGTCTGCAGCTCTCCCTCCTGTCTCCCAAGATCATTGCACATACCATTATGTATATGTTATGTATATTATGTGGCTCAGGAATGCAATAATGTCTATGTCACACCTACTGTAATAATTGTTTTGTGGATGATCACTATCAAGTTGGAAATGCCCTGTCTGGATGGACTTAAGACTGGATGGATTGGCGTTTATTCCATAATAAATATGTTGCTCTTTGCTGCTTATTTGTTAATACCTGTTTTCTGGCACGGCATTCTTATATTCAAAAACAATGCATAAAAATGTGCAAACATCTCTGTAGGCTACATCTCTTCAGACTGTAATTGTGTTGTGGAGATAAGAACCAGGGGTTGTTGCATATCTGAACACTAACCCACACCTAAATCTCTCAACAGGTAGAAGGCTGACAAGCCAATGACAAAATATAGCTAAAAAGATTGCTATTTTCACATGTGAGAACTGTCTATCCCTGGAAGAAATCTTCAGACAGGCAACTATCGGCTGCTGCACAAAACGGTTGGACTCCATGTTATCCTAGCATGCAGATTGTTTCCAAGGCTTATAACCATATCTGTTTGAGTACCAAGGACCTTCTTTGAAACTATAGTACCAGTAACTATATCTTGTGGGGGAAAGAGAAGAAATGGAGACTAAAAAGAGCTGATTATTCTTCCTGGAGGTATGCAATAGCACATGCTGTCTTTCCTATATATTTGTGCTGATAAAGTATATAATAACCTGTTAGCTTTGCTGCCTCATTTTCCTGTTTCCATTGATTCCTTCCCTGTTTCTGTAATGTAACAATGAGAATGTAAATGGCCACTGGGACTGACTCCTCCCTTCGTTCCTGACCTGGTGGGTAATGAGACACACAACACCTTAAGCCGTTACCCCTTCGTGTGCTGAGTGGGAGTGCGGTTCACTTTGATAGCATAGAGCTAAGTACCATTTTAATTGCGAGGGGGAAAAATGAGAATAAACTCTTCCGTTTAACATTTTTACAGAGTAATTACACATAAAATTAACTAACTATCAAAGTTCTTAGTGCCTCCCTCACCCCACAGACATCTCACATTAATTCAGTATGTACATACAGTGTATTTCAGTTTTAGTACAGTTTTAAACAAGCAATGCCAAAGACTGCTTGGCACTTGCAGTTTTGGGGGAGCTGATCACCCTTACATTGCTTCTATTAGTTTTGTAGTGGTAATTTATGAAATCGGCCCTGTAAGGTTTCTCTTTGTGTATATTAGTGAGACTGCACCAAATGATAAAATCTTATCTATTCCCCCCCCCCTTTTCTTTTGCATTTCATTTTTCTCATCACGTTGTCAGTGGCATTGTGTTTTTGCCAGGCACCTTATATTTCAGAATATAAACAACTCTATGAACGACAGTCTCATAATTTTTAATCACAAGTCAGCATATACAAATAAAGGAGCTAAATATGCAAAGAAACATATTTTGGTCTTCTGACTAACAGTAACCCAGTGCTACTGAATTACTGAACTGTGTCTGAGAACTAATGAGAAAAAAATCCTCAAGGGAAACTTTAACCAATGCACTTGGAGAGCACCTCGGGGACTCATTCTGTGTCTGTCACCTCTCCTGTCTCATTGACACGCGACTTTCTTGCCACTATTACACTGTGCAACCATTTCACTTTACACCTCACGATTAGAATATTAAAAGGAGAGAATTCTGAACTACTTGCTCCATAGAGCAAAGTTGGTTTTGACACTTAGAATAGAAATTGTCACCAAGCTATCACAAGATCCAAGTGTCTCTACTGGTGGAATCTTCCAAATCGGATGGTTTATTTTGCAACTAATACTGACTTTGTGATTTTATTCCCCTTAAATGCAAAACTTCATTAGCAAAGGGAGGCCATAGGGAGTAGATTTTATTTTCAAATGATTGTTATATTTGCTGGAGAACACTGTCTTTGATCAGACTATTGTGATCTAATGCAAGTTTCCAACTTTTCCTTTATGCAGACCAAAAGCTTCCATCCACATTGGAAGCTTTTGTGAACCAGACATAAGGAAACCTAAAATATTTTTACAGCTCTATGGCTGATGGGAATCATATATGAACAGGGTTTAATAATTCTGCTATTTCTAATAACTTAATACAGTAATGCATGTATTCATTGCTCATCACATTACATGGCTTAGCAAAATTATATTATGACATTTTTACTCCACTATAGATCACCCACAATAAATCTGTGGACCACAGGTTGGGACCATTAGCCTTCAGTACAGGAGCGTAATCTGCATGGAGAGATAAGTTGAAGTGTAAATCATATGTATTTTCTGAAATATATTCTGGACTCTCCATTGTCACATGCTGTAAGAGATGAGGAAAAAGTGGGATTCTTCTTCTCAATGTCTAGAAGCGGTGGCAGGCACAGGCTAGGCCCAGCTTCCTTCTTTGGCCTTCCCTGACATCACAAGGCAAGACTATTCCAGAGGAGCTCATATTTAAGTTTGTGTGCATGATTGCAGGACTGAGCAAGCCAAAGCTATAGAGGGCATGGGAATGGTCTTGAAGGACAAGAGGAAAAGCCATTACCAAGGCAGTGGTCAGAAAAGTGGGGCTTGAGCCTGCACCAAAAAAATAACTTGAAAAAAATGTCTCAGTCAAGCCCCTCCCTAGTTCACACAGAGATAAAATGAGGGACAGCGAAGCATGTTCAGGCATGCAAGATTCTGCTATATAGCTGTTACAATAAAAGTAGTCCTGACTTGTGTGCCATTAGTTTCTTAATCTGGTCTACCTTATTGGGCTGACAAAAGCCCTTGTATAAGAGGCAGTTCTCCAAGGCCTCTGGATGGCTTACACTCCTCCCCAACTGTGTCCAGAGGGTGTGCTAGGAAAAGTCAAGAGGGCACCATCACAAGATGGTGTGATCCGAGCTCTGCCTGGTTGTTATGTGCATTGCAGGTTGGAAAAAGACTGGAGAATTGCTGATAGTCCATGTCAACTCTACAGGGCTCAATGACTCAATCGTTTCAATTTTCCATGTACAAATCTGTCAGCCTGAATAGAACTGATTGAGCCTTTGTCACTGAGGAAACTGCCATACACAAAAGCTTAGGTCATCTCTGCAGGCCAATGACATCACCACTCGTCCATCGTACTGCACCCAAACTTGTCTTGCAATTTCCCAGAAAGTTTTCTTCACCCACGGAAGAGGCTTCCCTTTGTACCTCTTATTCTCAGAGTGCTTTAGAAGTGTTTCAAATGTCTTTTTGAATGTTTTTGAATTTACATTATTATTGCAAGGTGGTGGCAAGTGCTGCTATTTTTTACTCTTTTCTGTAGCATATCTTTCCATCCTTCTGCTGCGTTCCTGGCTGCCTAGACTTCCCGATGTTATAGAAGAAAGTAAGATATATAAATCTTTATTATGATCAAAGATCAGAGCACAAGGAAAGTAACAAAACATCTGCAACATGAAAGCCAAGCTCAAAGAGCACCAAGAGCCCAACAAATTGCAGGACATTGAAGAGATTCTCAAGAGAGGGCAGTCCTCACCAGCTTGTAACTAAGGTAAGGGCAGAACCCCCTCCTCCCAGCCATGAACATTTCTTTGGAATGTCCTTTTCTTTGGGGGGAAAAGATGAAATAAACTTATTTTTCCATCAGACTGAATATGAATAGTGGAAGAGAGGAAAGAACCCTAGAACGCATTTTCAGCACAGTGTTTGTTCGCCAGCTATTTATTTATTTATATGATTGATAGAGCTGCTCATCTTGCACAAGTGACTCTGTGTCAGCTGTTAGAGGTAGTCCAGACAAGTAGCACAAACCATGAGTATTGACACTACCTTTATTGGAGGTTGCAGTAACAGAACCTTGCAAGTCTGAAGTACAACTTTCCCCCCCACCCCACCTTTAAAGTCCAAGAAATTAGGGACAGCCCCTTCTGAGATGTTTTCACACCTCCATTGCGTCTGCAGGCTAAACTGCCTCTTATCTGACCATTGCCTTGTCTGCAGCTCTTCCTTTACCTCGTCCTGTCTCTCAAGGACATTCCCATAGACCACTACAGAGTGGCATAAATGGTAGCTCAGGTAACTGCTGACAGTATCTGCACATAATGGGTTGAGACCACCCAATGGCAGCAGTTAATAATTGCACAGATTTTTCTTGTTTCTTCTCCTTCCCACTTGCCTGCCATTCAACAATGACAGCTTAGCCTTTGGTGAGTGGACTATTGCCAATCTTCACATTACAGGGTAATCTGGCATGAGGTAAAGGAGCTGACACATTGGTAGAGGGTAAAGAAGATCAAGTGTATGGGAAGACATGAGGAGGCCCAACCATGCACTTAGATTCTATTGAGCATATTTTCTACACTGGTGACAGCTCTGTCTGCTGTTGAAGACTTTGCAGTCATGACTGGATGATCAGAAAGTAATTTAATTGGATAATCAGGGGGGCATTGTTGACAGAACATAGAGTAGGTTGGATACTAGTTTATCTTGGACAGCATTTCATTCATTTTTCAAAGAGCTCTTCATCAGACAAAAAGGAATAGTCACTACTGAATAAGGTTAGTGACTTAAATCACTCCACGAGACTTGAGTCTTCATAACAGGCCCTTAACACATCAAACATACATTGACAGTAGGTCAGCCAGCAGGGGATCACAGATTGCAGTCAATAAGAAGCCAATGTCTCCGTTTCAATCACTGAATTTGGCATCCAGCATAGTTATGCATTTCAGTTCCTAGAGTCGGCAGTCCTGCAAGATCCATTTGAAAGAGATACTGGGAATTCAGAATAAATCCTGAAAGAAGGATTTGCCTATAAATGACAGAGGCTAATCCCAGGGCCAACAGGAAAATACTGGCCCAAAGAAAGCAGCAGTGTCAATATTACTGTTTCTTTGGTGCTGGTACTCTGTTGTTTCCATGGCTGCTGCCAATTTAGTTTTCAAATATTGGAAGATACAAGGTTAAATGTGCTTAAGCAAGAAGGCTTAAGCATATGTTCAGTGGTGGCAATGACAGATAGGTTTGTTCCAATCTGGAATAGTGTTTATTTTGTCTGATTTTTATATTGGCAACTGTAAAATGTAAGGCAGTCAGTATATGACTGCCTTACATTTTACAGTTGTAAAATGTGTACTAATTAATGTATACTAATAAACAAGTAGAAGTTAACATTAATTCACAGATGTGTAATTTTGTACAGTTTTTTATCCTTTTCCTCTCATCTGCCTCCAAGTGTGCTATTAATATGTGATGTGTGTATATATATCTAAGTTATTGTGTCACCTATACCCTGCCAAATCTATAGAATCCAGGAGGCTTTAATCATACCACATCCATACAGTATATGTATATAGTCATTGCTATCTGCTCTTCCATCAAACTCAGGAGGTGGCAGCATTTAGTTGATCTTGGATGATCTTGAAAATGCTAAGCAAGTTCAGACCTGGTTAGTGCTTGAATGAGAAACCATTAGGAATTGATAAGAGGAATGAAATTGGAAGAAGCCAACAGTAAACTACTTCCATGTGATGGCCAAGAAACCTACACAGATATCTCCTTACAAAGTTCTTGAAGGAGACCTTACTTCTTCCCTCAGTATTAAGCAAGCTAATTTGTGGTGACACTTCAAAAATAATCTGAACAACTTGAATGATCATGAAGCTAGTGATTTCATAATCAATAAATTATAGAAGATTTAAATTTTGAATTTTCCTGTACCACCCCAACTCCACTTCTTGGTTTAGATTAGGTGTCTTGAGGACAAATTCTATAGATTATATATCAACATGAAATGTAGTGTACAATGGGAAAGATGAAAATCATATATTCACATATACCCCATTCATCTGTCAAGCACAGATGTTAGTTGCATGAAAAGTGGGACAAATTTCTGACAGGATATAAAAATGCCACTGGTATTTTGCTGTTCACTATGTGTAAAGGTGAAATGGATCTTTATACAAACTATGATTACATATATAGAAAATACAGTCTCACTTCAGAAAGGATGTACGTGACTCTCCTCACCAATACACATTTTTCTGTTCTCTGTAATGAATGAGACATTTTTTGCCTATATTCCACTATATTTGCAAAGTTTTCCTTCCACTAAAATGGACAGCCTGCAGGCAGAAACTTCCAAGAATACAGAGTCAAAGAAGTTAAACCCTTTTCCTTTTGTGGTTGTTGTTCTCTTTCTCTCTGTCACAACATCAAAGGGAAAACTCTGGGTTGGATATAACATGCATGAAGGGGACCAGTTGAGATGTCCCTTATACCTCAGTGTATATGTTTTGAAGTATTATCAAGTCTGCATCCAACCCAATGAATTTTTCACAATTCTCTGCTGACATTATCAAACACCACTTGCATTTCAGGCCAGTGACTCCAGTGATCCGACATTTGCAGATGTAGAAGCTCTGCTTCAGTATTATAGCATCTTCCTGTAAATGAGGTATGCTGGCAACTTTCTCCACTCTGACAACTGAGATGTTCTAAATGACTTTAATGGTGTCGCTTGGAGCCTCAGCCAATATAAACTAAGCCTATATGTTTACAGTCTGTGTTTTAGACATGTCTGGGGCAGAAGAGCTATTGAAGCAAATTATTTCTCACCCCTGGAGAGGGTAGTCCTTCAATGTCATTTTTTAAAGGTCACTGACAGGTCAGAAGAGAGAGGAGAACTCCAGGAGATCTCCCAGTATGTTTGGCTTCCTGTCTCTGCTGTATCTCTCTGGAACCGAAGATTAAAAATAGAACTTGATAGACACCATTCATTGTTATAGCTGTACCTGTAGCCAAACACATGATCATGTTCATATGTGAATATGAATATATACAGATGTGTGAATATGAATTTTATACATATACATATATATTACACTCATGTACATGTCATAGCTAACTTTATGTATCCATACAGTATAACTCATTAGTGTGGATTGAAAATCCATACTATCTGTGACATATGTACTATGCATGGTCCCTGTATTGAGTGTATGCAAGGTCATAATAGGAGGCACAGAAAACAAGCCAACAGCATGAATGAAAAAAGATTCTTTACTATTTACTCAAAGTTAAGCAGTTCTGACACCCCTTGATTTCAGTGGGAGAGAGTTATACTCATAACATTCCAGCTGAGGTCTAAAATTGCCTGGCTTGTTCATGCCTAACAGCCATGGTTAAATAATTAAAGTAGGGTTCTTGGATCATTATGTATCTTTCCTGTATTTGTAAAAATAAATTCAAGCAAAAGGGAAAACATTTGAAATGCTTAAAATGAATGATCTGTACGAAAGCATGGAGACTTGATGAAAATCAAACAAACAGTTTGCAATCGTTTGTGATTAGAAAAGTAACTGGCATAATAAATACTAGAATCTGTGTTTTAAAAATACACATTTGGGGCTGCTGGTAATTTATTGCAGCTCTATAGTTTCATGTTGCTGTTGCTATACTGACCTCTTCAGGATCTGAAATTTTGGAACACTGTTTATTGTTACCCTACATCTGTCACCACTGGATTCAATAAATGTCATTCAGTACCATATCAATTAGTGGCAAAAGATTTTGAATTTTTTATACATAATATTGAAGCTATCTAGTAAAAATAACTTGGGAATAATTGCTTCAAACAAACATAGACAAAAGCCAGTGAAAGTTTTGAGCAAGTTTCATTTTTTCCATAAACGTGGGCACTGGTGGTCACTTTCTATAACTATGTTTCTATTTAATAAACAATGTATCAATTAGGATACAGTTAATTCATAGATAAGTGAATTTAGCCAATCTCTTTCACATATTTAAACTAAGTTATTACCGTACTATAGCCTGATAGTATCTATAGTTAAATTAAAAGTTAATTTGTTCAGTGTAGGTTTTATGAGTCTAACTTTTCTCAACTAGGACAAACAAGCTCCTTGAAGACTAATGATAAACTAAATGATATAAACTAAACTTACTCCATTTCTGTGGCTTTATATAAGGAGTTAGATTAATTTCATAAAAATAGGATAGTCTCTCTAAAAGTTTAGTCTGGATCATTTTTCGGTTAAATATGTATTTCACTCCAGAGCTCAGCTTATTTCTTATATTTGTCGGTGACAAACTACAATTTCTCAGTGAAAGCCTGACACTTCTTTTATACATATGTATCATTCTGTAACATATACTGTACTCCTTTTGGCTGACATTCAGAGCTATGCCCTATACCTTGTTTATGTTAGAAACAAAGGGTCTCTGAACTACAGCTCTGTTTGTAACTATTTATGGTTTAACAAATGAAAAAAAACAGAAGACCAAAGGCATGGAAAAAATGTCTCAGTCTGGTTTATGTTTTCATCCCCTCTCCCCCACATTTATTGCCTTTTTTTTTTTTTTTGGTTAACTATTTCAGCATTTTTTTCTCTGCTCACACTTTGTTGAACAAGAAACAGGTAATTTAGTTTGGAAGTAAACAAAAGTTTTAAGAGAAAAGGAATGCCTTGTAACAGCAACTTCTTTCTATTTTGGGGTTTTCTGTTCAGTTGTGATCCTTGGTCAAAAACTTTTACTCAAAAGTAAATGTACATTGAACTGCATCTTTTGCAGCCAGCCTAGGATTATATTTAATGTGTGCAGTCACATTTTATTTTATTGCAGTTTATATTGATGTAAAAAAGACTTAGGCTATGGATCTGGCTCAGAACCTTTATGTATGAGTTAATGAGGCTTCAACATTCTCCGTGCACACAAGGGGAAGGAAGGAAGGAAGGAAGGAAGGAAGGAAGGAAGGAAGGAAGGAAGGAAGGAAGGAAGGAAGGAAGGAAGGAAGGAAGGAAGGAAGGAAGGGAGGGAGGGAGGGAGGGAGGGAGGGTGGGAGAGAGGAGAATATATTTCTGGAGATGCAGCTAGAACTAAGTACTACATGAGAAAACCTTTTGGGGTTTTCCTTAGTTTTGCAATCATCTGGTGGACATGAAAGTGAGAGTAGGAGCAAAAATATTACAATTCACCACAAAATGCACTCTTATAATATTTGTTGTGCAAAAGTGATGTTTTAATATTATCTCATAACCAATAAATGACAAGAGGCATTTCTCTCTCCCCATGAAAAGTCATTTGTGAGTTACTCAGTCATATTTTAAGGGACCATTTTTTTGGTATGGAGCTAGCTTGAGACTCCATGCTACAGATATTGTGGAATTACATGTTCCTTTTTTCTCCCTTGTATAACTTCCCTTGGAGATGAAAGAACTTGCTGAACATTTGCCCCACATATCTGTTTTCAAGTTCTCTTAGCCTGATAAGTTGATGATACATAGATGTTTCTCAAGTTCCTCCACAATATCTCCCTGTAGAGATTGACTGAAAGTTCACCTATCAAGCTATGAAGTTAGCATGTACGGTATCTTGAGATCATGAAGAATTAATCTACAGCAGAATGACCTGCTTGTCCCTTAGACAGGACTTGTTCTTGATCTGGGCAGTCAGTGAGTTTCTCAGGAAATTAAAAAAAAAAAACACTACACTTACTAATAATATTAAAAAGACTAATTGTCTGAAAATTAGATGGATTAGATTTATCACCTTTTTTAAAGATTGGGAATATTATGGAGCAACATCTGTCTTTGGGCATCTGGGCAATGCAATCAATGTGTGTAAATCTGGAGGCCAGTATAGGAGCCCATCAATCTGCATCTACAGGGATAAAATCTTGTCCAGCTGCTTTACCATTTTTTAATTGGGCTATATGTTTGCAAGCTTCCAAAGTTGAAATTAGTACCAAATGAGGAAGGGCAAATGAGAGGACAAATCTCACTACATATATTATTGAAATGCTCAATACATTTCACATTTCACATTATACTTCACAACCCAGGATCCGTTTGTGGTGTTGAGATGGCTATCAGACACTACCATGAAATGAAAATAGTAAACTATAAGGATATTTACTGTTGGATTTAACTGGTTGAAAGGTCTCCCTTGGAGTCTTTTTGTCCCTTGGATAAATTTACTTTAACTGGTTGGAATTAGTCTTCATCACATCTAAAGCAGATTTGTTGAATTCAAGTCTGCTTTAAATGTACTATGATATACTATTTGCTCTCTCTCTATAGTATATTATATGTACTGTAATATACATGAAGATGTTTATTATAAATGTACTTTAATATACTATAATAAATAAAGACCAATTGATTTTAATGAATCTACTCAAGATTGTCTCTAACCCTCTCTAATCTACAATAGAAGGGGTTGATCTGAATTGTATCAGTCAGTCTTCATCCTTGACATTGAAAATATGGGTATCAGAAGCACATGTTGTTGCCTTTCCTCTGTCCATTCTCTCTGAATAAGGCAGAGACTAGGAAATGGACTTGTTAGCTGCCCTTACCAGGCAGCAACCAAAGACTGGATTGCTGGTCCACTTAGCTCAAATTGAACAAAGGTGTACCTGTACATTCCATATTCCAAAATCTGGTAATGACATCATTAGTTCCCAATCAGTTGCACCTGAAGTCCAGATCATTGCTTGATTGAATTATTTCAAAGTATCTCAGTGACCAATTATATTGCCAAAATATAGCTCTGCACATTTTTCATAACATAAATTGTGATGTCAAAGTGATTGCCTGATTCTATCAAAACACCAAAAAAATAAAAATAAAAATCAGAGTCAGAAAATTTTCTTCATACATACTGTAGCAGCAGACCATGGAATATTAAACACATGCCAAGTTCTCTTAAGGGGGTTTACAGCACTATCTACAGCATCTTTCCTGACTAGCTCTCCTCCAGTGATGTTGAAATACAGCTTCCATAATTCCCAGCCAGGATATTGCTATTGTCCATATTTGCTGGGAGTTAAGCAGGTGGAAGGCTAACATATTGAAGACAACATATTAACACATCCATACCTTGCAGGGATCTCTGAGTCCTCAAGGTTTCTGACTTGTGGCTTCGACTAAGAACTATTTCAGCAGACTAAAATGCAACCTCTGTTTCTTTTCATGCAAATTAGAATTATTTTTATTTTTATAATTTAATTGGGTCTACTCAAGCAAGTTTCAGGCTTATTGAATACCTCTAGCTCCCCAAATTATCAATAAAGAACCGTGTTAAATTAAAGTTGGGATACCTCTTGGTGTGACTTTATTTTAAAGTGCCATATTCCTACCACTCCTACCTGATTTTGAAAGCTACTTTCTGTGGTTTCCAGATGTGCTGTTGGAAAGAGAAGAAAGAGATGAAGTGCTCACTGAATTATATTTTCTTGCAGTGTCTTAAAGTATAATCACAGAGTTCGTGTCAGATAAACGAAATGAAAAGCAATGAAATGCAGTGTCAGGTAATTAAATTGTTTATTTCAGGAAAAAAAAGGGAAGTCCGTGGCTGCTTTTGAACATTCATTTGGTAAATTCTTCGTAACACATCATGTTAGCGCTTGCTAAAAACACAGACATTTATATTCCTCTACCTCTCGAACACTCATTAAATGCAGTGCTTCTCTGACTCTATCAGTGATATATGAAACTGCTTTTCACGGGAGAAAGTTATTGTCTCTGCAAAATTGTTACAAATGTTACTGATGGACCTTGACTTTCCAGCCCCTGAGAAGGATGTCACATAAATGAGAATACTTAGGAAATTTGGGGCTGATACAGAATAGTTTGATTAGGTGCAAAATGTAGGCATCACAATTTGCAATGCATCCTACAGAGAAATAGCAGACTTCCATGATTTAACAAGGATTGTGCAAATATGCAGCCCTCAACACCATTTATGAATTAATCAGGTGCACAAGCACCTCTTCTGAAGACTTCATGCTGAGTAAGGAAGTCGCCTAGGGACATAATACTAAAAGACCCCTACAAAACTCATTAATAGAAACTACATATCCTTATTTTTAATTTAAATATATAATAGAAAAAGAAACAAGTTATCACTGGATTGGAATTAGAAAATCATAGAATGCAAAAATTACAAAAGTTTTAGGGGGGCCTGAATAAATGCATATTTTAAGGGCAGGCCTCACCATTCCCTCCATGGAAATGTCAAGAAGTTATATTTGTTCAATGATGAAAATATCGTAGCCGTGCCAGGCACTTATTTTGATTATTAAGCCTTCATTTTATTGCCCTCATAGACACCGGCATTTTGTAGCAAGGACAATTTACAGGGGAAAATTTAAATAACCACTAAATATAAGAACTGATTGGGCTGAAGTACGACTGGTTTTGGAAACTGGGAGTGAAAGAGAGAAAACGTTTAGTCCAAGCTTGTAGCGCTGCCCTCCATGGAGCCAAAGTTGTGTGAAGTCACTCTCTTTTTACATAGCTATTAAAGAAGTATGCTTAAATGCTACCAGCAGTTCAGGTAATATAAAATTTACAATACTGCTTTCAACTCAAGTCAAGGGTACACTTAAAGAGTTATTAGCACACAGCAAAGTATGTTAACATTGACATTCATGATGTCTCAGTTATTAAATAGATACCTGTCCCTGCACTGATTTTCTTATAAAACTTAATAACAATAATGACCTTTCCATTTAGAATCAAGCTTTCACTGTGGAAAACACTGACAGTTTTATAGAATTTAATGCTAGACACAAACTGCAGATCATTGTCAAGTTTTCCCATATAGAGCATTTGAAATATATTTTTCACCCTTTGTCTTGAACATCTGAAGTGTCATAATGACCATCAAATGTATATATTTCTATGCATAGCTAGCATAATCGATGTTACACTCAATTTATCATTTGATTTATTGCCCCTCTGCACCACTGCATTATTCCACAGAGATTATCTGCACACTATAATGCCTCTTAATAGAAAAGATGAGGTGATTCTGTCAGGGAATCGACTACCATTGCTAAACAATTAGAGCTGTTTTGGTTTATGTCCTTTGCTCCTCAGATAAATTTGCCAGATTACAAATACTAGCGATAGAAGAAACCAAGATATGTTCCCAAGATGCTCATTTTTCTTCTTACCTCAAGGAACTAACTGGAGAATCTTCTCTTTAGGCCTGCATAGCACAGTGTCAGGTTCCATGTGGTGCAGAGACAAAGACCGTGCAATAGTCACAGCTTAATGCCAAGAAAGAGCTGGACCAGTCAACTCTACTACTGAATCACTTTGATCAAAAGAAATCTCATGTGAGATTCTATATATACAGCCCTTCTCACAACTGAACACAGGATCAGAAGCTGCTCAGACAAAGTGCAAATGCACTTGCAGAGCACAATGCCACTTCATCTAGGGCAGGAAGTCACTTCTTTAAGATAGGTACCCAGTTCAAACAGCCCAATATTTAATCTCATCTTCCATACTCTGAGAAAAATGTACAGATCTCTTCCCTGCCTATAGGCAAATAATATACAGTCAGATATTTAATGGTAGAGCTGGGACTCTGTGTCTGAAAGATATCAATTCATTCACGTCCTTCTTTTCACCATATATATGCATACGCATACGCATATACATATACATATATGTATGTGTGTGTACGTGCGCACAACAACAACAAAGTATGTACATATTCATACATTTATAACCTGCACCGATGATGACTGCTAACAATCCCTAAAAGAACACACATTGCAATAAAAGTACCTAAAATGCAACAGATAAAATAGATGCATCAATTAAAAATCGATCTGGTATGTCAGCCATCTGGATGCCTTAATTGGGATAGATTCCATGGCCTCAGGGATCCCTTCCCACTCTACATTTCTGCAACAATTTCACTGCCCTTCCTGTAATGGCTCTTGGCTGCAGAAAAAACATACAAAAACCCCGGGTGGCCCTTCCCTTCTAAAAAGTTGCCTATTCCTGATTGTAAGGCCCCATTAGAGACCACTAGATTTTGAAAGTTGAGAGCTTGAAAAAAAGGGAGTGAGTTGGCTTGCTTTATTTACAGGATCTGAAGATCACTGTATTTCTTTAGAAAAAAAATGAGATGGGCACTTGAGATCCTTTTTTAGCATTTCCTAGAAAAATAGTCTCCTTAATATGGGTACCTATTCCCTAAACGAAGTGGCACATTAAAGTGTTGCTTAAGTTTGGCTTTTTTAGTGAAAATCCCCCAAATTATGAACAAGTCATTAAATAGAAGGCCTTGAAAATAATACTGCGCAGCTATTAGCTGCCCTTTATGCCTGAAAAATCTGTGCCATAATGAATATGTTTCTTTCTTCCAGCTTGGCCTAGAAAAAGTATCTGTGCCCCTGAATTTCATTGCAAAATGACCAAGTCAGCTTGAAGTCTTTCAACATTTCCCTGATGGACTATGATTATGTGAAATAATATAATGCTGAGACCTGGAGACCCAATGCTGTGAATGTCAGGAGCAAAGAACAGTAAATACTTTGACTGAACGTAACTACAGGATGTGAAAACATGGGAGCCTTTAAGTTACAGAAGCTAATTTTTCCCAAGCTTGGCAGAAAATCCTGAAAGTTCTTTTTCCACTGCTGACCGCTAAGAGGTGAAGTGGTTTTGACTGTATTTGATATTGGTTTGTTTTACAAAAATATGATGCAAGCTCTTTTATAGTATATTTTAAGAATAATGATTTTATTTTGCTGTGGCTGAAATGTAGATGTTAAAAAACACCAGATCCGGATTAGCTGTTCCTTGACATTTGTGACTGAACTTGTTTATACTACTGCTATTTACTTAGAAAGAAATCTGCTATAGCAGAAACCTAGCTGGTAACTCTCCCTGAACTGAGAGGGAATTTAGACTGGGAAGCCTATGTTTGCCATCCCCACGTATACAACTTATGTGTGTCATGTTGTTCAATGTCTGCACCCAACAAGACAAGCCTGTAAATTGAAGTATATTGCTCATGGATACTCTTTCTGCATGCAGAAAGAAATTCTCCACGTCCATTAATTTGAGCATTGGAAGGAGGGGCAGCAATAATGCAGAATTAAACTAGGCATCCCTTCTATTTAGAAAAAGTTTGTGCTGTTTTCAAGATGTATTTGTTAGCTTCTTCAGAAGCACAAGGTACAGGACATGGTGTTCCTTTCTCCAATTTCTCCTCATGACAATCCTTTGGAATTGATTGGGCTGAAAGGAAAAGAGACCTTTCTAGAGTCACCCAGGCAGCACGGGCTCAAGCCTAGGGTCACCATACTTCCTGATTTCCTTGAACACATATCTTTTTGCCCTAGCCAGCTCCATCCAGCTGGGAAGAACATTTATCCTGAAATGCCTGTCCTGAAATTTCAGGATGGAGCAGTGATAGAATACAGTGGAGGTGTACAATGGCCAATTTTGATGAGGAACACACACATCATTCAGGAGAAAACAAAGGCTGGACTTCCTAGCTATAATCTCTGGGGATAAGTGTTGCCCTGCTGCTTCTGTACAGGTGTGTAAAAAAAAAGGGGGGGGAGTGGTCAGCAAGAAAATAAATAAAGCTGCTATCAGCCACAAGGTAAGATAAGTAGTAATCCACGGTGGGGTGGTCAAAAAAGTAAGGATCCCACCCCTGCCAGCTTGGGAGTTATTTTGTCTTTGGGTGCAGTGTGCAGTACTTTAGGGTTACTTTTTTTTTCTTGAGAGAAACAGATTTGTTATGAGGGCAGGGCGAGAGGGGGGGAGGAACGGAAATTGTATTAACTGTCAGAGATTTTTGACTTCATATGACCAACACATTAGCTAGCAATGACTTGTGATTTCAAAGAAAAATAGAGTTGGGCTATTTAAGCCATGAAGTCTAACCCCCTCCTCAGTGCAAGAATTCATATTAAAACATCCTTGCCAGATGGCAGCCGAGCCACCTCATGAACACATCTAGAGAGGGAGAGACAATTAACTCTCTGGGTAATTAATTCAACTGTTGAATTGCTTTTAACCATTAGGATGTTTACTCTAACATTCAGTCAGAATCTATCTTGGTGTATTTAAATCCATTGTTCCATGTCCTGCATTCTTACGACAAAACACTGATTTGGTGTCAGAAATTTCTGATTTCATACTGAAAACACTGCTTTAAATTGCAGAGAGTTTTGATCATAAGCATCTGTAACAAGCCCCAATGGCATCATTGTGTATATTGCATAAGACATGTCATTTGCGTGGTCATGCGCAACACATGTACAGATAGTCCTTACTTAACAACCATGACGGAGACTGGCAACTCTGTCACTAAGCAACATGGTTGTTAAATGTCACATGACCATGCCAGACTTATATTAGTTCCACTTCAGTCATTAAGTGAATCACCATAGGTCATTAAGCAAGACATCACGTAAATGCTACTTGAGACTTCCTGCTGGCTTCCCCATTGACTTTGCTTGTTGGAAACCAGCTGTGAAGGTCGCAAATGGCAATCATGTGACTGTGGGACACTACAACTGTTGTAAATGTGTGCTGGTTATGAAGCACCTGAGTCATGATCACATGACTGCAGGGACACTGCAATGGCCACAAGTTCAAGGACCAGTTGTAAACCTACTTTGTAACTTTGAACAGTTGCTGAATGAGTAGTCAGTAAATGAGGACTACCTGTATTGCCATTTTCCCCCTCCCCTTTGGAAATATCTGCAGTTTTTATTGTGTTTTACTGATGTTTAAACAATAAGAAAGATAGGTTAGAGCGGCTTTCCCAACCTGGCATCTCCACAACTTCTATAACCCTCCTGGTCAGGAATTTAGGCACTGTTGCCTGATGCAATTGGTGGGCATGAAGTGGGATAAGGCTGGACTGGAATGACATAAAGTTACATATTAAAATACAAGTGAAATCTTGATTAATCAGATTTTAATATAACAGAAATCATGTGCGATAGACCAGACTTCTGCAGATCTTTAAGCTCTTTGCATAATCATGTCATTACACAAGTGAGAGAAAAGATGTAATTTGTATCATTTGTGTGATATCAGAAAATATCCAGATTATATCTTTTATGTCAACTTACATCATATGATGCATTATCATACAATTGATAATAAACAGTGACATTTAATGGACAGTTCCAAATACTGGATATGTTTTTCCTTGAATCAGTCTGTTAAAAGGAAGTTTCACTGCACTTAAAAAAAAAATTATCCCAACTTGTCAATTTTTCAACTAAAGTTGCAAGTCACAGCAAACCTTAGTAGATCTCCCAAAAAAACTAAGTAGGGTCAAACTTGCTTAGTTTTTAAAAGAGTTGAATGAAAGATTAATTTATAATGCCTCCAGTATTATAAGTCATTAACAGATGGCATTAATTATGTACTAGAAGCTCTGACATGTTCTTTAGCATCTGTTCTTTCACTTCAGTTGACATGAAGTTGCTGTGAGAAAAGATTGTGTTGCTATTGTTTATGAAATGAAATAACCCTGGTGACTATATGGAATATTCCATATAGTGAATATTCATCAGTGTGTTTTAAGTAATGCTCCATGATTGAATTTTTGACCCTGAAGGAGATCCCTCCAATTGAAATTCATTACCAAATGCAGGCTGTTTGTGGTGATGACTGCGTTGACATGAGTACTGTGCATTGCTGGGCCAAAAAAAATGTAAAGATGGTCAACTGGGAAGAGCTGATTTATGTGATAAAGAAAAAGTGGATGGCCAGCAACCAATGAGTTTTATATGAGAAAGCTTGATGAACTAATTAAGGACAATCAGCAGATCACTCAAAGGGAATTTGCTGTCAAGCTTAGGTGTAGGTCAAATTACTGTGAAGGCAGTTGCAAATTTATGTAGATCTGACACCATGTGACTTCCACCTTTTTCCAAAATTTATGGAATACTTTCATGGGCATCTGTTTGACTCAAATGAATAGATGGAAAGGACTGTCACAATCTAGTTGAAAAGACAAAGCTTGGAGTTCTTTCATGATGGCTTTAAGTATCTTGTCCATCATTAGCAAAAGGTGGCTTTATGTAGCTTGTCCATCGCCATCAGTAGTGAATGGTGATAGTAATGTGGAAAGTAAATACAGGTAAGAAAAGAGCTAATTTCAAGGATTATTTTGTTTCATTTATTAAAATAATCCTATTTAAACTAATATTATGGAAGTGGAGGCTTTACTTTTCATCCAAACCTCATAGATGGTAGACCACCAAGAAATACTAGGGTATAGGCTAGACTCAGAAATTTTTTAAAAAAAAACATAAAAAGAAGATAATACAGTTCATATAGTCACCAGGGCTCAAGTTTAACTCAAGCAAATCTTTAGTCTTTACCTCCTGTATTATACTTGGCTTCATTCAAGAAATCAATTATTTCCCCTTTATTTGAATTGCAACTATTTATTAGTTTCTGCCCTACAAAATGGAGGGGGAACACTGACAAAATCCAAAGTATCAAGACAATATGGCTTCTTATTAAAATATCTGTGTGTAATTGAAAGTTGGGGACTTTTATAGTCTCCAAATTTCACTGTCACAATCATAGTCTTCAGAGTAGGATCAGTTTCCTACTTCAACTGGTGTTATCAAACCCAGCATCATATTTCAGATTGTCAGAACAGATCAACAAGAAGACAGAAATAGAGATGGACAAGGTGAAAAGAAAACAGAAGATTGCTTGCATAGGCTAAAAGTCTACTTTCCAGTCATTTCTCAGAATCGAACTGCATATAATATGAAACAGTTGCTCTTTAAAATTACAGCAGAAAACTGTTAAATAAATGAAGACCCATGAAATAATATAAAATAGAGCATCCCTGTTGAACCAAAATCTCAGTTTGTCATGTATCATTAACAATGGCAATTGAATAGTTTCCATACGATAATTCCTTTAGTTTCCTCTAACATAAGCAAAGATGAGAGGTTTTTGTAAAAACATCAAGAAGTTCGTACTTTCTTCTTCTTCTGAGACAAAATATAGGGCTGACTTGTGGGACAATTCGGCAGTGTGATTCAGCCCATATGCAGATAAGTATGAGAAGCGGCCTGGCTGAAACATTCTAAAGTAGATTTCCAAACAAAGTAAAACCTGTAATGTAGAACATGGCTTAACTCTTTTCTCCACCCAACTGACTGATTTCTAGCTCTGAGATTTATTCTTTAAAATACTGCTTCTCTAGATGCTGGTTTGGGGAACCCTTCTAAGCCCAGTTGCCTTCTCAGATCCTTAAGATTTGTTATGCCCAGTTTGTTCACTACAAAAATAAAGAATTGCTTATAGCCCATTCCATAAAAGAAATGTTGCAGTGAGTTAATCATAAGACTACATTATCAAACAATGTTAATTATAGTTGTCTCAGGCATTTTTTTCTCTATGGCTGATGCTCAAAACAGATTTCCAGATGTATTGCAATGTGAGAATAAAGGAAAGAAACAAATGGCTGTCCCTTTAAAAGAGGAGGCTTGTAATCTTTTTATGACTCTGTCCCTGATGATACAGAGGGCAAGAACCTAAAGACTGGTCAACAGTGACATTTCTGGACTTTTAATAAAGAAAAACTCAAAATGGGTGTGTTAAACCTTCCAGCAGCTTAATGTGTCATTTCAGAGGCTTATTTCATTAAAGAAAAAGAGAAAGAGAGAAAAACACTGTACCACCATACCACTTAATACTGGTGATATAATCCAGGAGGTGTTGGAGGGAGGGACGCTGCGTCCTCCAAAACTGGAGTTGGGGTTGTGGGTTATGTGTGCTGTGACTTACCTACACTTGCTTTAAGGTAAATATACAGTGGTGCTTAAAAGTTTGCGAACCCTTTTGAATTTCAGTAGTTCTACATATATATGCCCTAAAACATGATCTGTTCTCCACATAAGTCCTAAAACTAGATAAAAAGAACCCAGTTAAACAAATGAGTCAGAAACATTATACTTGTTCATATATTTATTGAGGAAAATGATTCAAAACTACTTATTTATGTATGGTAAAACTGTTAATTGTTCAATCTCTTATTTAGACACTCAGAGTTTTCTTGGAGGAGCATGTAGAGACATACCTTCTCTGTCTTTCCCCAGTGTAAATAATCTCTTCGAATGCTTAAAGGAGTTACATGCCAGAAATTAGACCTTCATGGGGTCAAATCATCAGCTTCAGCCAAGAAAATTTGATCTTTGGCCAATGAAATTTTTTTAAAGATTTTTTTTATCCTGCCTTTATTATCCTTTTATAAATAACTCAAAGTGGTGAACATACCTAATATTCCTTCATCTTCCTATTTTCCCCACAACAACCCTGTGAGGTGAGTTGGGCTGACAGGGAGAGACTGGCCCAAAGTTACCCAGCTGGCTTTCATGCCTAAGGCGGGACTAGAACTCACAGTCTCCTAGATTCTATCCTGGTGAATATTCTATTCTACCCTAACCCTAACCACTAGACCAAACTGGCTCTCACTTTCCTAAAAATAGCAAACTAGAGACTGTTCTAAAATTGCCAAAGTCAGTTAGTGTTTAGGCTTTAATGGTCTTCTGAGCAAGAATCTTACCAGGCGACACTCTTTTAAGGAGACATTGATACCATACTGACCTGGATGGCACAATCCAGCCGATATAAGCATGTAGAGTCAGACAAATGTCTCCACAGATGTGCTTAACTGAGGTTCATCTAAGTAACTTACTAAATTAGGAGATTCCTTATGTATAATCTGTGATGAAGCAAAAGTGATGATACATGTGTTTCAACATCACAATGCAACCCCCAGCCTTTTGTTCTTGTATCCCATCTTCAGATGCAAGTTTGTAAGTCCCAGGGCTTCCATCTGACACGTTTTTGTCAGATTTTTGTCTCCTTGACTTCTGGTGGGGATTAATGGCAGTTTAGGCACAAGAGGGCATGAACTGTCTGTTTACTTTCTCTTGTATTTAATATACCCAGTTACCAGTTTTACTAGTGTAAAGGGGGTGGGTGGGATAAATAAGAATATGGCTAGGAGGAAGGCAGTGAAAGAAATGAGAAGAGGCTCTGTAGAGCAACTGGTAGAGAAGAAGATGGTCACTTTAAGCTTACTTAAACCAATGTTTGATGAATTAGGGGCTAAATTTGTGACTTTGGAAAAAAATGGAAGAAAGAATAGATAAGATGGATAGTTATGTGAAAGAAATAGCCGGAGAGGTGAACCAAATCTCTGGAGAAATGAAGCAGGTTAAAAACAAAGTTGTAATTTGTTTACAAGAGACTCATATTAAAAAAAAAGGACATAAAATATTTGATTTGCAAGAATTTGGGACAAGAATTTATTTCAGCAGGTCCAAAAAAAGTTAATGGAATTGTGTTATGTGTTAACCCACAATTAAAACCAAAATTAGTATTGATTTGTTGGAGTAGAAGTTGAATTACAGGGAATCAAAACATTAATCTTGGGACTTTATGCTCCAAAAGAAGATAAAGGACATTTTTTAAAGAAAATTTATCCTTAGTGGATATATGGAGACATAAAAATGGCAACTCTAAAGAATATACTTATTTTTCAGAAAGGCACAGATCATTCTCAGGGACAGATATGATTTGGATTTCAAAGACTTTGGCTGTTAATACTTCTAAAGTAGAGATTCTACCAAAGACTTTTTCTGATCATAACCCAGTGAGCTGGATTTTTAAAAGAAAATCTAATTCATTCAGATGGAGATTAAATGAAATGTTACCGCAAAAGGAAGAGATGGTGAAAGATTATTTAAAAAAAATAGGATTTTTTTGAGAATAATCTAAATAAAGGTATGGACTTGAGAACAGTTTGGGATGCAAGCAAAGCTTTTATTAGAGGGTATTTCATACAGTATAACACTGAGTATAAAAAGAGGAATCAGAAAATGCAAGCTATTTTGGAGGAGATAAAGAGGAAAGAGGATGAACTAAAGTTAACACCAGAAAAGCTGAGTTTTACAAACCTAATTAAACTTTTACAGCAACAGCTATCTATGTTAACAGTGAGAGAATTGGAAAAAGAGATGAAGTATGTCAAACAAAAAAACTTTGAATTTGCAAATAAGCCAGGGAGATGGTTAGCGTATAAATTAAGAAAAGAAAATGATTATGAAACTTCAAGAGGTGATACTGTACTAACAAACAATGACACTATACAAAAAATAATTTCATCAGTACAGATGAATTTCATCTAATTTATATAAAAGACAGAAACTCTCTCTGGAAAAAATGGATGACTACCGAAAAAAACAAAATTTACCAAAGCTTACAGATAACCAAAGACAGATTATGAATGGACCTATAACAATAATGGAAGTATCTGAAGCTATCAAAAAGATTAAGCCAAGTAAAGCACCAGGACCAGATGGGCTTCCAGAAGCATACTACAAAAATTTTAAGGATGAAATTTTACAGCTGCTCCTATGATGAACTCTATATTGGTAGAAAATAGGATGCCAGAGTCTTGGAAGGAGACTAATACAGAGTTATTATCTAAAGAAGAACAAGATTTGAATCTAACTAAAAATTATAGACCAATATCATTATTGAATAATGATTATAAGTTGTTCACAATGTTCTTAGCAGACAGACTGGAAGCTATATTACAAGAATGTATTCATGAAGATCAGTGTGGATTTTTACCTAAAAGATAATTGAAAGATAATGTTAGACAGTGTTGGACATTATAGAATATTTGGAACAGCATAATGAAAAACAAGCTGCATTAATTTTTTTGGATGCAGAGAAAGCTTTTGACAATTTAAATTGGCCTTTTATGGTCAAAGCTTTGGAAGATATGAATTTTGGAGAGAACTTTATAAAAGGAGTAAAATTGATTTATACACCACAGAAAGCGCAAATTATTGTGAACCCCTGATAAGGGCAATTTTCAGCACTTCCTCTGCTGGATTCTCTTTGTCATCATGCTCCTGTATCTTCTATCTGCCTCTACCTTCTTCTCCATCCCCACACCTACCCTTTCAACAGAGCAGCCTTTAAGCTTAGCCGGCCCTGGGTCTGCAGGCACTTACAGTCAGGAGCTGTGACTAATTTACAAGGAGGCTGGTGTTTTCCCTTCACCATAAAAATCAGTGACATCAGAACAATCACAAGCCCCATTCAGGCATTCCCAGAATGGGAATGCTCTCCTTGGAAGTGTTCTAGCACTCCACCCAACACACTTAAATTACATTGGCTTCCTTCAGACCATTTCACATTCAGCATAACTGTCTACAGTGAGAAAATTTCCATATCTACAATTATATGCAATAGATGTCCAGGTTACTTTGGGAGTTGACGCATCTACATGGGTAAGCTATTTTTTTTGCAGATACTGATAGAATGATGTTGTTTGAGGGAGACAGTTATCTTGAGTGCTCAACATGCCTGATTTGAAATAAATCCAGTCCAAGAATATTTGTTAACTAAGGCAGTGAACATGAGGGTGCCCTGTGTACTCTTGCTGCATGTATAGAAGATGTTCAAACTGGCACTGGAATCTTATTTACATACTGATAATGAAACAGAATCCTCCACTGAACTTTACAGCTGGGCCGGCACTTAGGGAGAAGAATGCAGACTGCCTGACATTTCCACCATCTGAAGCAACTGCTTCACCCACTTAATGGTAAGGCCGTGATTTGCAAGGTGCTCTGCAGTCTAGGCCCAGTGGTTCACAGATAGTCCGATGTTGGCCAAAGAGTATTTGTGCAAGTTTGCCAAAAAGACAATAGTGCTGATGGATTTCTCTGCACAGAGGAAAAGCCAGCACAGATTATTGGGAGGGGGACTCATATTTGGTCAGATTCACCAGCTCATTCTAGCCATTGTCCTAACTATGTAATTTTGAGCAACTCACTTGGAAGCTGCCTTTCACCTGGTCAAAAAGAAGGGCTACTTAGGTGTCAAGGCTGGTCATGGGCATCAGTTTGGAGTCAACAGTTCCCCCAGAACCAATCTGGATGCAGATGTTTATATCTAAATAGGGCAATTGTGCAATCTACCCAGAGCCAATACACATACAAGATTATACTGATTTTTGATTTTTGATTTTCTTTTTAATTTTTATACCAGCATAATTGATCCTTCAAGACAAACCAGGCATCAGAAGACAAATGGCCAGGCAAAATTTTCACCCCAGACATTTATTCATTATACCCCACTTTATCTGCAAGAGCCTAAGAATGTAAAGATAGCCCTTCCAATATTACCACATGATGCCAGTACTAAGCTGTACTGGTCATCTGCTTGTCTGGAGGTACAATTCAGGTAGAACCTGCCTGACCAAAGCATGCCAACAAAGAACACATACAGAGAGTCCTTACTTCCTACAAGGTGCAGCAGAAGGGGGAGGAGAAGCAAGCATTCTCTCCTGGAGCTCCCCTCCTGTAGAACCAGTTACCCTGGGAAATAAGATTTACATCCTTACTGTTTATGTTCAGAAATCTTGTTAAGATCTGCCTGTTCAGACAGGCATTCAGGGATTTACTAGGAGTTGCTAGAGAATATACCTAGGTTGTATGTTAATGTTGTCTGTTTGTCATTCCAGGATAGGTTGACGGAGAACAATGACAAGGGGTCCTGAAACCAAAGAGCAGCTATCTTTGTAAATGATAAAAGAAGGGAAGATATTGTCACTGAGTGTTGTTAATACTACCTTCTTAATACTATCTCTGTTCACAGGACTTAAGGAATGCTTTTGTCCTCTTTGCTTCCATGATGGTTTCTGAATATTTGCTTTAAGGCCATCTCCTGGGTCTCTACATGAACAAAGCTATGCATAAAGCACCTTTGGTTAACCACAGTCTGTGTCAATTGCCTCTATAGCTTGGCTGTAATGAATTTTTGTATTCTGTAATCTCAGTCAACCTATCCTAAAATGGCAACAGGTTAGTCAGGACAACCGATGCAAGCAAGGCGATTTGTACAGATAAGGAGAGGCAGGTAAGCCAAAAGTTACTTGCCTAGGTGGGAGCTTCATCTAAGAAGAGTAATCAAGCATTCTCTCTTTCCTTTGCAACTGGGTCTTAATAGATCTTTATCTCTTCTACAAAGACAATAAAATCTCAGGTATTTTAGAGTTGGATGTAGCTCCCACCTTAACTAGATTGATTCCCTTCTGTCCCAACATGGAATGAGCTCATTTTAAACATCGAGTTCCTTTCTGACAGCTCACAAGGTGTAAAAAAAAAAAAAAAAAGCAGCTTCTGTTGTACTACTGATTGTTCATTTGGCTTCAAAAGATAGATTTTCTAAACAGCATTTCTCCACATTGTTTTTCCTCCCCATTAATTCATTTTAATTCTATACCACATTTTTCTAGGTTTAGGCTGGGAGGTATACATGCGCTGTATTTGGCAGGGTTTTAAAAGGCTGCTTTAATGAATTCTTAATTACATTATTCAAAAGATCCATTATTCAGTATTCATCTCACTTCTAAATGAAAGTCTTTACCTGACATATGAATGAAATGAGTCTAAATGCTTTGCATGCCACCTAGGGATTCATAATAGACTCCTTGCTGCATGGGCCAGCAGGTTTTTCTTTCAGCTTTCAACTGATGGGGATTGTTTGTGGAGATGGACAGATTTGAAATATTCGGACAGGCCGTAAACTCTCTCCAGGTATATTTGTGCCTGGGGGATAAAGGTAATCACAACTGGAAAAGAGAGAAATAGGAACTGAACAGAAAATCCTATCCATCACAAGTTAATTTCGTTGAGTTTTTCCAGGCAAGTAGGTATAGGATAGGAGTTGAAGGCCTTCTCTGGAAAGAGTTGGCAATGGCTTTGATTACTACTGAAGGAACAGGGCAGAACACATCGCAAGCAAGCAACAAAGAAAGAAGGAAAGAAAGAAAGAAGGAAAGAAGGAAAGAAGGAAAGAAGGAAAGAAGGAAAGAAGGAAAGATCCATTAGACAACGTAGACCTTACACTTGATCTCCTATACTTGCAAAGCCTTTAATATTGAGAAAAAGTAATCTAAACTTTAAATGAAAATACAAGAAGATTGAATGAATGTTACAGATGGGATCCATCTTATAAAGTGAACTGAGCTATTATTTCTACTGATCACAGAAATATAACACTCAAATCATAGATATAGATCTTTAAAGCTTTTATTCATGGAGACATGGCAGTAGTATTTTTTCCATGGTTGTGTAGCTTGACCTTTTCACATCCAGGTAGCACACAACTCTAGTCTGGGAACAGGGAGGAGTCACTGAGTTTGCTTTTTCTCCAGCATCAATGGAAAATGTAAAGGTATGTGCTGTAGATGCAACTGTAGCCAGGCAGATTAGTAAAAATCAAGCCTTTTTATTGTCAAGTTAGAAGGCCATGTTCCAGTTTGTCCAATCTGGATTTTGAAAAATCTATTTAAACTTCTGCATTTTTTATAATTTATTCATTTCATTTTACAGGGTTTATAGATCACTCCAATCAGAGCCAACTCTTGTTTGCAAACTTGTCTGCAACTTTCTGTAATGCACTGGGCTTTCATATGCAATTCCCCCAAATGTTTTTAACATAAATTCTACAGAGAAAGTTTCTTGTTGTTTTTATAGTGTATATTTCTTAATGGAATTTGTTTTCAAGGTAAATGCTCCTGCTGTATATACTTTTCTAGTAGCCCTTTTCATTATAAATGTTTGGATAATCTTCCACCGGTAAATAGTTTCTTTTTGCAAATACTAGATTGGAAAAAAACATATCCTTGTGAATTCAGTTGAGTGCTGGATTCTGGATTCATGACAGAGTTTAGAGTGTAAAAAGAAAAAGAAAATCTGAGATAAAATGATCACCTTTCGTGTAACAATTGCAGACTAGATATGTGGCTGATTGTGATGAATATGGGCAACCAGTAGAATCAATATAAGGCACAAAGGAATCTCAATAGGAGGCTTTCATTGTGTAATTACTTAGCATCAAACATGGAATTTAGCTGGGAGGATGGGGCAGTCCAGATGTTACTGACACGCATTTATAAACCTACAGAGTAAGGATGATCAACATTTTTCAGAATTTTTTTTTTTCAGCACTGAGAATCATAGGGCATAGGATGGTGGCTTTATTGGGACCAGGATTTTCAGTTCATTTCTTTTCTTTTTTTTTTTTTTTTGCACTTTTGGAGGACAAGTTCAAAATATATCAGAAGTTTCATTACACCCATTATCTTTCATTTCCTCTCCAACATGGATGAGAAATCATACCACCATTGTTTGCCAGTTTACTAGAAAAACTTGGGAGCACCATTTTTGGGAGGTTGTGAGAACTTCATAAAAGATAGCCCTCTTCTGCTTCAGCACTTACCATTTTATTAATCTGTGGATTAATCTGGTGCTTCCAAATGTGCTGGACGATTTTCTATCTTCCATACCTAGCATTGCCAATACATCTGTAGAACTATAGGGAAGGCTAATCTCGATTAATTTTTGAACATAGTTAGAACTCTGCCATTCCTTTTGTATCAGAACCAAATAAAGTTCTTCATTACTCAGTACATAATTGCTTATAAAGTCTTATTGTGTAAGAATAAGTTTTATGTATTTATTTACACAAATAAATTTCTTTGTACGCCCAAACCTTCCCCACAGCATACAAGTATAGCATAATAAAAGTTGTTCTAACATTTAATTCCTGGCTACTTTAGTAAAAATAAATTGAGAACACAGATAAGTTAAAAGAACCATTTTATATGATAAAGGTATCTTTATAGTAATATGGTGTCTAATTTAATTTCCTGCATTCTTTTGCTTATAAAGATGATTAAAAGTTATACCATCTCCCTCTTTGTAATTAGAATTTGAGGAGATACACACACACACACACAGAGAATCAACGTAAAACTATATATTGCTCAAATCAATAAGTGCTATTTTCAACAGATAATCACTCAAGGGGAAGTTATGATTATTCAGATAAGGAATCCAAATGAATTATTGGCAAATAAATAAGTAGTCTATTAATATCCTAGATTCAGAACAATATGGTGAAAAGAGGAGCAATTAACAGATGGTTCATGTGACTGGAAATTGTCCCCAACTATGCTGAAAATTTAATGCGGTTGAAACTGGCTGTGAAGTAATGTGATTGTCAGAGGGCTCTGTAAGGCAACCAGCAGAATTTCAGCATATGCTTAAGAAAGCTTTTGTTAACTGTCTCATTCAAGAATATGTGCTGAAGTGGGATATGGGATGACTGGGCCTGGGGGAATTATATCCCTTGTCTTGTAATTATTAGCCATATTTACAGGTGGACGCGTCAATTGGTATGTAGTACTTTAAAATGGTGAACTTAGAATACATAAGGGATATAAAAATAAACATTCCCTTTTAAGTAGGAAAAAGTTGAATGTTATCATTCAAGTTCTAAAACATACATCATTCATATATATAAAACAAAGCAACCCCACCTATCAAGGGTATCCATGGGGCCAGGGGGTGGGGAATAAAAAAAGTCAAGATGGTGGTTGCAAGTACATGTTCAAAGCACCTCCTCTCTGATTTTACATGTGTTGCTTCTTAGAAGAAAAGAGAGACAAATTTCTCCACAGACAAATGCATGCACTGTGGGATATATAGAGCACATGTATTTGTCCACAACGAGGAACAGATTTTCCTCATTGTGGGAGGCACAAGTCTCTGTTACCATTTCTGGGTCACATCCAAAAAGATTCTAAGAACAATGTAAAACAGGGGTGGGCTTTAAATTGCACAGATGCAACCACTCTCTTGATTTTTTTGACACTCCCTCCCCCCACATGACCCTACCACCTAATTCCAAAACAAGAAACCTCTAAAAATTGCAGCCTCTATGCCATTGTGTTACTTCTGCAGCCTAAACATGTGAAGTGCAGGCTTTCACATGTGAGAACTCAAAGGAATTACAGGGCATGCAATCTAGTGAAGTCCATGTGTGGCTGAACCTGCTCAGTCAAAGAACAGCAAAACATGTCACCATAGCAAAATTCATATTATTTATTATTCATATTAACACTATTTGCAGCTTGCAAATAGAAGAAAGCCACAATGCCCCAAGACATCACACATCCTCAGCAACCCTTCACAATATTTTGTGATTTGCATTCACTATGTTAGATCCCACTGCTGCTGCTCTACACTTTGGAGATCTTTGCTTTCCATGTTTTGATGGAAGATTTCATCCTTTTTGCCAATTAACATTTTGCAAATATGGAAACATTCACTAATGCATTAAATATTAACAATTACTTTCATTTCATTTATTTATTTAGTTAATCTATATAGTACCCAGTCAAAAACAACTCCAGGCAGCTTCCAATTAAGGAAACTAAAAGTATCATAAAAATATAACAAAACATATGCAACAAATTCTGCCAAGTCAATTCAACAATCAAAGCAATCATTCAGATGAAAACACAAACCATCCTGACCCAATGCCTGGAGGTAACCATATTTTGTAAGTCATAGTGCTAGGCATTTGAAAGCACAAGGAAAACTGTAGTTTGTTTGTTTTTTTGAAGTAGTGTTATTAATTAAAAATCTTCGCAGTTTTTCATTCATGATCATTTGTATTATCTTTTAAATAAATGTTTAGAATGAAAACTATTCTTGTTAAATATAAAAATTTTCAGACTTCAATTAACAGTATCAAATTCATTTTGTAATTTCACTTAAAGGTAGTTGTAATTTCCTTGCTCATGAATTATGAGTCTGAATTCTTCTGGAATCCAAATGTATCCAGAAAATGTATGCATTGTATATTGCTACAATTGATTGCTAGCAATAGATTATTGCTCTAATCTACGCCCTTTGGTTAACAAGAAGAGTATACAATAACATAATTAAAAGATCCGTGGCAAATAAAATAAATTTAAATTAATTTAGAATAAAGGAATTTAAATTAATTTAGAATAAAGGATTTTTTTAAAAAACAAGATAAAATAACAAGGAGGAAGAACAAGAACCAAATAGCATCCTCCTCCTCTCCTAATGCCCTTTGGAAAATCTCTTTTCAACAATCCCAGAAAGCAATTAAAGGCAGGTCAAGTCTAAACTCCAGAGCGAGTTGTTCAGTAGGATAGGGGCCACTACTGAAAAACAGCATGTCCGAGCCTCCTCCCTTCTGGGAAAGTTTAAGAACACGTATGATGTTGAATGTGTTTTAAGAATGAGTAAAATCATGAGAGTGAAATGCAGGCAGTTGGAACCGTGACCTGGAAAGATACAGATAACAAAAGCCCACCATACTTCACAGAAGCAGTGTTGCTCTCAGACAGACAAATTGGACTGGTCAGTTGTAGCTGGAGAAAGCAGCCCTTGGTATCAAGCCATATAGAGGTTTAAAGGTTAAAAATACATTTTGGCGCATGGAAGCCAATTGGAAGCCAATACTGGGTCTGCACAAAGTGTAGATGCTTATGGTGTAATTCCAACTAACAAGGAGGCCACTGCATTGTATATCCATTGCAGCTCCCAGGTGATCTTCAGAGGCCACCATAATTGAGAGCACATGCAATTCTCAAACAAGTAGTGATGAGAGCAGGAGTTACCATTCCAAATCCTTCCATCCCAGCTAAGGTCTCAAGTGGTGCAC
This sequence comes from Python bivittatus, assembly GCF_059951505.1. Lineage (NCBI taxonomy): Eukaryota > Metazoa > Chordata > Lepidosauria > Squamata > Pythonidae > Python > Python bivittatus. The sequence continues at coordinate 11,382,352 of NW_028277058.1, read as the reverse complement.
CATCTAAAGCTAGGCAAAAGTCCTCCTGGTCCCAGTTTCCATCTCCCCATCCAGCAGTAGCTGTGAGCCCTGGGGGACCCCAAGTCATGGACCTGCTCATTCAGGGTAGCATCTTTTCCTTTAGGCACTGGGGCAGAGAACTTCAATGAACAATCAGCATCTCTATCCTGCTTGGATTCAACTTTAGTCTGTTACATTCTAACCAGGCTCCAGACACAAGGATAAAACATCAATGTCATCTCCAGCACAGCCTGAAGTGGCTATGTGCAGCTGGGTATCTTCAGTATAATCATGTTGCAGCAGACTAAACCAATGGATGACCTTCCCCAATGGCATTTTCTAAGTGTTGAAAAGCACAAAGGAAGAGACCAAACCCTGCAGCACCCTACAAAATATTGGCCACAAGACTGATCTCTCCAGTCTCACAATCACAGACTGGACCCATTTGCTAAGGAAGGAGTAGAACCATGTAAAATAGTGCCTCCAACTCCCAACCCTCACAGGATATCACAATCACAGATATCAAAGGCTGCCAAGAAGTTTAACAGGATCAGGACGGGCACACTTCACTAGAATAATCAGTGTTGCCTCTGTACCATGCTCTAGGATTGTGTGGTAATTACCTGCATTAGTGCCTTGCCCAGAAAGAATGTGCTAGTAATAACTATACATTGAAATAATAATAATTTAAAAAACAGTACGTAAATGAAGTTTGTGGAATTAACTTTGTTTTTATGGAATCCTAAGATCCACTAATCAGAGCATTCTATGAAGTTCGTGTACTGTAACATCTTCTGTTCATTTACTTTTTCTTGTTTTATTTCACTTTGCTCATATTGTCTTGTCTTTGAAATTAATCAATTTGTTAATCAATTCATTATTTTAACTATTGGTGTCTTCAATACTTTTCTATACTATACATCACATAAACCACTGAGAAACTCTGGACTATGATGGGATATAAGGGCAATAAACAAACATATAAACTTGGGCAACTTCTCTGAATGCACAGTTAATTAGGTAAGATGACTCACTCTCTATTTTTCCTCAGTCTAAGCAATCTGGACTGTAATATATCACAAGAAGTGGAACAAGTGCATGTAGAAACCCTCATCCCTATCCAGCAAAGGGCATCCATGTAGTCCAATTGCCTAACTTGGTTTCTTCCAATTTTGTTGGACTTCTCCTATAATCTGTGACCAGCGTGGCTGGAAGTTATGGGAGGTGATACCTAACAGATCTGGAGGGCAGGGAAGGTACCGGTTTGGGAAGGCTCAAATATTTATTTTGCATAATTAAGTATTGATTTAAAATTGCACCAGCCCGTTTTCATATTTCATTAAAAGATATAATCCTAGCAAGTATCAACACTACTCTTCTTTCAATAAAAATCCAAACGAAAATGAAAGAAAAAAATATATTAAAGGGTGACAGTGGTTGGGCAAAATAGCTGGGAGGTTAAATTTGAAATCAACTGAGTACCTTCAACTGTAGGGAGGAAAGGTGGTTTTCAGCTCAGCTTCACCTTTGCTCCTAATGAGAGTCCTGCTGAAAAGCTCATTCAGTGCTCAGAATAGGCCAGACTTGTTCACTTTGGCTCCTTCCAGGGAGTTCATTCAAACAATTTCCCCTTGTCAAATAGTAGCAACAAAATTCAAGATATAAAACTGATCGTTTTAATTCTGTCACTTCAGTGTAATTGTAATTCTATTTTATTTGTTTTTATCTTTTCTGAAGCACTCTGAGAGGTCCAAAGAAAGGTGTTTTACAATTGTAAGTGCTGGAAGTGATTGACAAATTATTTTACAACTGGCACTTATTGTTCCTTTTATTAAGAATAAAGTGGCTTTTAGAGCAAAAACAATAGGGTGAAAAGGGGATCTTTTATGCACAAATTACAAATAGAAAACTGGAAATGAAAAGTTATCATAAAAGCTAAGGACCCAATCCGCTGGAAAATTCTCCTGTACAAGTTCTATTGAGATTAATAATTGCTTTGTAAGACCTTTTCAGACAATCTCCTTGCAGAATCACTCAGTGGACTGAACACCAAATCATTTTAGCACTGTATTGCCAACTATACAAATAATATCATTCTTGAAGAAGCAATGGGCCTTATATAGGAAACAGAGAATGGTGGCAAAGAACAAATAAAACAATGCTCTAAATTATAAGTAATATGGTCATGCCCCAAGTAAGTAGCACATCATTAAAACCAAATGGAGCAGATTAGTAATATTTAATTTAACTTCCATTGCTTTCAAGGAAACTTAGTTATAATTTACTTTGCAGGATTAGGACTAGAGTATAACAGACTTCCATGTAGGCTTTTATCTGGAATTGTAGCTGAAGAAATTGAGAAAATACATTCACTGTCATCGCACAGGGAGAAAATTTGCATTTGCTCCAATATTCTAGTAGTTCCTTTACTTCTAATAAATCTGGAAGGATTCTACTGACATTTATAGACAAAAGGAAAAGGCTACAAGCAAAAGGTGACGTTGCTGAGGTGGAAAAGCAACCCATTCTCATTTCCTAGCATTAGAGGAACCAACTGGGATCAAGGAGAATTGTGTCCCATCAAAAGTTTAGAGGAACACAATAGGTTATATATGTAAGGGAGTCCAAAGAGCATAAGCAGACCTAGGTCTACAATTCTCAGAGTGTTGCAATTTGAAGTTCTTGCATTTCAAAACTCAAAATATATACATGCAATAAAAATGCTGTAAAATTCTATAAAGTGTTTTCTTGCAGAGGGAAAAAAACTTTCAAGAAGTGTGTGCAGTACACAAAAATGTGCCCAAATGTGTGTGTAAACATTTCCTGACAAATTAATATATCATAGGATAAAGCAGAATTTGTAGCTGGCACTGTGAGCAAAATGACAAAATGAAAATAGTCAGAATAGGTAACCACTGACTAGGAAAAGAGAGGAAAGGTATATCCATCCCAATACTGCTCAAAAACATCTTAACTCCTATGAAGAAAATGCAGTTCACATCTATGAAGAGATAGAAGAAGGGAGTGTCTGTACCTCACCTCACCCCTTACCCCCACCAATTTTCATATTGCTTGAAGGAGAAGAGGAGCTGGTATATCAGTGGGTGTGTGCACCCAGACAGTTGTTGACTTGCAGCATAAGATATTTGTTCTGTGATTTGAGTTAATCCGTGAATAGAGGGGATAGGAATTAATTTCTCTCAGTCACCATCTCCTGCATGGACTACTGCAATGCGCTCTACGGGGGCTACCCTTGAAAAATATCTGGAAGTTGCAGCTGGTACAGAATGCAGTGGAGCGGGCAGTTTTGGGCGCCCCCAGGGCTGTGCATATAACAGCTGTGCTACGTGAGCTGCATTGAGTGCCGGTCTGCTTCTGGGTCAAATTAAAGGTGCAGGTTATGACCTTTAAAGCCTTCCATGGCATGAGCCCAGGTTACCTGAGGAACTGCCTCATCCCAGTTACATCGATCTCTCCCACCCGGTCCGGCACAAAGGGCATGTTGCAGACCCTGTCGGCTAGAGAATTTCGGCTGATGGGGTCTAGGAGGAGAGCTTTTTCTGCTGTTGCCCCCACCCTGTAAAACATTTTGCCCCCCAAGGTGAGATTGGCCCCCACTCTTTTGGCTTTCCAGAAGAGCCTTAAGACCTGGCTCTGGGATCTAATGGGGACTCCCAACACTGGGAGTGGTTAGTGCCCTGAGGATGCTCTCTCTGCTTTTTAACTCCATTCATAGTCTTTTTAACTTTGTTTTGTGTTTTTAACTGTTTTTATGCTTTTCATGTGTGAGCTGCCTAGAGTCACTGGTATAGTGAGATGGGCAGCATACAAGTTTGATTTATAAATAAATAAATAAATAAATAAATGAATAAATAAATAAATAAATGTCAAGATATTTCATAAATAAGAATTATAAATTAACATGTGGAAAAACTGATAAAGCTCCAAAGGAGACAAGTGTATGGAAGACATTTAAAAATGAAATATAGTTTGAAAAAGTCTAACATATATTAGGGGGTCTGGGGGCCTCAGGGGATGTAAAAAAGTCAAGATGGTGGGCACGACTGTGCAATCAAAGCCCCTCCAACTTTAATGTATATCATGCATGCAACACATATAGAAAAGGGGCAGGGTTTCAGTCATGCAGTCACAGTGCCATCTTCACTTCGTTTTACCCCTTTGTGATGCCATGGCGGAATCATAGCATGTTAGATTGGATCATCATCATCATCAGGATCCAGCCTGGATACTATTGGATGAGAGAAATCCAAAATGTCAGGGTTGTAGGCTAGAAAATCCAGAAGAAGTCCATGGCAAGCCACTGACATTTTATTGCCAAAAAAAGAGCATGCATATATTCACATACTCATAATGAATCAAACTCCACTAAGAAGGCTTTATCTCTTTATATATTCTTTATATATTACCAGAGTGCAAAGTGGTTCTATTCTGCCACAATGTAGCAACTCATATCAATACATTCAAATGTTCCCTCTCAATGATCGCTCTCTATTAATCCGATTGAACAGGGCTTCCACACATGCACCAGAAACTCAAGCCCCCCCCCCCATAAAATCATGGTCTCACCCAGTTTACATCATAATCATCCCTACTTGGGTATCCAGCCAAATGCATTAGCTCCATTTGTGGTTTGGAGCAAAGTGATGCAGCCACTCCATTCTGACATTTAGAAGTGGAGGGCTGTTTTGGCAGTTCAAAGGACCACTTTAATCAAAGTTTTACCAAAGTGCCCTTTCAAAGCTCTGCACACCATTCAGGCTCAGAGACTTTGGAAAAGGGAGTGTTAGGAACAAGCAGGCTGTAAGGGAAAATAACTAGAAGTATGTAATGTGCAGAAAAACACTCAGGAGTCAGGAGGATAGAACACCCACTGATGAGACTTTCAGGAATGGATTATATACACAGGAAAAACTCACAGCGAGGAAGAATATGATGGCACTTGGAGATACAGTTGAATACCTTACAGAAATAATTTGTCTGATGAAAGACAGTGATTTGTCTGGCAGGATTAAAACTGAAGGGAAAAATATGGGAACCTGCATGTGTGTGCATTTCTACATAGGCACATATACATGCATACTCACAGAGAGACCATTAGCAAGCTTCATTTCAAGTGGTAGGTGTAAGTGACATCAAAGAAAGAAAAACCATAAGATAAAGCCATAGCATGTTACTCAAGGGGAGGGGAAAATCGTGCATTAAAATGCACTCTCATGTTTGCACTGCTACTTAAGCAATGACTTTTTGATGACGATTAGGGAGTAAATTAATGGTTTTCTAAATGTAGGTAGGATGGATATGTGCAACCTGTAGATAAGCAAGAATGATTTGAAACTGGGGGAGGAGAACAGTTGTCTCTTAAAAGAATGTGGCAGAGCAGACAGCTACTGAATAGGAAGACAAAGGTGGTAATTATTTAAGCACTTCTTTGATATCAAAGTAGTGTTAACTTAACCCTCCTATCACTGATCTCACTGTTTGCGAGAAACTATTTTGAATCATCATCGCCTACTGGAAGAGGAATCCATTGATGTGCTTTGCAAAGACATCCAATTTTAATAGACAACGGAGGGCAGAGTGGCAATTACTACTTTTCTGAAAGCTATTATCTTCAGCCATGCTCATTCTCATGCCTGACGAAGAAAGATTGTTCATGCAAGGTAGGTCTATGTGCAACAATGTTCATATGTAACATGAGAAGCTTCAGAATTTTCATTGTTTTGTGAGTCTAACCCAAGTATGCATACACCTCTTTGTCTGAAACATACTAATTTCCATACTGGATAGATTTATCCAGCTAAATGGTCCAGGCATAAATGTGGCATAGGGCATTTCTGGGCAACTGGAAAAGTAGAAATAGCATAAACTGGCCTGACCATTTCAATTTTATATTGAGCTATAGGAATAATCAGCAGTTGGAATGAGGAAAACATAGGTTGGACATTTGTAACATGCTTTTGGAAGGAGTCATGATCTATGTGCATTTTACAGAGTCATGGGAGAGAGCACTGAACTATTCAGAGCTCCAACTGCTGAATGAGTTTTCTAACTATATGTCTTTTCTACTTGTGAAAGTGAGGAGCAGTTGCTTTCAAGCCTCCCTTCCAGCATTACCATGAACCTTCAGAAGGTCTGAGAGGATCTCTTAGCCCTTATTCTGTCACATTTACCTTGCCATTTAAATACCCAACTCTTTCTTTCAACCCACAGTTTGGCTTTTTCTTCAAGCTGTCATGTCTTTAACCAGAAAGTAGCTGCCCTTAATTTTAGCTATTTATACACATGAAATGTTACATTTTATTGGATAGATGAGCTCCATTTGCAACTGAAGCTAAATATTAACTTGCTGTAGACATTCTTATACAAATCAAAGTAATTGCATTATTTCCATTTAAGGTCATTTTCTTTTTTCCTCTCTTTCTTTTTAGGTTGGTTCCTTGAGCAATTTTATATAGTCCTGTACCCATATCCTCAAAAAGGTTTAATTGCTCTTCAGGGGAGCTGTGTTCAGCAATTATACAAATGATACCATAGCTCAACGATTTAAGTTATAAGGAAAGACTGGAGAAGTTGATTTTATTCCTGAGGGAGAAGACAGACTTCATGTAACCCCATTGAAGTTTTAAGAATTATGAAGAGGATTGATAAAATTGATCCAAGCAAGCTCCTTACACACTTAAGACCAGAGAATTTAAAAGAAGTGATCTGAAAAATTGAAAGATGGCAACAAGGACTTAGGGGGAGGGGGAAAGAGAGAGAGGGAGAAGGAAGCAAGCTAAAGCGAAACTATTTTGACAAAAAGGGTTAGGAGTATATGGAATAAATTACTATAAAGAGCCCCTGAATCTGGAAGTATTACTAAATACATGAATGCTTAAACAAAGGCAGCACGGAGAAGGCTAAATATTGTGTTGATAAACAAACAGAGAAGGGAACAATAAATACAGGTATATGAAACTATTCCTATATTCTGTTTTCAAATGTTGCTATTGATTCCTTCTCCCATCAGTGCTTCAAACCACATCAACCGTGGACATTTCTGTGTCCCCAGCCAGCAAATTAACTTGCTTTGAAGGACTATTTCAGATGTGGATAGATGTGCACCTCACAAACAGAACATAAAATATGGAACAGGTTTCCTGGCCACTCCCTCCCCAAACATTCATTTTGTCCTTTTCCTGCTCCCGGTGAACTGCAGATGAGGCAAGCTAAGCAGCAGGACCTAAAAGCTAGTGGAAACTTGGCTGCTTTCTTTTCACTGTACTATTTATTAGAGATTAAAAGATATGACAAGTCTATGAGCCTAATACTATTTAAATAATATTTTGAAATGCAGATGGCAGACCTGGCCAATCTTGTACAGGTATGGTAGTTAAGCAAGATCAGACCTGGTTAGTACTTGGATAGTAGGGAATAACAAGGCTAAACTATTGAACATTGGGACTATGGGTTATAGGCTAGTCTATCAATTCAAAAATATTCTGGAAGAAAAAAAAGTCAAGTCTCTTCTGCACTGTTGCAAAAAAAAAAGTTGCATGGTTGTGTTCATATAGTCACTAGGAGTGGAGGCATCACCTAGCTGATCTTGGCTGATCTTGAAAAACTAACCAGAATCAGATCTGGTTGGTACTTGGTGGAAACACCATTATGCAATAACAGACTTGTAGGCTAGAGCAAAAAAAAAAATTAGCTTGTTTTAATGAGAAGTACTATTGCTGATTTGTACACATTTATGTTAAGAGTTACATCAGCCTCTTCGGTGCTTCGGTAGAAACAAACAAGTGAGCAGAACTTCTTCCTAATGTGCAGGAACTTCTATAGATCACCCTTCCCTAACCTAGCCACCCATTAGATGTATGGACTTCAACTCCCTAAAATCCCCAGGACACCCAGGCATTTTGAAAATTCTTCACCTCCAGCTAGCTTCAGCACAGGAGACCAGCAGCTTAAAACTGCTGTATGGAAGAGCCCAAAGTTTCAGTTGTTCCTAATCAACTTGTGTTTTGAATAAATGAGAGGCAGAATATAATACTTTCCACAACGTCTAAGATAGTATATTTAGTAATAAATAACAGATAACACAGATGACATCAGTACAACATCAAATCTCAGTGTATGAACATGGTGACAATGTGTTCTTAAAGGACACACACACACATACAGACACCCTGATGGAACCTAGGGACATCCTTGGAAATGAAGCTGGGGACTGAAACTGGTGCTTTGTTTGTGGTATGGCAGCTTCTCCTTTTAAATTAGAATAATCTTTTATGCATTATTTAAAGGATCAGAAGCAACCAAGAGTCCAATAGACATCAAAGGTTGGGTGGTGGATAGGTTTCAGAAGGAATGCCATCCATCTATTCTTTTGGTCCCAGGACAAAAGTGAAAAAGCAAGGGGCATATTAATTATTCCCTGTAATGGAGCAAAAAAAGATTTCAAGTTTGTTTCTGTCTCAACACAATAAACTTTACACATGGCAAGCCATTCTCACTGGGATGGTTTTGTTACATGCTCAGTAAAAAAACAATATGTATTTATTTTGTTTGTGCACACCCCTGATCTTGTTCCCAGATATCAATAAAACTGAAATCTTATACAAACTTACTAACTCTGGGACAAATGTTCTCTAAAGAAATTCATTGGAGCTACTCATCCTCTTTCATTTTATTTTACCTCTTCACTGCTTCCTCTGTTTGCAATAGATGGCAATAGGCAACCCAACATAAGATAGGAGTCAGAAAGGCAAAAATTGAGAAGCAAAGTAGACTGTTTGCTGAAGAAACAGGCAGATATCTGAATGAAGTAATAGCTGGTACCAGAACTAAGTCATCCAAAAGGTAGAATGGAAATTAAGGGCAGAAGTCACCACTGAAGAGTGAACTCAGAACTCAAAGATTAAACTGAAGACCTTTCAGAAGCCAGGAAAAAGGTCTTCAGGTAGGAGGGAAGCTTTCTAGCCAGAAGGACATGATAGCCACCTAAGTAGCTGTGGCCAGACCAGGGTCTAAAAGCTCTTGACTGATTAAGCTGCATCCTCTTGAAAAAGTTGGTTTATAACTGGGGTTCACCTGGATTTTGACTCTTGCTTATACAGCAGGTAGAAGCCATGACCAAGGGAATCTTTGCCTTTTTTAAAATTGTGCTTGGATTCATAATAGAAGTCTTTGTAACTGTTCCTTAACAGGTGAGACACAATCCAGAGGCCAGGATGCCTTGGCTGCTACATTTTAGACCAATTGTGATTTCTGGCCAGTCTTCAGGAGGGGAGCATGTACTGGCATTGCCAGAATGTGAATAACAGTGACAAGATCAGGGGCATCTATGGGAGAGAAAGTGGGGACAGAAAGTCAAGATGGTAGTTGCCACTGCACAGTCAAAGCTGTGTTCTTTTTAATGTGTTTCATGCCTGCAATGGACATAAAAAATGGCTGAGCTTTGATTGCATGGTCATGGCTGCACTTTGACCATTTGACTCCCCCCACCAACACCCCTGCACCAGATTTTTTCTTCTTCTCCAGGAAAAGCATAACTGATTCAGTAGAGTACATTGACATGCTATTGAAGCAAGTTACATACTCATTTTTTAAAAAATCCTTTTGAATCTAATAACCATATTAGGTTGTTAACTGTCTGATGCCCCATACAAAAACTTGACCACTTTAATAAAGCATGATAAAAGTAATATACATTTTCCTTGACATAGAATCACTGCAATTCTGCTTGTATGAATGCAACTTAGATTTGTTGGTCTTAATTTTATTTAGTGCCTTACAAAAACTGTTCTATTTTTTGCAGTTACTAGGGAACTCTTATTTCGTTTCTAATTTACTTATTTTAAGCTTCCTCTAATTTATTTTTAAATATATACACAATTAAACCTGAATCTGGAGCAATCATATAGTAAAATAAATATGTAAAAATGCTGATTTAAAAAAAAAATTAGGGCCAAATGTTTTTCAAAATAACAATGAAACAGAATATGCAGGTATTTTGTGTATGCAGAGATTAATTTCCAATATGCTGCTTCCCTTGGGACATTTATATTCTCCAAATCAGCACAGAACTGTCCATCAAAAGTAACAATGTAAATATGTACATTTTAACTTGCACTAGGAAACTTTGAGCTCTGGAGGAATATTTTTTAAAAGAAAGAAGGGAAAAGGAAAAGAAATGAATCATATTTTCCTGTGCAAATGATCTGTATTGCTAGTTTGGTAGTTCGTTCCAATTTGCAGAAAAAGTGTTATTGGTTACAGTGGTGAACTACAAGTGGTAGTTAGGACTTGGAAATACACAGTTGAAATTGAAACACTGTACCCCCATGTGTAAGGTGGGACCACAAGGAATATCATGAGCCCAAAAGGCAAAGGGTGCAAAAGGAGATGCTAATAATAGAGCAAGTAAATAAAAATATTTAAGAATATTGCAAGAATTCAAAACTTGGAGAGAGATGGAAGTATCAGTTAAGGTAATCAGCAGACAGCTCTCATCATCCACCTTGAATCATATGTTTTCTCTTAATGTGTGAGGATGATATATGTCCATGACACTTTTCCTCTTAAGTTGACCTGTAAATAGCAATCAAAAAACTATCCACATTTAAGGCAGAAGTCTGAATCCTCAAATACAGCATGCATTTAGAGGGGACCACATATACTTCCTTTCATAAAGAAAAATTGCATCCCCAGAGCTAAAATCCAGCCTTCTTGTCCCTGGGAATTTCCTTTGGGACACAGCCAAAATCTGTGAGAAAATTAGCATTTAAAATGCACATACCATATGGATAAAAAAAGTTTTTGGAACTGTTTATTGATTTTTGCTTTTTTAAAATTTCTATGGAGAGATGGAATGAACAAATAAAATCAACTAACAATGTTTCAAGAAGCAGAAATTATTAAATTTAAGGTGGGAAGAGGGATTGATCTATTAAAATTATTTCTGTGTCCATTGTTCTTCTTCCAGTCATTTGCCATCTAAATAAGCGAGCAATGTAACAAATATTCCAAAGGAGAGTATACCTTTTTACATATCTTTAAAAAGAACAACCAGGAATTGCTTCATCATTTCTGAACCCCGCTAAGCATTTTTAATAGATATGTACCCTCAGCTCATCTTTTGCAGGCTAACAATTTAATCTGAATACCAATATAGACACAGAATAAACGATTGTTTCCTGCCAGAGGTATCTGCTGAAAAAATCTTGGAGTAAAACATTGTCTTTGCCACTCATTGTATCTCTAATTAGAGTGGAAGGAGACAGAATCTTTGCTGGTGTCAGTCTCTGTTTAGCGTGCCCTGGAGCTTGGAGCTCCTCTGGGTATCAAAGTGCCCTAATTAAATGAGGGGTCCACAATACAGCACTAAACATCAGAGTGAGAGAAAGAGTCCAGTGTCCTCAGTGCCTTTGAGAATCCATGGCCCACGCTAATTACCCATTGTTGAATCGACTTTCCCATTCTGTAAGAAATGAATGGCTTTCCTTGGCCTCCCTTCCCCCTTCACAATATCCTCCTCCTCCTCCTCCTCCTCCTCCTCCTCCTCCCCACCCCCCACCCCCTTATATTTTACCATCTTTGCTTTGGCCGCCTAATTAATCTTATGGAAATCTTCCGAAACCAGATTTCAGCAAGGTTGCCCTGATGTTTATAATTTGATTTGTGATGATAAAAGTGAAGGCACCCGGTGATGGAACAGTGTCATTTTCAACACTCTTGAGAACTGAAGAGGCTATCAATCTTTCCCACGTGCATGGCAAACTGATATCCTAGAAAATTAACTTCAATTAATAACAGAAGTCCCCAGACACTCAGGGAAGTAGAGATGCTTTGAAAGAGAACCTTCAAAGATGTCTCTGGATTGTCTTTTATATGCAGGCTGAGATATGAGAGATTCTCAATGAGGGAATATGCAGAGACAGTTTTGCCCCTTTCTAATTTCAGTGAAATGAGTTAACATTTTATATTTCATTCCAAAAGAAGTTAACCAAATGTCTCCAGGTTATATCAGTCCTTATTTTGTCTCCTTGATGAGCATTTCACCAAAAAAAAGAAGTAATGAAGAAAAGTGGTTAAAACTGGGGTGGGTTTTTCCCCCCCACTCTTTTTCTTTTCTTTCTGTTCAGCAACATAATGCAATATTTATTCATGGTGGCAAGATTTATAAACTAAAGAGGATTTTTTTTTTACCCCAAAAGATTAGTTTCTCTTAGAATAACATCAAGAAGCAACAAGAAAGGTACTTCAGTAGTGAGAATGGTCTAGTGATTAGACTTAGAAACTTATAAAAGGCAAGATTTCTGATGAAGAAATGACACTCCACAAAAATGTCTTAGATCTGCACTTTTGAGTAGCATTAACGTGTTGAAGTTTGGGAGAAACAAATACCTCAGCAACACCTGGGATGAAATACATGAAGAAAATGAAAAACACTTCACCTCAATTTAATAAAAAACAACCTAAATTGTGTATGAAAATATAGTGCCTGACTCTGCCTGTTAAACAAGATCAAAACAAAAATATAATAAAGTAACCTGAGTAATTTATACCAAATAATGTTAATTACCTGGTGCAAATTAGAAAGCTATAATCCTATCTAGCACTCTAGTTAATTTTACAGTATGTTCATCATTCTACTTTGATAGGTATTCATATATAAAGATACTGTTATAGGAGCAAGAATGGGTTAAGTTTATAGCTTTTTCCCCCCCTTAACATTCTTGCAAGAATCATCACGGGAATAAAGTCGTGTTTTGCCATTTCTCATTCTCATTACAACCTTTGTTACGAGAATGAGGTATTAGGATTTTAATGCCTCATATAGCCTGTGAATTATGTTAGTGTGCTGTACTTCTTTGACCTTTTAAGTATTCTATAATTTGATTGGCTGGCAATTCCAGTCTGGCTTTTGGTTGACAGGCTGTGTAACCTTTCAAGCAAAAGGGGACTGTCATTCCAATGGGAGAAAATACAGAATATTTGAGAGGGCAAAGTCAGTTGGATACATCAGCATAGGTGATTCTAGTCCACTGGATGCAAAACTGACAGAACATATAGAAAACAAACGAGCACATCACTCTGAACAACAAATAAAACTCAAGCAAATGTGAAATCAGGCCTTCTACCTTGGCTCACATCACATCTTAAGACTGTGGAAAAGACAGACCTCACCACTTCAGAATCAGCCACCTTTGTCCTCAACCTCTCTGCTTTGTTCACTTCCTGATGAAGAGTTTAGGAGGTCTTGCAAATTTGCACATTTCTTGTGTTATTTTGGTTAGTCCAATCTCTAATGGGGGGAGAGGAGGTTCCATATTTTTCATTTTTAAAAAAATGGTCATAGTCCTTCAAATGATGTTTTGCAAAGAATCTATCTTTATTCAAGTATTGTTAATATTTTTCTGACTTTACTGTACTTTACCCATGCTTACTTTTTTCTTACTTAATTTTCATTGATTACTGCTGTATTTCTATCCTACATATGTGACTCCTTCGCTTCAGCAGTTCATCGTTGCTTTCAGACAATTCAAGGTGTTCCAGCCTTAGTTCTGTACTCATACCTGCATGATATCTGAAATCAATATCCAAAGTTTAACAAGGTAACTTGTTTTGAGCATAATTTTGAAACAAGCTATAGTTTTGCTGCTGAAGTGGGAAAAAAGAGCTCTGTTAGATCAGCCAGTGACCTCTCTAGTTCAGCATTCTGTATTGCTCAGGAGCCAGGCGGATTCACCAGCACGAATAGGAGGATGTTGCATTTAAGGGGCACTGCCTATGCCAACAGCAATCAAGGCTAGTAGTAAGTGATAGCTCAATCCTCCATGAACTTCTTGTTTCCTTTTAAAATTGTTTCAGTTTGTGGCCATTTATTTTACTTGGCAGAAGTGCTACCTTTTATGTAAAAAGTATTCTTTTTCACTGGTTGTGAATCTGCCCATCTTTTAAGAAATGATCTTGAATTCTAACATTGTTAGGAGTAACCCCACCCCCCGCTAATATTCTTTTCCATGTATGATTTTATCTACTTCTATCATATCTCCCCTTACCCACCTTTGCTTCATGCAATCAACAAAATAGACTTATCAACATTATATTGTGTGGTTGAATTTAATTTGTGATTTAAAAATAAGGGTGAATGATTTCTTACATGTAACATAATTTTGTTGGTTTTCTTTCTGTTTTTGTTTTCTTTCCCTTTTCCCTTTTTTATATTTAAAGCAGTAAAAAGTAAAAATAATAATAATTTGCTTGCCCAACTCTATCTGGAATTTACTGTAAAATATTTAGAAGTTTCATTATACTCAGAAGAGTTTACATCTGAGTAAATGGTTATGGATTTGGGTATACACTATTAGCTCAGTACATCACAAATGCTTATAAATAACAGGTTTTTTTTTCTTTATGATGATATGACTTATTGGTAGTAGCAATAGTATTTGCTTGTTATATGCCTCTTCTCTTTTTCAGACTGAATTCCATTTTAATTTTAAATATTGCTTCAAGAAACAATAATTGTCTTGTTTAGTATATATGGCCCCATGTACTTAGATTATGTTGTTTCTCTTTCTATGTTCCCAGAGTAAGGTTGGGCAGCTGGACTGTTGTCTATAAGCAATATAGCATATAAAAACAATTTAAAATGAAATGCTTCCTTTTGCAATAATATTAAAAAGTCACCATAATAACTATATACTGCAAGCTTCTTGCTAAATAAGGGGGGGGGGGTTAAAATCTTTTCAAGTAAGGGGGAAATCTTTTCAAAACTTCAAGTAGACCAAGATTTTCAATAATAAAACTTAGTTTTAAAAACTGTTGAAAGAAGTGGCCAGCTCTTCCAATCATTAGCAGCTAGACTTGATACTGTTCTTGTCAGTCCTACCAGGTACACCAAACCAAGAATCAACTCCACCGAAAGGCTAAGATCATTTTTATTGAGAGTGGCTATAATAACAGAATCTTGCAAGTCTGATTGTGCTATGTCTTCTCCTTATCTTATACCCATGTGAATTAGGGAGGTGTCTATCTGAGCCACTTTCACATATGTTTTTCTCATTGCCTTGGTGGCAGATCTGGCCTATCTCTGTCAAGGTAATCTTCTCTACTCTCTACAATCCTTATGGTTCTCTTAGATCAATAAAGGGGAGTGGTCCCCACAAAAACATAGCCAATGCCCAGAGATGACAGGAGCTGTGGTCCACCTTGGGGACAACCACAGATTGCCCACTGTTGCCCTATATCATTCTGCAGAGAAAAAATACTCAGAAGGCCAGTACATGTGACCAAGAGGGCAAGGCAACATATAGCTTTTTTGATAACTTAAGACTCCAATTTGATAAAACATGCCAATGTCAAAGTGGTAAAGGAGGAAACTGAAAGTTCAGCATTGGGAAAGGGAGACAGGAACCTCCCAGTGCCCAAGAATCTTCCCTTAAATCCATGGGGTTTTTTTTAATCATTTGTTGTTGTTGTTGTAGTTTTGACTAGAGTTAAGTCCAGCAGGGTGAATGATTGTTAAAAAACTAATTTTCGGAGAAAAGCATTGGGTAATTTGGGTAGGAATTCAGAACGATTGAAATGAAGGTTAGTTGTACTGTGTCACACCTAGTTTAGCCCCCAGAAAGTATTCTCAAGATTTGCCATTATGATTCAAGACAAAAAGAATCTTCTAAACCCTCATATTCTACCCCTCTCCCTAAGGCACAATTGGGAGGTTGTTTTGTGCTCCAAGAGGAAACACAAATGATGCATACAAATACAAAATAAAAAACCTAAGTTAGCATTCAAGATTTCTATAAGATGCCTGTCACTCTTTTAATCCATTTTATTTCAGAATGTTCCCACTAACAAAATCACTGTCTGCTGAATTAATTAAACTGGAATCAGATATGCCCAGAAAGACATCCAGAGAATTGGTGAAGATCCTGATTCAAGCACACTTGGAATGTTCATTTAAGCAAGTACATTTAGGATTAGCACCTTCATTTTCTAAGGGATGAAGTAAGATATTTTTTAAGGGAAAAAAAAATTTTTTTGTACTAAACATTACATAAATTAGATCAATATATTGATCCTGTGCACATGGTGAGTGCTTAAGGACTAGGAATGGAGACTGATCCATCCTCGGCCAAGGAAGGTCACTGGGTGATTTTGGACCAATAACTCTCTCTCAGAACATCCTGTCTCACTGAGTTTTCTGGAGAAAAATTGGAATTGAGAGCACAACGTACTCCATCTTGAGCTCCTGAATGAAAGGCAGGATATAAATCAAATAAATAAATAAATAAAACTCAAGTTATCAGTATACAGGGATAGAGAATCGTCCCTTGCAAAAATTAAAAACACATAGGAAATTTCATTTTTAAAACCCAATTTGAATCTTTATCTAGTCTGGTATTCATTAAAATGACAGTTGGAATAAGGAAATAGAAGAACCTAGCAAAATTTCTTACAGTGACCTCTTTCAAATGCTAGTAGTTAGTTTTAAATATCATCTGACTTATCAGTAATTTGTTCATTACATGATCAGAAGCTTCCGTCGCCCTCCAGTTTTTTTTAAATTGCAATTATCATTTTAAAATGGGGTCTGGTTCTTTTTGGCAAGTTGCTGGGCACTGTTAGAACCACTGGATGTGATTAGCTTTCATCTTAGATAATATTGTTTGAAACACTTGCTCTTCAATAAAAAGGAGACGTGGTCATATAATAAATGTTATCTGTTCAATAAGATAATCATCCTATTTCATGTCTTTCTTATTAGAGTGCCTTTCTGTCCTTCAGAAATGACCTGAAAGTAAATGAGTAATAACATTACCTGTACATAGACTTTATACTCAGGGGTGTTAATCAAACATTCCAATTGCCCATTTTCTTCTGCTCATCTGCTTGAGAATACAAGACAGAATACAAAGAGAGAAAAGTAAACATGGCATTCACATCTGGGTCTTAAAGGGTATTCCAACATGGATTTTTTAAAAAAGCAAACAAAACCAGGGATCCATAGGATGGGATCAAAAAAAGTCAAGGTGGTGGCTGCAAACACATGATCAAAGCTTTGCGCCGTTTTTGCATGCATGTATGAGTGATGCATGTAAAAGTATAGCAGCCTCCATCTTAACTTTTCAGACTAGTCCCTGGGCAGAATTGTCTGTTTCATTATGGGCTCTAAGAAGCTTAGTACTGGTGAATGGTAATTCTAGAGGTAGGTCCAGAACAAAGAAGTTAAGTATTGGTGGCAATTGTGATGCTGAAATGCTACCTTAGAGTAAATGGTATTTCTGTCTTGGGATATCTCCCCACTTCTGCCTTAGCATTTTTCATGCCTGTTTTATTACCTGTATTTATATAGCTGCCCACATGATACAGTTTCATTGCACAACTCATGAAATATTATTCTGTGAGATCAATTCCTGCTTGGAACTAATGGCATGTAAGATCTGATTCAGGCTGCATTTGATGGATAAACGGAACAATTGTATGACTGTCTTTTACCAGGGATTGATAAAGCACAAATCCATCACAAATTGACTAAATATTGTGGTAGCCCTGAGCTCAGAGGAATAAAGTTAATAGGCTCGAAGAAAGCAATGTTAGCGGGGAAATGGGTATTTTAATACATTTCAAGGGTGGAAAAGGCTTAAAGTTAAGGATTGAACAAAACAAGATGAGCAATATGTAGCATTACAACTAACACCTTGTGAGGTGGCTTCTGTCTGAGAAATGGCCCTTCTCTTCATTTTCCTCCAACTCTCCACCTCGCTCCAGTGTATGATTCAACCATGCTGAGGAGGGATATCAAAATGATACACAGCAGATTGGAGAAGCAAGAATTCTTTCCACTGGCAGATGTGATTCTAGTCCCACCTTATGCACAAAAGCTGGCTAGGTGACTTTGGGCCTGTCGCTCTCAGCCCAACTCACCTCACAGGGTTGTTGTTGTGGGGAAAATAGGAAGAGGAAGGAGTATTAGGTATGTTCGCCACCTTGAGTTATTTATAAAAATAAGAAAGGCAGGATAAAAAAATCTAAAACAAAAACAAAAACATCATGGGATAAGCCATTGTTAGGAGTACGCTCCTCACTGTAGTAAAATTCTCACTACTTGAGCCACAATGGCTGCCATACTAAAAATGCAAGTAAAGATGGTCATCCAATAGTCATCCATTAGATTATAAATGTCCCTCTGAAAAGTACATTTTCCAAGGCCTCGAAAACCTATTTGTTGAAAGGTCCAAGTGCAACTCTGGACCAGGGTCTATAGAGGAGAGTGCAGCCCTCTGACTTCTGACCAGAGATAGAATCATAAGCAAAGCCTCTCTAGATGTATGGACAAGATAAGCAGAACTACATCTTAATGTAACCTGATGCCATGCGATATATGGCTGTATAGCCAATGACCAGCGTTTTGAATTAAGACCAGAAGATACGGTCAGCTAGTACAGCAGCCACAAAATAAGTGTTGTTTGTAATAGCAGGTTTCATCTAGCTGTCTGGGTATTGCATTCTGTACCTGCTGTATTTTCTGAGTCATCTCCAAAAGCAGTGCAAACTATATGATAATAATGCCATGAGTTAACATTGTCAAGGCTTCCTGATTGAAGTAGGGCCTTAACTGGAACACCAGCCTAAACTGGGCAAAGGCCTCCTGGCCACAGCCTCCACATGCTACTTAAGGAAGAACATGAGTCCAGAAGGACCCTCAAATCACAGGTCTGATCCTTCAGGTGGAGTATGACCTCAGTACTTCTACTTGTAGAAGAAGTTGAGATTTATCAGGAGGAGCCTGAGAAAGTAGCTGTTTTAAGCCAAGAAGCTAACTGAGCCTGATATAAAAGCTCATGTTTTTCTGCTTGCAACATCTTAAGCAAATTAACTAATAGTAAATAAAAATCAAATTAAAATGCAGTTTTTTACCTGATCAGATGACATTTGAAAGAAGACAATAAACAAGAGTATCACTAAAATTTAGTGGAATAGGTCCTAAGGAACTTTTATTCCAGGTTATTTTATTTGAGAGAGTTGTACAGCATAACACCTAAAACCATAAGCCATGGATCATGATTCTAATCTTGCCTATGCCTTCAGCTCACTAGGTGGCCTTAAACAAGCCACTGATAAGGATGATACCTCCTGAGCTTATTGTAATCCTAGAAAATATCTGTGAAAGACTTTGAACATTGTACAAATGTTAAGAATAAGTCTACTCTAATGAACGCTTTGCCACAGTTTGAGGATAAAATTGCATTTTTATACTGCTGACAGGAAGACAGTGCTAAATAGCTGGGCTGATCAAGTGGCTATGTCTCCTACTTGAAAGTCCTCTATTTGAAGTAGAGCTGAAATTTCTCAGAAGATACATTTTTGAAGAACTTTCTGGATGTTTATTCTGTCTGAGTAAAAGAGAGTGCTTTGCTGTACTTTTTCCAAATATTTTCCGAACAAATTTTGTGGCAGCCACTAACCCCCTCCCTGAATAGAGTTTTCTCTATTAAGTCCAAGGCATTATAGAAAATGTAAAATGATCATACACACTCTCACACACACACACACAAAGATAAAACACAAAAACAAAAAATCACCACCAAAAATCCTTAGGAAACAGACAAAACTACTTCAGAGAAAGAGTTACCACTTACCACTTCTGACTTGGCTCCCTGTACTGGTGATAGATCATTGAGATTCCTGGCTTCAAAGTGCTGATTATGAATATCATGCCTGTCTGCAATAAGACCATGCTTATACATGATTTAATAGTAGACCAACATGCAGACCTATCATGTATTACTGAGGCCTGGTTAAGTGAGAATGACAGTGTCACCTTTTCAGAGATCTATTTGCTCAGGTTTCAGTCTATCAACAATCTTGATGTCAGGGCCAGGTGTTGGGGGTGGCATTCATTATTAAAGATATCATACCTGGGACCAAGGGCCTTGCTGTAGAGATTTCTGACTTTGAATGCATATATTTGAAATAGGGCCACATAGACAAGCCAGGGCCTCTACTGGTGTACTGGTCCAGTGGAATCCCTTTCCAGGCTCTTAGATTTGATTTCAGGGGTTTTGTTGGAAACTCCTCATGCCTTTTGGTTTTGGAGGACTTCAACATCCATACTCCAAGAGCTGGAGGAGCCCAAGAATTCATGTAATCTCAGGCATGACCCATACAAGTGTATCTCCATTTTCTTTTAGAGTTATTGAGAATTGATCTAGATAAAGAGGAGATAATTACTATTTCTAGACCATAGACAGATCATTAACTGGTGTAGATGAGATGGATGACCACCTGGTATACTCACAGGATGAACAGTCTGATTCAGATTCAGATTCTATTTATATCTCACCTTTACTTTGTACAACTCAAGATGGTATATATAATATTCCTGCCTCCCATTTTCCCTACAACAACAATACTGTGAGGTGGGTTGGGCTGAGAGAGAGAGATTGGCCCAAAATCACCCAGCTGGCTTTCATGCCTGTGCATTTGTGCATACTTGGTCTAGGACAAGACACCTATGTCCCTTCTGGCTTTTGGGGGGATTTGGAATATGTATGACCAAGGAGATCTGGGATATTGTCAACGTTTCTCCATGGAAGGGGTTTTGCCAATGGCCTTGAAAGAGGCTGTGCTCTTTCTGAAGAGACCTTCTCTAAATCTAGTCATTCTTGACAACTACTGCCTGGTCTCCAATCTTCCCTTTTTAGGAAGTTGTTGAGACAGCGGTGATGGTTCAGCTATGCAACTTCCTACATGAAACAGGTTATTTAGATCCTTTTCAGTAACGGTTTGTGATGGAATGTATCTATGAGGAGGAGAGTAATGTGGGAAATCAAGGCTATCAGGAAAGAGGGGTGGCATTCCAGCAGGGGAAAGGAGGCAAAAGGCAGCACAGTCCACAGGGAGAGCATGAGAAGAGTAAGAGGTTCAGGATAGCCACTCCCTAGAACCTCCCAGGGTATATCCACTAACTGCAGTAGTATAGATTTAGTCTGGCAAGATTCTGTCTGTAAGACGTAAGCAAAGACTAAAAGAACTGCATTGTTGTTCTTGGGCTGGGCCTGACACATTTCTTACTTGGATATAAGACTGAGATGGCAGTGGTCACTCTAGCCAATGACCTGGATAAGGGTAGTACACCTTTCCTTGTCCTATTAAACCTCTCAATGGCTTTTGAGACCATTCATTATGGTATCCTTTTGAACCAGCTACAGGAGTTGGGGATTGATTTCAGAACTGTTTATATAGGATATCCCATGGTTTGAGTGGAATCATCATCATCATCATCATCATCATCATCATCATCATCATCATCATCATCACATAACACCCCAGACTTAACAATTTTTGATAAGAAAGGCAAAAAAGTCTGGATAGTGGACATTGCAGTACCTGGACATAGTAGAATAGAAGAGAAAGACCTGGAGAGAATCATAAAATATAAAGACCTGCAAATAGAAGTAGTATGACTATGGCAAAAGAAAGCAAAGATAGTACCAATAGTAATAGGCACCTTGGGTCCAATTCCAAAACATCTGGAGCACCACTTGAATACCATCGGCATTGAAAAAATCACCATCAGTCAATTGCAAAAGGCAGCTTTACTTGGAACAGCTTACATACTGCAATGACACCTTTGTTATTAGTAAACAATAACATCTACCTATCCCAGGTCCTTGGGAATGACTCGATAGGTGGACAAAAATGCCAAATACAGTCTAAACATCTGGCTGACTGTGCGACCAACCATAATAATATTTAGGGTCAGAGAATAAAAGAAAAAATACAATAGAGCAGGAAAAAAGGGGAAAGTATAAAGTTCATAATGTGGATTTAATGAAAACTCCAGTGAGTTTTGATGCCTTTGTAATGTTTCTTTTAAATAAAAAGAATAAAATAATAAAAGCAATAGAAGCAAATATAAACTCTTTCAGTAGGAAGCAAATTTATTGACGCTACATCTAATTCATGGAGAGGATTGTGACCTTCCCCTCTCTAATCTATCTTTCAGTATCGACTAATTCCAAGAAGAAAGAAATACTGTAGCTTTCCATTTCAGATGGAAACTGATAATTGTCTTCTCATAGGAATCCTTGTCCTCTCTCTTGCACATGGTCTGTAGAACAATGAACTTAGGCCTCTACCTAGCATCTGACTTGCCCATTTATACCAAGACAGAAAACATATTGAATTATACTTTTAAATACGTACCTCAAGATGGGACTGTGCCACTTCATACATGTGAAGATGTCTGTCCCAGGTGTCTGTGGGTACAGTACAAATATATAGCAGGAGAAGACTTCACCTCTACAGCTGTCCAATTAAGACACTTTCTTGTATATATTTTATGGTCCTGCATGCAAGCTGACTTATCCTTAGCATGACCAACAGATCACCCAACAAGTTCAATGGCCACTGGGAACTTGGCACTGTTGTTTAGAAAGGCAGTCAGGGACCACTGAAATTTCCCCTTGTTCAATGTTGCAGTTTTCCACTATGCCAAGCAATCAAGAGTGCTGCCTCTACAGGAGGTCAGGGTTTGTCTCCAGGGGCCTGCATAGTTGACTGAAGCTGAAGGAATTGAATGTGGTCATTTTATGAGGGTTTAAATGCTTTAATCTTGCCTGCTATTTTAGAGAGATCACCAGAATCACACATCAGAACTAAATGCTGACTCTAAAATGATCATGCTGCCAGCTCATCTAACCAGATAAATGCCCAAGTGTCAGAGGTCATGCACCATGTAAATTCATGGAATCCATGACTCACAAAGGAGCTCTGACAGGAGTTTTATGCATAGTGATGAATACGAATAAAAGCTGTGAAAATGAACTGTCAGTGCTTAATTTACATTTTCCCTACTTCATCCTTCCTAACCATTTATTTGATGTTCCAACTAGGGAACAACACTATGTGACAGGAGGCATTGTCAGCTGGGAAGGGAGGGGTAAGTGGTTTCTTATGGAGGTCTCCTGGATAAACATGAATTCAGAATCTATCTGGACCTCCCCAAGCAGTGACATTATTGATACAGAAAAGCTGCTTAGATCTTATTGGCCATTTACTGATGTGGCTAATTTCCTTGAGCCTAAATGGAAAGTTAATTGAATGTCAAGTGTTCCCCTAGTGCAGTGTTTCTCAACCTGGGCAACTTTAAGATGTGTGGACTTCAACTCCCAGAATTCTCGAGCCAGCATGGCTGGC
The DNA here is from genome assembly GCF_059951505.1 of Python bivittatus. Taxonomy (NCBI): domain Eukaryota; kingdom Metazoa; phylum Chordata; class Lepidosauria; order Squamata; family Pythonidae; genus Python; species Python bivittatus. Next base: position 11,359,138 of record NW_028277058.1, on the reverse strand, counting down.
TGGAGAATTCTGGGAGTTGAAGTCCACACATCTTACAGTTGCCCAGGTTGAGAAACACTGCCCTAGTGGATAGATCTTGTGATGGAAAAAGTACTGTAGCTTTTAAAAAAATACTGCAATATGAAGTTGAATCTTGACAAGATAGAAACATTATAGAGACAGTTTGTGGATCTGGGAGCGGCATTTCTCCCTTAGAAAGCAGAAGTGCACTATGGGGAGAGGTATTCTTCAATCTTATTGGTAAGCTGATTGTACATGATCCCTTTCACCACCTTCAGATGTTTCACAGATGTGGTCCTTCTGGACTTCTTCTGAGATAGTTTGGCCATAGTGATCCCTGTTCTGATCACTTCCCAGAGAGAGATTTATAAATTATAAGTTTCCGGCCATGAAAATGGATTTGAAGCTTTGATCCACTTTTGCTCCAAGGAAAACATAACTCTGAAAATCACACACACACACGTTTATTACAGTCCTAAGGCCAGATACAACTCTGAAAATCAAAACTGCTCCTTAAAGTATCTGAAGGAGCATCTCTTCCCATGTATCCTTGGTCAGAGGAAATTGTATATTAAGAGATTGCTTAGCAATTACATTCTAGTTAGGGAACACCCCACCCATTAAAGAGATGCATCTGTTGCCTATATGATAGATAGATAGATAGATAGATAGATAGATAGATAGATAGATAGATAGATAGATAGATAGATAGATAGATAGACAGACAGTCAGACAGACAGACAGACAGACAGACAGACGCGCACACGCGCGCGCACACACACACGCGCACACACCGCCTTTATGATTCTAGCAAGGACACCCTTACACATTCAGGTGTTTTAATTTGAAGTACATGTTTGCATTTTAACATTTGCATTTATTGTTTTATTATTGTTTCTGTGCTTTGATAATCTGTTCATGTACCTCACTGAATTACTAAACAAAATGAAACAGCTGCTCATAAAGAGATGCCCAAATACTCAATCATTTGCTTCTACTCTATCTGCAATCCAAGACAAAAGAGTAGAGATGTTAGCAATATGTTGGATGATCCTCGTATAGGAGGATTTTCTTTTAACTCGGCAGAATTAGTTAAGGATGGAACTTTAACCTGGGGTATTTTGAACCGCTGAGTTTGTTTGAAACATTTATACCATGCTTGTCTTCCAAAGCATTCAGGAGAGCTGTAAAAGCTACCAGATCATTGTTTATGAGCTTTATGCTTAGGCTTGGCTGAGAATTAGCTAAACATTCAACTCATTTGCTAGGGCAATTTGAATAGTTTCTGACAAATTTTCTGTTTCACCTCTGCAGGATTGATACAATTAAAAATATACGGTAAAAGCATGTGAGGGAGAAAGGGATTAAACCCTTTCCTATCCCCTCATTTACATATTTTGAATGTCGATATTCATGTATTTTGAATGTCTTCAGAATATCCACGAATATAAACCATATTTATTTTCTCATTTTGTGGGAAACGGTGACAGTAAGATTGCTATGCTTCTGCAAAAATGAAAAGAAACAGCTTTGTAAATAACATGCAAAGTTAGTAAAATTAAACAACAGCAGTCACTATTTATTATAGCTAGGGCAGGGCAAACAAAGGTCACTAATTACTTAGCCTTCAAATGCTACTGAGGCTGTATCACCCACTGACATCAGTGGGATATACAAGTTTATTGTATACTTCCCAGAGCTGCCACCTAAAACATTTCAGAATCTGATACTACAGGCAGGTCAGTGACCCTCTTTGGAACAGCACTTCCATTCAGTCTTGCATTTGAAACGTCTTGACATTTTCTCTTGCTGACCCGATTTTCAGCATCTCTGTGAATCACATTGAATGGGCCTATTCAACAAGTCTAAAATGGTAAAACATCTGTGACCTGCTATCAAAACAAGCTGATGGGACTATTATAGCTTTCTTTCTTTCTTTCTTTCTTTCTTTCTTTCTTTCTTTCTTTCTTTCTTTCTTTCTTTCTTTCTTTCTTTCTTTCTTTCTTTCTTTCTTTCTTTCTTGTATTTAATCAATCCACCCTATTCTGTAAACACAAGAGGCCTCCAGTAATCTGATACAATGAAGTGGTCACCATAGCACAGACTAATGTAATGCTATCTCAGGATACCACAATGGCATCTTAGAAGTAAATAAAATAATACCTTATAATGTGATCTGTCTTCTTTAAAACTTTATAGAGGTTTACCAGTATATGTAAGACACATATTATCATTATGCCCATATAACCTAGTTATAATTTTTAATAATAAACAAATTATTTATGGCACGTCCTTATATTATGTGTCCTGTTGAATCTAAACAATTGTAGCTAGGCCATCCTTGTAAGACTTCTCCCTGTCAACTAAAAGATACTGCAAGAAAAAACTTTCAAGGACATCAGGGCTATGTTATGTAGCTTTACTGTGACAAAGTTAATAAAGGCATTATGAAAGGATTCTAGAGATTGCTATGTACCAAATGCAAGCCCTATTTATATTGAAATCAATGTTCAGATTCATACACCTCTTTCTCCTGCCTTCTAATGTGCTAGAAGCCATTCACCTTGGGGCATAAATGGTTATTTCCACCTGTCTCTTATTTTGCTATTGGACATCTGCTGTTAAGCTTGCAATCATGTCAAAACTTGTACTCACAGAATAATTGGTATACTGGCTGAAGCTGCAATAGGCACTTGGGCATCCAATGACAATGGTAATTCTAGGAATACCACAAACTGTACATGCTCTTTCTGAAGGAATGCAACCTCATTAGAGCAGGTGAACTTCCCAATTCCTGAATCAAGAACCACCCATGGACAAAGATTTCATCTTGGCAGGATTCATTCTTAGTGTAATGGCCCTTATCTACCCCACTCAAGCACTGGTTCAGAACATAAGCGAGCTTTCCTGATTCAGGTGTTATGGAGAAGTAGAGCTAAATATCATGATTATGTTGATGACAGAAAGTACATAAGAGGCACCCCCCCCCCCCCGATGACCACCCCATGGTTTCACATCCATGTTAAATGGCCCTGAGGACAAAATAGTGCCCTATGGCATCCATAATACATCTTCCATGGTATAGAGGCACAGTTACCCAATACTACTCTCTGAACCATCCCTGAAAATAGGACCAGAAGAACAGAAGAAGTAGGCCTGAACCCTTATGTAAAGGAGTCAGTTTCTTCCAAGAATGTCAGCAGCTACTCCCCTCTCAAGCATCTTGTCCTGAAAAATGATATTTGTAATTGAGTAGTAGTTGGCCAAATCCTCAACATCACAGTGTTTCTTGAGGAAGTGGCTGGGCCACTTTCTCCTTCAAGGGTGTTTGAAATACTACCTTATGCAAAGATCCACTTACCACTTCATTAATCTACATAGTTGACTACCCGTGGTAGTTTGAATGAGCCAAGATGCATAGGGGTCAAGAAAGACTGTGATAGGCCAGAAAGCTATAAATCTTGGCCCTGTGTATCTCTAGATCTCATAAGCAGTCTAATGAATATCTTCAAAGATACTAACTCAACAATCTATACTTTCTTTTTATAGGTAGATGCCCTGATAGAAAGTTTCTGCTCTATGCTGGGTTTTCATGCCACTCTTCAGAATCACCCTCAGCCTCACATTGTCTACCACAGTCCTGTCTAAAGAATCAGTAATGGTACCAGCTCTGATAGCTCAGTTAGAAGAAGCAGAGCAAGTGTATCCAATTAAATAACATTGACAATGTTACATTGTGGAGTGCTTCAGCCATGATGTCTCTGAGGATAGTCCATTCTATTCTCTTCTCTCCTTATTGAACATTTCCCCAGCACAGACATTTGGCATTCTGTAACCAGTGAGGTTAGCTTACTTTGATTCCTTAGGTTTTATTCCCCCAGAAAAATCTAGGGGAAAACATCCTTCAGTAGGGAACAGAACATCAGGAACAGCATGCTTACAATGATTAAAATATGTCAAAGCACCATTCTATGAATTGCACAACATTTTTGTAGAATCCCAGCATGCATGTATTTATTGTTGGCAAAAAGGAATGATTGGTGCACAGAGTGAGAAAAGATTTATCAAAGCTAAGTACCAGCAGGTTGATCTGCAAGGTTGATCTGCAAGCAGGTTGATTTGCCCTTTTGTTATTTGTTACATTTAATTCTGTATATTTATATTAGTCATGAATACAAAAATGACAGCTCAGGAGGGTTATAAAAAGTCTAAAATGAGGAATGGAAGAAAAAACAACAACTAAAGTTGGCCTTTAGGTTTACAAAGTGACTGTGAAAGAATCATATGTTAATAACTTGCTTTTATATTGACTCTTTTAAACAATAACATCTTTAGCTCATGCTAATACAAACATGAGAAACGTAAAAATAAAATATATCCTACTAAAGTACAGTTGTTTTTAACATCTGTAGATTTCTTTATTTTAATTTCTTTATTTTATACTGTAATTTCTTTATTTTGTACTTTAGGTATCATACAATGATCATCTATGGAAAGAATAGCAAAACGAGCCTATTGCAGAGACCATGATTCTCATGGCACTCTCTGGAATAGAGCAAAGCATGGATTTGAAGACTAATGTCTTCAGCTGAATCAAAAATGGTTTCCAAATGCACATTTGGAGAAACAAGCCCTCCCCTAATCAATTCGGACAAATACAGAAAGCCCTAGCAAGAGGCAGCACTTAGGTAACCTTGGCTGAAAAAGCTAACCAGGGTCAGATTTTATTAATACCTGGATGGGAGACAGTCGGGGAATCCCTGGATTGTAGGCTAAACCAGAAAGTCAAGAAAACATCCCAGAAAAGAGAGGGATGAACTACTACTGTACTATTGCCAGGAAGACTAAGTGGACATCGGTAGGTATTCACCAGGAGTAAAATTTGCCTTGGGGAAGTCTTCACTTTTTGGAAAAGAAACAAGGAGCCTGAATTATAAAAAGGGTTGGTTTATAATTACTATATCACCATTTAAAGTTTCAAAACGCATTTTTCAAAAACCGCTACAAGTAAAAATGGTAAAGTTGAAAGGATCCTATTTTGTGGTGGGGAAGAGGTAAAGAGATAATGCTTGTGTTATTATTATAGCACTGAGTCAGACCATTGGTTCATCAGCTCATTATTATTCACACTAAGTGTCATCAGCTCTTTCAAATGTTGAAAAATCCTACCTGGATATGCTCAGAACTGAACCAGGAATCTTCCACATGCAAATAAAGTATTCTAGCATTGTGCTACAATCTTTCTTCAAGGGGGTGCCTTTGTAGGAATCTTCTCAACCACGGGCCTTAAGAACCAAAATATGTGTCCTTGGAGAACAAAAGCCATAAGTTCCTGAATTAAATCTTAAGGCTATGTGACAAAACTATTTATTCCAAGGCAAATATTCCGTAAAATGCAGTATACTTGTTGAACAATATGTTGGCTGAGGCTTATTTGTTCTTTTCTGATTTCCTGCAGCTGGCATAATAGGCCAGATATAAATCAATACCCATTTTGCTTTCTGTTTACTATACTGGCTATACCATTTGAGCAATTTTTCTTTCCTTTTCCTTCTAAAAAATAGTTTCAGACTTAAGCTAGAGGACATGTAAATTCAACAGGAACTACCTCAAAGGAGAATTTTAGAATAGGAAAGTTCTGAGGTGACACTATTGCTTTGGCGATCTCATCTCATTCTGACTTTGCCAGCTTGTATGTATGTATGTATGTATGTATGTATGTATTGTTAAACTTGTATGCCGCCCATCTCCCCCAACGGGTGATTCTGGGCGGCTCACAATAACAAAAAAGAATTTTGTAGCCAATTAGTTCATCACTTCAGAGTTAAGCACAGATAAATGGTGATCTCAGTGCAGCTCTGGTAGTTAGACTGTGGCCTTCCTATGAAAGTGGCTACAAGAGAAAGAGCTGAATATGACTGATGACCACAAAGGATGAATTTAATTTAATTTTTAAAATGCTAATTAACATATTTTCCCAAGCTTATGAGTCAAGCTGCAGTGCAACCATGATGTGGGCAAAGCAAATGAAATGGAAGGATTTACAAAAGCTGTTGCTGTCTCAGTAGGAAGTGAACTAGTTATGAAAAGGTCCTACACTAACCCTAACTCTAAACCTTAGAGGCATGCTTGAGAAGGCCAAAGCAACATAAGCCGATTCTCTTTCAAGGATTTCAAATTCAGTTCCCAAAAGCTTCATACAGGTTGGGAAAATCCCGTACGAAACTGGAAAACCTCCCAGTCAGTGTAGGCAGTGCTAAGCTAGATAGCCCAGTCTATCAGGTTTCTGACTTCCCAAAATTAAGTTGAAGAACCACAGTCAAAACCTACACTAAGAGACAGAAAGCCTGCTAATCTCTGGAACTTGTTATTTTTATAAAGTTAATATAAGTTTTATTCTGAACAAAGGAAGATTAAGCAGAGATATAAGCATGCTTAAGCGATATGGAAGGTAGCATGGCACTCATATCTGATAACCCTGAAGAACCCAACTGGCTATTTAGAAATAATTCTCAGGCAGACAGATTGGTTTCTTCACTCCCAGAACATCTGCAAAGTATTCAAAGCGTCAGATCTTTTGTTATCTAATACTGCTCAATAAACTTTACCAGTTGACAGATTTGAGCCTGAGTCTACACGTTGGGTAACTTCACCTCCACTTGATGAATAATGATGCGGAGACCCTTGTTTGTTTGCTTATTCTGAAATCAGATCATGTTTATTCTGTGTTGCTTTCCAGTTCTGATAGATAACTAATTGTTGGCAGATGTGGCAAGTATTCGGGGCCAAGATATATTTGTTTGCACAGTTCAGCTATAGCTGGTATCAGGCAACTGCAGCTGTTTTGTATCAAAGTCCTGTATATGTTAGACATCCACCTGGCAAAACAAGATTCACTCATGTAACCTTTAGCTAAAAGCCTGAAATAAGGGGTGTTCTGCTTAAGTAATACTCGAAATAAATCCTGAAAACACCTAATTAAATTAACAAATTGCCATGAAATGCTAATTTGTGTTTATATATGCAAAAGGTGCCCCATGGTTCATATAGAGTGATGTCCCAGGCTTATTTGTCAACTTTGATTTAAAACCTAAATTGCACAATGAGAACATTCATTTTTTGAGACAACCTTTATTTTGTGCTGTGTAATTGGTGAATATGTTTTAAGGGTGAAACTTGGAGAATACCCAGCATGCTTTTGTTTTTTTGACCATTATGAATCATTTGGACATCCCAGCAACAGGAAATAGCTTAATTTTTGTTCTGAAGATTTATTCCTGTATGTCAACACTTTAAGAGAAGAACTCAAGTACAATATGTAGATTCTGTAGCTCCTTTCATTGATATAAACCTGAGTTGAAAAGCAATTTTTAAAATAAGGCTTGGGTTTTCTTTTTCTTTTTCGTTTCTTACTCCCCACCTCCATAGATATTTATAAGATGATGTGTTTCATTTTATGAAAATAATTCAGATTACAATCGTATCTACACTCAAAGAAGAAAATCCCATTAAATATGCTAGGACTTACATCCAAGTAAATATAGATGGGACGGCATTGTTAGTTTTCTTCCTAGTGAATAACCTTGACTACGCTTAACTCTGTGTTAAACTGTAGACTTAATTTACTTGGCTGTTTGGAAATAAAACTTAGAAACTGTGCAGATGGTAAAGATTATGCCATGTTATGTTTCAATGTTACTTGATTGGAACATCTTCTGTTTTTAATTATAAAATTCAATTCTAGCCCAAGAGAATCTAAAACAATTATTGGTTTCATCCGCATGCACTATTTTGTATACCAATCTCTCTGTCAGCAAAAAAAATTGCACCGTCTTCCACATTGAACTTCATAGACCAATTTTAGCATTAGCAGTTGCATAAATACTTGTAAATGTATAATAGGTAGAAATAGAGGCTTGTGGCCCACAGTTCACACTTTTTTAAACAAGAAACACTTGTTTAAACAACAGGAAAAAATGAATATGGGGTATTCATTTTAAATGAAACAGTACTGAAAAGTACTGAGTACAAAAAATATTCCGCATAAAGTGATCCTACCTCATAATTTTTGTATCACATATAGGCACAAATTGTTTGATATCAATACTTGAATAGTGATATTTAGCACATGGAGAGCAGCCTTCTGCCTCAGTTGGACTAACTACAGGTGAATAATGTTATGCTCTCCAAGTGCTTTGGGCTGTCTCTTCCATAAACACATCATAAATAATTATAGGTAATGGAAATTGTCGTCCAACACATCTGCAGACATGTAATGTACACATGTTTCAAGTTTCAGACATCCTTGCTGGTATTCAGGGAAGCAGTTAAGATGGAACTATTCCACAAACAGTTTTCATTTATAAGGATTGTCACTGCGGCTTATGCACATCAGAAGTTGTTGGCATCTTTTTTAAAGTGTGTGTGTGTGTGTGTGTGTGTGTGTATATACATATATTTTCTATGCATGTTGAATATTATAAATTGCTGAGAATTGGAAAATAATTGTATGATAGCCATACAGTACATTTCTAGACAGTAGAAAAGATATCAGCTCACAGTCAACAGAATGGTGATGGAACAGAATTTAGTTACTTTTCTGCAGGTTGTTTCTAAGATATCTGCCAAAAAGGGAGAGAATAAGATCATAGTCTGTTTTGCAGTATTTGGAAGTTAAGAGGGGTGCAATTACATCCTTGCAGCAATTTCAATAGAAAGGACAATGGAGGAGAATGTGAGTGACAGGAGAAAAGATGCTGTTGGGTAGGTGACCCATTGAATCCCCCTTCCAGGAGGGCTGAAGTGGCCAATGTAAAAGCTCTTTTTATGTTGGACAGAAAATAAAGAGATACCTGACCACTAAGAATGGGTGCCTAACATGCCTATGCTGTACATGTGGGGATGGAACTTAAATCATTTTGTGAATCCTAGTCAAATATCTGCTGATTCTTCAAAAGAGCATTCTCATGGCCAATAAAAATCAAATACTGTGTGGAGAGGCTCAGTTCCATGCCAACACTAACCAGGTATACTCCATTGCTTTGCCTAGAAGATCTAGCAGGTTGATATCTGCTGTTCCGTTTCAAGGTTGCCAAACATATGCAGCTGAAGCAAGTAAAAGCTCTGGAGAGGACTTTATCCCTGCAAAATTATTGAAAGCAAATGCCAAATGGTGGCTCTCAGTCCTGGCAAATTTATTTACATAGATTGCATGGCTCAGATTTCATAAAAATAGAGCAAATCTATCACTTTCCCACTATATAAAAAAGTGATAAAAATAACTCTTCAAATCTCTTTCCTGTCAACTTATGGATATAATCAAGCTGTATGCTAGACATCTTAATGAGAAATTGGGTGACTGGTTGATTTAGAACAATATCATGGCCAAAGAACAAGCTTGCTTTACGGAAGTTTAAAAATACACTACATATCCATAGGGCAACATTTAAGTTTTTATAGAAGTTTATGAATTTATAGACTTGAAGGCAGAATTTAACTTAATCCCCAGAAGCAGGCTATGGGGGAAATTGGCTGCTTTATCCATTGACTAGTGACTTCTCATGCTAATTATGAAATTGCATAAGGAAAACACTACACAAGTTTGATATGGCTCTGCAGGTCACCAATACTCTCCCCATCCACACCTGCTATATCAATCGAAAGGGAGTAAAATATCTTGATAAAATGTATCTTGATTCTGACTTTATTCAGCCATTACATTTATTCTGTTATAATTGCCATATCAAGAAAGGTACATCATCTACGTATGTTGGCTGAAAGACCAGTTTCAATTCGTCTATATGCAGAGAATGTCTCCATCTTTCTATCTCTCAAGTGGACCGAAGGCTATCTTTTTGGACTCTCACATTTTACTGTAAAGAGGACAATTTCACCATCAGCTATGAAAGAACTAAATTGGTATTTTCTAAAGTTCTTGTCCCTTGCTGTCATTCATGGATAACACAGCCATCCAACAAGCTAGGTCTTCTTGGAGTAATACCTTGTTTTCCTAATTTTGGTTTATGCCAAACCTTATAGATATTGAAAAAAAAAATTCCAGTGCATCAATATACGCTAGTTATTTAGCACATGCTAATCATTATTTTGCACATTTTATACTCAATAGAAACACAGTAATAATTTCCCTAATATAATGCACATTGTCCTGACAAAGGTCATTCATCAGCATGACCAACGATGTTTCTGCCCCCTTCCAATACCCAAGTCTGAAAGTAATCCAAATAATCCATTTCTTCATGAGATTGTGCAGCTGATCTTCCCCCCACCATCTCAACAACCATCTCCAAAAAGGAGGAGGTTTGAAATTGGCAATATATGTCAAATATAGTTGGAACAGGCAGAGCACAGCCTCTGTCAGGGCTTCCAGCATCACCTCTCTCTAAGTGAGGCTTACATTGACTACCTCCCAGATCCAGCTTGTGATACTCCTTCCAGCCTCATAGATCCAGATGAGGTTTGGCCCATATGCTACAAGAGTCATGCCAGAGAGCTCCATTTCATTGGAATTAAGCCAAAATGACTCTTAGTTAACAAACAGTCAAGACCTCAGTGAATTTCAGCAATTTCATTGTCAAGTTGCTCTGCAAAGCAATCACAGAGGCTAAATGGGAGGTCAACCTGCTCATCAAAAGGGAGTCAGGCATCCTAAATAAGGTTACTGGCCACCACCCAACAAAGCAATAAAGAAGTACTGATGTGTTACCACCCAATAACTATAAAGTAGGCTCAGACTTGAGCTTTTACAAAATTTGTTAGTTCATTTTTGCTTTCATCTACTGGTGCTCCATGTGTTGCTTCTGCTGCTCCTCAGTAAGCCTGAAAATTACCTGAGAATGCCAACAGAGAGAGGCCCCTGGAAAGCAATCATGTCAAGAGCAGGTATCGTCAGCTCTTACCAGAGGTCAACCAAGCACTCAACAGAATTGCCTGCCACATCACAGAGAAACTCCCCAATTGTGTGCCGAAACCATCAAGATCCATCAGATGTTCAGGCGGATCATCTTGGGGGCTTCTAGTTCTCCAGACATCACAGCTACCAGCTAATCTCATGTGAACCAGGAAATGATCTGACTGAGGTCTAAGTATTATGGTCTCCATATCCAGATCACAACACAATTGTTCCAGGCAAAAAAAAAAAAAAAAAAGTCCAGCATGTGACCACCTTTGTTTGTTTGTTTGTTTATCAAACTTATATGGCTGCCTATCTCTCACAAGGTGACTCTGGGCAGCGTACAATAAAACCAATGATTCAAACATATTTTTAAAAAATCATTTAAAACAATTTAATTAAACATAAATAATATCAAGATTGCAAGAGGGTTAAAATCAGAATTATTATGTCTGATATAGCCACCACTACATGTAGCCATTTGAATGTATCATCTCAGAGATTATGTTGCCATCATGTCTATGAACCCCTAAGGTCTCTTAGACATGGCTTCCAGGATATGAAGATTGAAGTCAGCCAATACCAAAAGGTGAAAGGATTCCATCACCAGCTCAAGTTCAGGAGCTCAGGTAGGGACCCTGTCAGTCAAGCATTGGTACACTATCAGGATCCCCATACTATACCTCAGGAGCAGAGTCCCTGGTCACAAGTAAAGTAATCTTCAAGATCAATTTAATTCCTTGGACTTGTCATTAAAGTTGCTAGAAGACCTCAAAACATGGGTGGAAAGGCCTCTGAGAGAGCAACATTACCACCCTTATCCAACCCAATTCCAATAAACATATTAGGTCTTCCTGTTCATTCCACAAGACTGTGTGTGAGTTAAGTTTTATTACAAACCTGCCACAATCATGCTGAATGTAAAAGTAAGATTTCAGGAACAAGCAAAAGGGTGCTAGTTGTTAGGCTACTCACAGGTGCTAGTCTAAACATATACCAGCAGATTTACAAATGCTACTTTTCTGTGTCACTCTCTTTGCCTGTGGCTTACCTATCTCCATGGCATTGAATCTCATTGTGCCATTCTGAATCTGCACTCTCTGCTAACTAACTAGCATGTAGTATTGCCAGCAAGACACAATTGAGTCCTATAAATGAGATGGTTTTTTAAAATTGCCGTGGGGGAAAAAAATCCAATACATAAATACATGGATACAGACATACTTACATGATCAAGTCCTTTCTCGGAAGTGCCAAGCTTGTCAACAAGTTAAGACAACCCTTTGGTTGCATACAAAACCCAGTGTTCGGAGGCAGCTAAGCTCCAAAACCCCATCAATGGCTGGGCTTCAAGGTCATGCCAAGCTTGGCACCAAGAAAAACAAGTGGAAAAAGGCATTTGTTATAGTTCTTTAAAATTTATTATTTTTAAATGGGATATGGCATCCCCTGCTTTGGTTAACCAACATTACTTAGGCTTTTGGCTGGATAGTTTGGTGGTTACTGTGCTGTCCTTTTCTCATGCCTACACCTCTGCCTTAAAAGACTTGCAGAGAACATATTTCAAAAAAGTATAGTGGAGTAACCCTTCAAGATATCTGGCCAAGACTGAGCATCATAAATGTCTTCTAAAGGGTCTGCTAATTCTCTTCTTTTCATCCAGTTCTACAAAAAATAAAGCAGCAGCTTCCCCATTATAATAGTTTGCTTTTTGCTTTTTCCGAATTGAAGCTTGAAATAGTCCTCATTGGATTGTTTTGCTTTCTGAACTCAGATTGCAAACTTAGGTTCTGTGGTGCCTTCTTTGGATTTCAGAACTCCAATTTTGGGAGAAGCAGGGCTGATCTGAACAGCTTTGTGACAGAGAAGGAGAAACTGGCCACAGATTGCAAGAAGAGAACAGCGGAAAGAAAGTAAGTTTGTGCAGGAAGTACATGGAATTGTGAATCGAAAATTTCAACATTGAAGTGTTGCTGTGTGTAAAGAAAGATAATTATTATAGACATGAATAATTAGACATTCATATCAGTTTGTTCAACTTAGTACTTGGCTTCAGAAATTGGAGATGAATTGGTAAGACCTTGGGGTTACTACCTTGTGGAATTTAACTCATCATCCACAGTCCAAAACCTGAAAGTACCAGGGCATGTGGATTTCATCAAGCTTAGACCTAGGAAATGAGATAACTTTATCATAAGAAATGCATGTCTCTTTTATCAAGGATATGATTATGCCCTTTCCTTAGGAGCCTGGCACTGTACCTTTGCACAATATTTATTCTAAGCTCGCAAAATATACTCACAAATGTAATCAGAGGTCATGAACCAGCTATACCTGGCCTATCCATGCCCAGTCCTTACATTGATTTAAGAGCAATTCATTCTTCCCAGGGAATCCTGGGAAGTAAAGATAGCAAACAGAGTTGTAGTTCTTTAACATAGATTTCTCAGTAGCCTACCAAACTCTAATTCCCAGGATTCTTTCAAAGTCAGTAAAATATTCAAGTATTTCAATATTTGTGATGAATTGAAGTTAGGGAGGCATAGAGACAAGAATTTTTATTGTATCGAGATCTGTTAGCAGGATGTTTTCCTCCTTTTCCTCAAGACACCTTGATAGTATCTCAATTATTCCCAAATACATGCCAGATAAATGAAAATTTAAAATTACCAAAGTTTGTTAACGGTGCTCTATTCAGATTCTAGTGTTCAAAACCTCCAAAAACAAAATTCCTGTAGAAGGATGAACTGGAAAAGCAAAACTGTCAGGTGCAGATGATACAGACAGATGTCAGGTGCATGATACAGACAGGAAATGTTGTATGGGCAACAATTGCCTTCATGCCCATACAAAAATGGTCTGGAGACATCTGTCTGACAGTCTGCAGTACAAACCTAAAACAAGTCTTGTTCTAAATGTGACTTCTTAGCATGAGCTGCAATTGTGGAAGAAAGAAAGAAAAAGAAAAGAAGAAAGAAAAAAAATGATCCAACCCTTTCTAAAAAAATCCCTTCTCTTGAGAAAGTAATGAGTCCTTTGAGGAGGTTAGTCCAATGACATCATTGGACAATTGGAAGAAAAGGGGAAAGAGTAATGAAGTGCTTTCAAAACCATTGCTGGATTTTGAAAGTCTGGATCAAAAGTTGTTCCAGACAACAGGTACACAATGTACTATCTAGGTATAAATATGAATAAATCCCAAATTACAGAAATAACACTAACATCAGTAGCATTTCTGCAAATGTTATTTGGATTCATTTACTAGTTTTCCAAGTACATATCATTGAAACCTTAGAAGGACCTCGTTCAGAAGTTCTTTGATCAGGATTGTTCTGTTTTGGGTGACAGTTGCAGGAAGATGGTAGTTAAGACCAAAGGCTCCAGCAAGAATTCAGATTCAAGTTCAAGTTTAGGTTTAGGTTTGGGGAATAAAATTCAAGTGTTTTGGATGCATACTGGAAATCCAAACCCATTCATAATAAATGATAAACAAATAAAGTTATATAAACATTAATATAAACAAGGTTCAATCTGGATGGCTAAATCCAGGAAGCCTTTGTAATTAAATGAGTCTTTCTAGAATCTCTGATTCAAGATGTTGGAGTCCTTAAATTCTGAAGTTCAAGGAAGTGCAGCCTCACTGCCTGGGGAAGTTTTATACTGGACTTTTGAAGGATTGGGACTGAGGTCAATGGTGAGACTAATCCATTACTTCCTCTCCTAAATGTAGTGTTTTATATAGGCTTGATGAGATTTCATAATGCTGGAAAAATTCTTAAAAGCAGTTTGTCCAGGCACCATGTGATCCGTTTTGTGCATTGTGTAGCCGCGGGGTATAATCTAGTTGAGTTTATCAGAGGAAGCATGGCCATATTGAGCCCCAACAGGTCTGGTTACAACTCTACACAAATATCATATATGGACTAGAATATGTCCAAACTATTCTGAGATGATGTTTCACTGCCATTGTGCAAAGATTCTTCAGCAGGTGAACTGATATAGAAAGGACCCCTGATGGTAGTAATGTGAGGTTTATTGCTTTACTGTTTATATAAGTATTCAGTATCTTAACTAATAGATAAACTCCACTGATTCTTTTTTTTTCCAATGTTTTAAGTGATACTGAAGTGAAGAGGTAGACAGTTAAGAAACTTGTTCATCTAAGCAACATCTTGGCTTCAGCTGCAGAATGAGAAGATAGATATCTAGATCTCTGAAGTTTCACTGCATTGCAGTTGACTTAGGTAAATGATCTAATTTCTGTGTTTTGTTGACCTCATGATCTTTCACCCTAGCAGAATGTCTGTGTTCCATTTTATAAATGTAAACATTATTAGTGCATATATGAAGACCACCTCAGCTGTACAATAGAGGATAAATAAATCTAGGAGATGTTATCACACTCTGGACTGAACAAGTTACATATGGTAGGATCCTCCACATTTTAACAAAAGGGAAAAAATGCTTGTAGTAAGGACAGAAATACAATGGATCATTCTAGAGTAAGCTGAGTAATGGGCCTTCCAAATAAATTTCATTATAATTATGGTCTATAATAAAATTTCAGATGTTAAAATCTCTCCAACTGCTCTTTTACTAAGGTAAGCACTAATTCATTAAAACACACTATTTCTCCTTTATATTGAGCTTATTTTCAAAAGAAATCATTTCTGAAGCTGGCTAGATTTCTATTATTACAAATCATTTATATTATTATAGGTCTGCTCTGTAAGACAAAGCACATGAGAAAGAGGTGGGTGGAAAGCAAGTTTGGGAAGGATGCCCTTCTTAAGAGTTCTGATTTGCATTTCAGAAATGTAGAAAATTATAAAATAAAATCAGGGAATATTTTTTTACTTTAGTGCTATTTGCACATAACAGAACAACATCTAGTAACTTACAGTTATTATTAAGTTGCAAGGCATATGTGTCTTTTGATGCATAAACCCATGGAGAATATAGCCTTTTCCACATAGTAGGCTGATTCTAGACACCTTTTGGTGGGAGTTGGCCCAGAGCTACCTCAAAACTTCCCATGGTTTTAAAGTCCTAAGATGTTATGTTTTAAAGATCTAAGGCGATGTTGATACTGTTGCCATTATGGCCATATAACATGTCTCTGACTGTAAAAAAATATATAACTACCATTATTGCCATGTCTTCCAAACACCACTGCCCACTCAAGCAATGTGGAGCAGTAGGACCACTTTGCTTTAAACATCAAATACTGTGCCTCACTTTGAACAATGGGTCATTTGTTTGTAAGATATGGTATATGTGGAAAAGAGTGTATTAGCTGACCCAATGACTAATATATCTGCCTTAAAAGAATCCTATCTAAAAGCTACTGATGTGGTCACCTAGTTCTGATCTGATTAACTTTTGGATCCCCAGCAGCAGTGCAACTGGTCAGGTTGGGAGGTCATTATTTCACATTTGCCAAATTTCGTGTCCGAGTCCTTGTTAATGGAGATTGAACAGTAAGAGACAGCCCAAAGGTCTGGCTGAAGCCCACTGGATTACTAGCCTGCTTGAGCCTCAACTTCCAGTTTTGACCCTCAAGGGTAATTGGAACCCACTGAATGGACTTAAAAGAAAAAAGGTTGAATCACCACTCAGAAAACAGATTGACTTATGCACAATGATTTAATGATAAGGAAGGGCATGAAGACACACTCCTTCTAAAATTATCCTACTTCTTCTGGAAGAAAAGAACAATGGGATCAATTCCTTTGATCTCCATTTTTTTCAGACGGTGAAAGAATCACCCCTGCCACAGGAGACTTCTGAAATATATCATACCATTGAAATGTGCTGAATGTTACAGTCTGCTTGCTGGTTGTAACCCACTGCAGCCTAACTTATTTTCTTTAATATGAAAGCAATAGCATACAGACAGTTAAAAGGAGTGTGAAGGTGGGGTGCAGACATAACATTTTTGTTTTTCCAGATTGTGGAATAGACAATTACACTAGAATTCAAAAGAAGGTTTCACTTCAAGTGAAGTCAATTCCCAAAGGTTATATATATAATCTTATATGGTTTTAGCGTAACTGGGAAAGGCTGAACATGTTTTTTTTCCCCCTTGCTCTTTAGTACAATTTCTTTTTTTTTAAATAATACTCACTAAAAAATCACAGAGAAATCAATGGGATTTCTGTGCCCAGCTACGTGGTCAAAATTACATTTGGCATGATCAGCATGTTATAGTTAGATATTTGGCCAAGTATTAGTTTTAATTGAAAATGAGTTTAAGAAGGAAGCACTCTCCTGTTTAGAGGGGGAGAGAGAGAATGTTTTCAGAAGACATGTTTAAAATAAACTACTTACAAGAAAATTACTGTGCCACTCCATGAGTTTTTATTGATAGGAGGGATATGTTTAAGACACACTGACACAAAAAATAAATCAGCACTGACTTCAGTTATTAAGTGCTAAAAGTAGCATTCACTGATAGAAAAAAAATGAAGGTGGGTTTCCTGCTTTTAAATGATAAATATGTATGAAAAAGAAAAGTGTCGCCATGGAAACCAAAGTCTTTCCAGAGTTTTTCAGGCAGGCAAGTGTTATAATGGAAACTTGCAATCATTGTAAAAACAAATAGCTGGAGACTAAAAGAGGAGACAGCAGTTCATTTGGACCCATTTTGCACTTAAAGTGGCACTCTTCTCTTTGACATTCTCATTCTCAACTGTGCCTGACAGCATGGTGTTTGGGGTTTGTTTTGTTTTTTTAAAAAGGGAGGGATTTAAAAAGTTGCAATGGGGGGGGGGTTAAGATTATAATAAATATTGTAAAAGGCTTTTGACAGAAGTCAAGATTTATTTATTCTTTTTTTTAAAAAAAGAACTTCCTATTCCTTCCAGTACTTGCCTTGTAACATTTCACTTTTACTTTAATTTATTGAGGACGATGACTGTGGAGCTCCCTTAAGGTTTTTTACATGAACAGAAGGAAAATACCTTTAAAACAAATAAACTTTTTTAAAACGTAAAAGCTCCGGACCTGGATTCTAAAATGACTGTAAGGCATCAAAATGTTTTATTGCCTGCCTCGCATAAAGCAGGGTTGCACTGATGTCACAGCAAAAGATTTGAAACTCGGTGTGAAGAAGAAGATCTGCCTGATGAAGGACAGACCCACAGCAGAGATCTTGATAAAAGATCAGAGGCATTCTGCCCTCCCAGTGCCTAACCAAATGCCTGTGGGAAATCCATGGAAAAAATAGCCCTATCCTCTACCTTTACTTCTCTTGCAACTAGTATTGAAAGACATGGGCAATCCTGCATTAGAACCTAAACTGCTTGTCCGCCATGCTGCTCATGGCTCCAGTCTGGATCGCTGTGTGCTGGTAATGGGACTGGGCTGGCATTCATTTGGATGATGGCCACTGCAGGACCCGATTGATCATCTTCCTGCTTCTTGTTCTTCCCATCCATTCAGGGAAGGCAAGCCTTGGTGGCTGGCTCCTCTATGGATTAGTCTACCACTGCCTCCCTTTACCTTTTAAAGAGTGTTCCTTTTTCACTGGTCCTCATGCCTTTCCTTTGCTTTCACATGTGCCTTCATCTCCTCCCCTCCTTCCCACATTATATCCTTTGACACTAACACAGACCCTTTCTTTTCTCTCGCTTTCCCTTATGGTATCATTGTTGCTTTGATGCTACACTAGTCATAGCAATAGGAAAAAGGTGGAGGTTTCATGGAAACTTTGCAGCAAGGTTGAACTGATAGTTGAGCTTCATAGAAACAAAGCAGCAAATGTGCTTCACCCAGCCTGGGCAGAAACCATTCGTATGCTCCCTGGGAGATATAAGGGTTGTGTGAAGCATGAGCTTCTAGGATCGGGGAGAGTTCTTTGATTTATCAGGCAATCCTTGAATCAATTGCAAGATTATAAAATCTTGCAATCATATTAGCCTAGCAGCCCAGAATGAAGTGTGCTCTGCTGAACAGAGCAGTGACCAATCATTGGTGGAGAGGGAGAGCAGGCACTGCAGCCAATTGGAACTGGGACTACTGCTAGAACAGGACAAAAGTGCTGGACACAATCCATTTTGAAGGGGTTAAGATAGCTCAGGTTGGACAACAGTTTTGAACTGAAGCTAGAAAACCAGGGGGTGGTGGGAAAACAAATCATCTGTTTCTGCATTCAGGAAGCAGTGGGTGGCCCATACTGACAATGACCAAGCAGAAAGTGCAGATCTGCCCATAGTTAATGAAATCTGTAGGGAGTGCAGGACTAACAAACATGGAACAGTTAAAAAATGGGAAAAAGCTACCACCTACATACTACAACTGTGATGAACCCAGCATGAGTTCTCCTCTTCTATCCATGCATAAAATTACAGTCAATATTTGCAAAGATAAGTTGTACCTATATGTCAGGAGTGCTAATAGTAGCCCTATAAAGGAGTTGGATATTCATGTCTCTTTTTATTTATTTATTTATTTATTTATTTATTTATTTATTTGGCCAATTTATGTAGCCGCCCACCTCATAAAAAGTGATTCTGGGCAGCTTGCAAGCAAAATAACAATTAAAACCACATCACAATATAAAAAACATCAGACATAAATAACAACAAAAATAAAAAATAAAAAAACCCAATTTCATTGTTTCTGAAATTGTTTTTAGAAACTGTTTTCTGGGGAGTCTGGTAATTAAAAGCCCAGTTTGTATCACCTCTACCAACCTAGCAGGAAGTCCTTGCATTATCATAGATATAAACAAAGACAAAATTTGCTGGCATTGGAAAAATAAAATGCCATGGCACAGAGGACAAACTTCATTTTTCTTGAGCTCTTGAAAAATTGTGCTGATCTTGCTAGAATATGACCATTACTTTTGTATTTCTAGGAGTGAGATGTTTGGGCATTAGCACCACCTACCTGTGAGTCACATAAAGAATACGCTACTATAGTGAACATCAAGGAGAAGATTGCCACCTCAGCCTTTGGGCCTTTAACAGATTATGGGCTCTTGCAGACTCAAATTACTATCCAACAGGATTTAGAAATAGTGGGCGCATAGAACTCTCCTTTACATTTACAGTGATTTGATTCTGGTGTTCTATGTTGACAGGGATGGAGAATGTATAGTCCTCTAGATGTCTAGATGCAGTACAGCCCAACATTCTACTGGCTAACAGAGATTGTCATTGCAATCCAACTGCAGTTTATGGAATGCTTGATCTAGAGGTGCATATATAAGATGCCCTAACTGATAAAACTCATTCACGTCTGATGGGAGAGCTGAAGAGGAGGTAGGGAGAGAAAGATGTGCAGGTAAAGAAATCACTTATGACATGTGGAGAACTGAGACAAAGACATTGCTCTACTGTGAAACTATTTTTGCGTTTTGGTTTTGCTTTTCAGAAAATCTCCAGAAACACAGATGTAACTTGTAAATAATGTTGGCTTGGCTATCACTGCTGTTTGCCAACAGTTTACATATTGTTTTGATTAGACAGCCAAACATAACACCGAAAATATGCAGGCACATTTCAATTCTTGATGACAGCTTGTGGATGATTTAACAGCCTTGGCTGCTAAAGGCAATTGTTCATGTTTAATATTCCTATGTATTTATGCCAAGATTTCTTTGTAAACAAAGCAATTGGGCTTATGTTATCATATCGCTACTGCAAAAGCCATTTTAGAAGGTCTATGGGAATAAAAATGTACATGACTTTAAAAATAGCATTAAAAGAGCAATATTCTAAACTGCTTGACATGAGCTAAAATCAAGTGAAGGTCAGGGCTGCTTCCAAACTACATTTGAGACTGTGTTGTGATTTTTTTAAAAAAAATCCCTAGTACAAGAAATTATACAGAGAGAAATGCAATAAAACTGAAATTTGAAATCAGCACAACTGTGTAGGGTGTGGAGGAAGGGCGGCAGAAATAAATTAAATTTAATAGTGGTTTTACTTTTTCAGCTCTTCACTGCAAAGTCTCATTCTTTGAACAATTTCCCAGTTTCCAATATTTGTATATTTATATGGGATTTCATATCTCATTGGGGCATTGATATGTGTTTATTTAAATGTAATTGGTTTTATAACTTGCTTGTTATCAAGTGCCAGGCATTGTAAAAGAGGCTATTTAGGGGCCGGGGAGAAGTGCTACCCACCCAACTGGGCTTCTACTAGTTTTTCCCATGGATCACAAGCTCATGGACATCAGCCTATCCAGAGTTGAAATAACTCTCCTGGCTTTATGCCTTTCCATAGGATTTTGGCAAAAAAAATTCTTTCCCAAGCTGCAATACAAACATAATTTCCAAATATCTGCTGGCACCACTATTGTAGGGTGATATGACAGTTTTAATGCAACAATCCTAGGGATCTGCCCAGTATCATTCTGTCCCATGTGGTGTTATATCCCCCGTCCCAACCCCACCCCCCACCCCCCACCCCCATCATTCTATTAATTTCTGTCATTTTTCCCCCCAGATCTTTTTAAAGCATTGGAAAAATCTGGTCTTGTGGTTTATAACTTTAGTTTGGAGTGCAACATTTCCTAAAATGAACTTGGAGAACTGCTGCCAGTCAGTGTAGGTAATATGAATTAGGTGGCCCAATTGGCAGCTTGTTATATGGTATCTTCCTGAGTTCCTAAGAAGAAGTGTTGCTGGGGACTAGAACACTGGGCAAGGCAATCCTATTCAAAGAGCTCTTGGGTTCAACAACCAGCATGAAAGAAGAAAGAAAAGAATAGCATTTATTTATTTATACGTATCAAGTCTGGCATAAATTACGCTCTAATCTGAGATGGGGTAGAGAGCTGGCAGAAAGAGTAAGGAAGTGGACCTTGATAGAGATATGTAGGAACCATTGCCTAGGCAAAAGGGGGTGAAACATGTTTTATATCCAGAATGAGGTAACATTTGGAAGAAGCTCGGGTATACAGCTCCCTAATTCGAGAGGAGGAGGAGGAGGAGGAGGAGGAGGAGGAGGAGGAGGAGGAGGAGAGGAAGAAGAAGAACTAAAACAATCATATCTGCAAAACTGATGTCAGCCCCGGTAGATAGACCAGACCAGGGTAAAACTTCTTTTATTGAAACTGGCTATAATAACAGAATAGCAGAATCTTGCAAGTGACTCTGACCCTAAAAGCTGCAAAGAATCTTCCTGTCCTTGGGGCACCTTGAAGGAACCCTAATGATATGGTCCTTAGGATAGTTGCCTAAGCAGACAATTGAAAAGGGTTGGCAGCACCTGCCAAAATGTCAAAAGCAGGAAGGATGGCAGGGCAAGATTTTTAAGAGTAGGTCTTCAGTGCCTGAGAGTGTTCCTCCACCCTCCTTGTGGCTAGAAAAGAAAAATAAATTATGTTTAATAATTTCTATTATTATTATTATAGCAGAACAATTAGGCAAAATAAAAGAAAGCTGCCAGGTCTGCTAAATTTTTGTAATTTGATTTTCTAGGGGGGGAGAAAAAAAACCCAAGAAGCATATTTGCAAAACCAAAAAAACTTGGTGGGAGAGGGCGGTTAAGGAAGGGACAATATTGGCTATTTCGATTCCTTTTCTTTGCATGTGAGAAATGGTTCAAAGGTCACTCTTAATGTAAATGATTGGGCACTACAAATAGGCCAAGACAGGTTCTTATTTTCTTGAGAAAGATAGACTGTGCTGGAAGGCTCAGAAAGAAAATGGCATTAACATGCATTTTGGTGAGCTCTGGAATACGAAAGAAACAAGTATTGTTGCTGTTGTTAAGAAAATAGTGAAACAATGTGGATGGGTACAGATTGGGGCTTTGAATATCAGCTCCTAGCTTCCTTTGCCCTCTCTTAGGCTGAACCCCAACTGATCTTTCATAATACCTACTTAAGACTGTAATAAAAGACTCTCCCCAGGGGCTTTTTAAAACTTCAAGAGGCCCAGAGGATGATTATTCAGCTGTGCCTTCCCACCCCACCCCCTTTTCTTGATACTGGATTCTGTGTTAAAGTAAGGGTTTTTGTCTCCTCCACTAGTTTCAGTCCACTCAAGTCAATGGCCAGTACCAGAAGGTTGAGAAAATCCAAAATACTGAAGGTTTTGTTTTGTTTTTTTAGTGCATAGAAATGTATTAATTCTGCCCAAGTACACGTAAGTCTCAGAAGGAAAAGGCCAATTTTGTGTGCAGTCATAGGAGTCCATATTCAAATATTCTTTGTTAGGTTTTTATGTGGCCTACCTGTGTTTATCCCTGGCTGAAATGTTCATGTAGCATCCAAGAGAAAAATGCTACAACCTACCTTCGATCTAGACTACAAAACTGTTTAACCATGTGCCTCCTTAAACTGGTAGTTGATCTGATTCACCAACAGAGGTCTACAAGCATATTCCGACAAGACTCAGAAATGTGCAAAAGTTTATAGTGATGTCGAAGGACAGAAAATGTTTCAGATTCTCCTTCGGAAGCAATGAAAGCATCAGGCCAGCCTTTGCAGGTAACTTTGGTTTGACACGGACATCACTGTTTTCCATTGGTATCCTGTGGTAGGAAGGTTTATGGCATGTGCAATGTTTATTAATTTAGAATGTAAAGACTGAAACACAATATTGGGACAAATAAAGAACAATCCACAAGGGTGCTACGGCATGCTAAGTGCTACACTTTCTTTACATCATCTCAACTTCACTGAATCTAAAATTGCTTTCTCCTTGATCCATCATCAGCTGACATTAAAGTCACCCTTAGAATAATGCCTGCATTGGGGTATTGGATGGTGAGGGTTTTTTTCAGGTACCCTGCTAACTTGTCCCATTTTTCCTTTATCCCAGTCTTTCTTTGCAAGAGAAGGGATGTAGCCATTGATCAGCAGCAGAGCCAGACCTCCGATAGACATTTGCAGGACCATAGTATGGTTGTTTTATCTGGAACACATACCTTTTTTTTTTATTGAGCTCTCTTTTGTATGATTGCTCCATAACCATACATTGAATACACTAAATTAAACAATCTCCTTGCCACAACTTTCTCAAAAGCTTTGCTGACTCAGGAAAATAATTTCAAACCCTAATCTAGTGGGTGGGATTCAGCAATTCAAGACATGTTCAGAGACTCTAGCAATGATGATTTGCTACTATACATATTTGACCTGGTCATATCCACAATGAAGATAAGAAAGTATGACTTATACCATTCTGGCTACTTTACATTCTTTTAGCTGTCTTCGCCCACTGGAACAAACCTTATGACTATTTTTAATAAAAGATAAATGTGTGCCTTCAATAGAGAATTTCCAGTTCATTTTTTTTTAAAAAAGGGTAAAGTAAAATCATAACGATGCACTCAACCTTTCTCTTCGAAGACGAGTCAAAAGGGGTTTGTGCTTGCAATTATGGGATCTAAGTATATGTTGAATCTTAGACATTTTCGGTAGAGCTGGAAGTATCACGCTGCCTGTCTCTCAACAGTGAGGGACTTTTACTGTATTGTTTTTACCTGGTCAGAATATTCAGTCTTTGGAAAACCAGGGTGAAAGCTCAGACTTCTGTGCCAAAGTCTACCCATTGTGTATTAAAATATCCAAGATGATTCATTCAGTCAACCCAACATCTACTCATCAGCAGGCGAACTGGTTAAGGAGGCATTATATCTTTCCTCTAGCATAAGTTAAAGGGAGGAATTCCAATCAAAAAGCTAAAACTGTTCTTTTGAGTAAAATATTTAAAGGAACCTTCCCTTAATTCAAAAGAAAGCTGTTCCAAGAGAGACCTCTAGTGGCCAACGCTGTGTGTAACAAAAGTTCTGGATTTTGAAAGAGTTCAAGCTGATGTGCCTGTAATTTCATTTCCAAAAGGATGACTGCACGATTCCTTTCACCTCCCCTCTTAATGTGGGTAGTTAAAGATCAAAGGTGCCTTCTATTAAATATTTTATAAACTTGTATATAGTTAAATCATTGTTAGATACTAAAGCAAAATTATTTTAATGCAGTTATCGTAATACAGCACTTACCAAGTACTCCATGTCCAAGGACAAATTGAAAGAATGGGGTGCAGAACAATATTTCATCTCTAAAACAAAGGAATATACTTAGATACCTCTGTCAATTTGTCATAATTTGGCTTCTGAGCATTTTTTAAAGGAGAGGTTACCAATACAGTATTTCATTGTACAAAAGATCAACTCTTGGTGACTCTGTGTTGGTTTCTTGCTAACCAGGTACGGTCAAAAAAGTCAAGATGGCAGCTGAGATGGTGCAGTTGAAACTCCATCTGTTTTTTAAATGTGTGTCACACAGATGATGGACATAAAAAATAGGCAAATCTTCATTCACACCATCACAGCGACCATATTGACTTCTTTGGCCATACCCTGAAGACATCCCTGTTGACAACAATAATAAATTAGGCTGCCATTGCATTTTTCCAGTCTTTATTTGTTTTCTTTTTATTTTCCAGCCTAATCTACAGCCTTAAAACTTCCTACTGGTTTCCCATCAACTTACTATGCAAGTCCGATTCTGTTTAGCTCTCCCAAGATCAGCCAAGGCTGAATAAGGGCCATAACCTGCAGTGAACATGCAGAATTTATTCCCACAGGTCTTGATCATTGCTTTCTCCTGCCAGGACCATTGTAAACATTTTTCTGCCTGAAAAACTATTTAGCTTGATAGCCGAATGTTACTGCCACCCTGACAGGAAGACACACGCTCCTCACAAACACTTGAAGGCTACCTTATGGGGAACAACGAATGTTGCTAAACATAGATCGCTTTGGCCCAGTATCTTATATTATTCCCTTCTGTCTCTCACCGCACCATTCCAATTTCAGCTGAAGTATCTTTGGTTCCTGTCCATTCCCTATCCCCTATTGGCAGTATTTGTCTCTAGGGGCAAATCATATAAACAGCACACCCAGTACCAACTTCCTCTCAATCAGGAATGGTCAACTGTATACAGGTTGACTGTATTTGCCATAAAATGGTTCAGGAACCGTAAGTTTATTTCCTATTAAGGATCAGTTTTTAAAATAAAGCTGACACTCTCTTGCAATAAGGAAATCAAGTGACAGAACACATATGCTTGGGAAAAGCTGGAGTATTTCATAACAACCCAAAGAATTGAAATGTGAAATATCTCTTCTTTGTTACGACTTGAAAGAATATTCAAATATTTAAAAGTCAAATGGTGGGCAAATACTTCTTAGCCCATGTTTAATTACATGAAGGCCAGGACTAGAACCATATCAAACAAATTGATATGGAAATTGACTTTGCATTCAGGGCCATCTTTGATCAAACTAAACACAGGCTTTGTTGGCCAATAGGTTTTACATCGTACTGATTTACATCATACTTATTAGAACAAGGGCTAATCTTCTTTGGTTCTGTTTTGGGGATTTGCCTGAGTTCAGGTGCAGAGTTTAGGTGAACCCCTCAAAAGGAATGAGATATATACACTGGTTTGAGGAATCTGGCCATTTGCAGTTAAGGGGAGGCAATTCTTCCTTTTTCTTCTTTTTCTTTGTCCTTTTAACAAATATTAGCAGGGGCTGTTTCAGAAATAGCTCCAGGAGTAGGTCATCCAAGTCGCTGGTGTTAATCCTTCCCAGAGGGACTCGGACATGGGACAGTGGCAACCTCGATCACTGAAGCAGCCACTCAGCCAAAAGCCCGGAGGAAGGCAGCGTTTTAGAAAACATTAACAAGAAAAGCTAGTTTTTTTCAACGTTACAGTTTTAAAAACGGAATTGCAAACTCTTCCTACGGACATCGATTGAAGATCAAACGGTGGCCCATTCCTCATGTAGGAACTAAAAAAGCAATGCCCGCTTCATTACCTGAAAATGTGGCTGCAAATTTTCAATCCCTCCCCTCCCTGCTCAGGGGTGTTGGGGAGGGACTTAAGGAAGAAGAGGGTTGGTGCCACTGTGCAATCAAAGCAGCCGGCGCAGATAAAAAAAGCTAGGCCTTCAATTGTGTAGTCACACCCGTCATCTTGACTTTTTTGACACACACACCCCTCCCCCAGTTGCAAACCTGTCTGTCAATTAGAATATGCATATCTTTTTTCATAGAGAGACAGGAGGGGACACTCTGCCTGGCCTCAGGGGCTGGCTTGGACAGGGAGAGGCCCAAGATACAGGGGCTGCTGAGAACAATAGCCTGGGCTATTGAGAGTGGTTTTGGCTCTTTTGAATGTGAGCTGATTTAGCGCTCTTAAATTAGCTGAAGTGAGGAAGACAAACCTCAGAGCAAGCATTTCATATAATTTAAAACAGGGTTCCTCAACCTCAGCAACTTTAAGATGGGCAGACTTCAACTCCCAGAATTCCCCAGCCAGCATGGCTGGCTGGGGAATTCTGGGAGTTGAAGTCTGCCCATCTTAAAGTTGCTGAGGTTGAGGAACCCTAATTTAAGAGAGAAGGGGAGCAGTGATTCAAAACTGCTGTGACTACTGCTGCCTTCTTCATCCTAAGGAAAGCCTTTTGCTGGACAGAAGGAGGAGGTGAGCTATGGGGAGGAAAACATTGTTTAGTCGGAGGTGAGCATCCATAAACATTAGCTGTATTGGTTTCTTGGCCGCTTTGTTGGCCTATTTTCCATCCAGCTGTGCAGTTGTATCCGACAGTGGCGGGCAGGGCATGCTGTCATAGGCATTTGTACAGAAAGAATAGTTGTTCCTTGGTGGAAGTTTGTCTACATGCAAATTTCTCCCATGTGCGTGCTTTCTGAAGTGTTTGACGCCCATATGTGGTTCCAGTAGAAGACAATATATGTAGTGAGGATCGAAGTGTGGAGTCCTTGGTGCTCTCTGAGCTTGGTTGTTTGCTTGTAGATGTTTTATTACCCAACTAGGTAACATCATCAGTGCTAGTGAGTGTGGGGTTTGCTCCCTGTTTATATACAGTAGCTTGTCCTGCCAGTGTTGATGGGGATTGATTGTTCTCTTCAGGTCCATCCCCACTCCCAACTACTTCTCACAGTCTCAGCTCATTTCAAAAGAAAGTTCTCCCACTCTCTCTCCCACTCTCTCTTTTTTCCCCCTCCTACATTCTTGCTCAGTGCCTGTTTATTTATTCCTGTTGTTCTGCTTTAAGTAAAAGGTCCCTGCAGCATAGATCCTGTGGCTGCAATAATAAATGTATCCCCTTCCAGCATATGACTGATTATAAATATTCTAATAAATAATCACGGTCAATTTTCCATATCATTTTCTATTTGTTCATTTATTAGAAGTATTTTATACTGCTTCCAATAGCAAAGAATCTTCAAGTGGTTTGCAAATCCAGTAAAAAATAACACTGAAACCATTCAATTTTTTTCAGAGGAAAGGGAGTGAAATGGCTGTGAAACCAACCTAAAATGGTATGTGTTTAAAAGGTATCTAAAGCTGATCAGCCTTGGCACTAGCAAACCTGGGAGAAGAGATCATTTATGCTACAGGACAGGTACTATTGCGAGCAAGGATTTCCTCCAAGGGATGGTCTACAGCCACAGCTGAGATAGCAGGACCTTCCTGAGAAAGCACAGAGGCCCGAGAGGCTGATAATAATTGGAGACCTTTTATACCCCATAATTACTGGTATCACTAGGAGTATTCCATTTGGACCCTGATTTGGCAATTTGGGAAATAGTTTAATACAATTCAGTTTGACCTGGAAGCCCTATATTTCAACCTGGGCCTGAATCTGGATCTTACTGCAAACATGAAACTCTCATTGACTAAAAATTGAACCAACAAGTGGCTGTAACTTTCTCTGCAGCATAGTTTCAGACTTATGAGTTTTTGTTCTAGTTAACTTTTACCTTTTTTTAATAAAAGAAAAACCTCCTTTTATTTCTTGACAAAACTGGATGAAAGCAGCTAGCTAAGTTTCAGATTAATAAATTACTGTACGTTTACATTACACCCCCAAAAAGGATATGGATCTTCCAAAGTGGGAAAATGTTATAAAGTGTCATAGACTGTAGAACAAACCCTAGATAAAAGCCAGCAACATTTCAGAAGAATAGGAACAGTGATTTTTAAATCTGGAGAGGGGAAGTGATTCCCTTTCCTCTGCTTTCAGTTTGTTTTAATAGGAAATTATATAAAAATGACATATATCATAAAAATGACTCTAGGCAAAAAACTTGCAGTATTTCAGAAGGATAGCTGCAGGGGCTTGGAAATGGTGATGAATGAAACACTGCTTACAGCTTTTTTTTGTTTTCTACTCAATTAGCACCAACATCTAGGGAACTATAATGACAGTCGAAATGGTGAATAGGGAGCAGAAGTAGGAGGCAGACTTGCATTTTCTAAGCAATCTTTCATTGCTTACAGCTGAGTCCCACTGATTCTCCTTTTCCAGCTTTGCTTCTAACAGACTAAGAAAAAGTATTGAACTCCAGAGCATTGCTCTAGTACAGTATAGTGTTTTTCAAACTTAGCAACTTTAAGATGCGTGGACTTCAATTTCCATACTGGCTGGGAACTCTGCGTTGCCAAGTTTGAAAAACACTGCTCTAGTATGTTACTTCAATACCTCTCTCCCAAAATGGTTCAATTCTTTAAAAATGCAGTATATGTAGAAGCCACAGATATTAGCCTCTCTCCTCTTTCCTTGTTTATATTGAACACTTGGGAAAGAAGTTATTAATTTTTGCTAAGGGACTGACCTTGTCACCATGTTCATATGAGTCTCTGAATCAATAATGAAATTCAATACATCTGCTTCAGCTTTGATATGATTCCAAGGAACTCTACTTAAAATTTGATATATTCCAAGTCTGTATGATTTTATTTTCAAATTCATTTAAATCTGAAACACACTGCTCCAGATTGCTCACTTCCAGGAATAGGATGGCAGTAATGTTGTCAGGACATAGGGTGGGTATGGGAACACAGTGTAGTCCTGCTATTTTGAGACAGCTGCTTGCTTTATTTATAGCATGTATTTCCATTGATAACAAATTCTTTCTTTCTGCAGTGGTTTGAATGATCATGCTAGAGATCAAGAGAAGCCAATATTTTTATTGTCAGCTTGTGTTATATTCAGCTTGGACAGTTGTTCTTGCTTTGCATTAATTACATGCTTCTCTGGCTCAATAGCTTAGTGGAATGCTTGAAATCTTTTCAGCTGACAAGATTTTCACAGCCGTTATCTCTGCAAGGAATGAAGAGCAACCTTCTGATGCCACTCGTGTAGTGGGACTCTGTGATTTTTAAAGATGAACGGTTGCTCCTTCCTCCATTGCATAAATTATTTTATTATTATTACTATCTTATTTAAGGTCAAGTATTATTGGACTTTAATTGTTAAATGACAAATGCTAAAGCCATTCCAATGTATCCCAAAACTAATAGTCTACCTTAGGGAGGGAGATATCAATAGTTACATATTTGCATCCTGATGTCAGATGCAAATATGTTAAGTCACAGCATATGCATGACGACATTGCGACACACATTTTGTCATTTATCACCCTCCCCCTTCCTTATCAAAAATCCTTCTGATTTTTGCAGTGAATTCATGTTCTTTCAATACCAGATTAACACTGTTTCGGTTACTCAATCATTTCAGATCTATTCATATTTATTCTCCATGTGGATTCAGTTCCTGTTGCTCTTTAGGCATGATTCTTCTTGCAGTCCCCTATGCTTCTGGTTCTGCTGGTTGGGGTTTTTTTTGTTTTGTTTTTACTGGAACAAAATATTTCTTTCAACTCAAGATGTCAGACTATGACCAGCAGAACATGCAAAGTATAAAAGCAACCCAAATAAATGGGGCTGTGTTAAGCTGTCTTCTTTACCTCAAGGGTGCCTCACTCTGAAGTGTGAGATAATGTGGCTGCCTTGCATATGGTAGCGTTAGAAGGCTTCAAGCTTCAGTCAATATTAAAAGTTGCGTATCTTAAGAGAAATAGGAAAATGGGAAGATGGGAATGGAAACATTAGATCTCCGTTCAATGTTAATTAAAAATACTGGGGACTTTTGCCTCAGATGTACTTTATAACATTCTACCGCAAGAAAAAAATTGGCATAAAACAATATGTTTGTTTAGATGAGAGAGATGAGTGAAAGACTATGAGAGCAATATAGGAGAAATAAAGATTTGATAAGTATGTGCTGTAAAAGAAATATCTCTTACTACAGCAGGTCTTGTGAATTCTATCAGCTAATGCTGTCATCTTAAAGGTTTATGAGGCAAGTTAATCCAGAATGAGTTTCTGAGGATGCTATTTCCTGACTTTTGGGGGTTATTAATAATCATTACTTTTTAAGTGACAGAAAATTGAAGATCCTCAATTCATTGTTAGTGCTTTTTCACTTGAACTGACCTTCTCATATATTTGCACACTGTGTGGAAAATCTATTTATTACACAATAGGTTAATGTTAATCACTTTTGGAGTTTCACTATAAACAGAATTTTATAAGAACAGTGAAATGAAGTAGTTGGTAAACATTTATTACCATGTAGCATCTATGTCAGCGCAGTCAACAGCTGAGCAGTTATTTATGTATTGCCATTTTTGAAAAAGAATTGTCGGACCACTTTTCCAACAGAATAACATTTTTCTCTATTACTTTATAGATCTTACAATTTAATGATGCCACCTTGGGCTCCATATAAAGAGAGAAGCTGAGGTAAATAAGAAATGGGAACTTTTTGAAAAAGTCATTAGGACTATGCATATAGAACACCTCTAATATTTTACTCCGAGGGATCTGATATCAGAACATGTGATAAGCAAGACAGAAGTGCAGGATAAGAGACATTTTTGTCCCTCCTTGCCCTCACCAGTTTCCCCCTTCAGGTCTTTATGTCAGCTCCAGAACTAAACTAGATGAAATGCCAAGGGGACAGGAGTTCTTCAGGCAGTGAATCAATAGGTTCACTCCTATCATGGTTTCTTTTTGGCCCTTTAGGTTGTCTTATATTGGAAGTTCTCATATATTGTATATATATATATATATATCCAATATATATCATAAGTTCTCATATATTGGAAAAAGTTGGCCCTAAAAGTGGCAGCTGCTAACAGGAGATTTCAGGGATTCTTATGCCTTTTTTAGTTCTGGGACGTTCTTGGAAATGCGTATTAACTTTTCTATCACAAGGTACATTTATATCACATCTGCGGTAAAGCAGAATGGTGAAATTAATTTGATCCTGTTCAAATTAATGGTAAAATGTTTGACAGAACAATTTAAAACACCCTTCACGTGCTAGGTCTGTTTGAAGCTAATCATAAAATTATTTTTATGGGATTCCACATCTGAGCCTTCAGAATGTTTCAGAAAGCAGATTCAGCTAGAATCCAGCCACATGACAGCTACATTTCTATCTTTTCTATGGGCCCAATCCAGTTTGCAATAAATGAACAAAAATAACGTTTCAGTAAAGTACCAGTTAAAAAGGATAACAAAAATAATTAAACAGCAGCGCAATGGCATCCCTAGTATATTTGACACTCAGAGTAGCTAATTCTTAACACCCCGTTCCTCTTGTGACAAAATTATTTTCAGCAATAATTCTGAATTGAAACAAACAATAATAATGGTCAGAAAAGAAACTATGAAATTTTTCTTTTATTGAACTTTGTATGCCAGTAAAATAAATAAATAAAAAGTAAATATTGCAGTACAAAAAAAGAAAAAGTTATGGATTAATACTGTTTAATTACATTAATGCAGTGTTGTCCAAACTTGGCCACTTTAAGATGAGTGGACTTCAACTCCCAGAATTCTGGCTTGGGAATTCTGGGAGTTGAAGTCCACTCATCTTAAAGTGGCCAAGTTTGGACAACACTGCATTAATGTATTTGTCCTGCTCCACTGCTGCCCTATATACCAGTACCTCCAAATAAGAAAAACACTGCCATCTGGTCTTCTAGAGCTGCTGTCTGCTCTCCCGCAGCAGCTTCCACTTGTCAAATTGTATCACGAGGTTCCTGAAGCACCGCTGGATCCAACTGCACCACTGTGATATGCCACCGACTGCTAAACAGCTGACTGGCATGCTGGCACCAGCGACCTGGCTCCACGTCCATTGCCAGTCCTCTGGATAGCATTTTCATCATCTTTGATAGATAAGAGGCTTTTTCCAGGTGTGCTTTGTCCCCAGGTCATTAAAAGGCCCCAAAAGAGTCACTTTTAATTGGTTTGGTTTACAGACAATGCACCCTCTTATGCTTGCACCTGGAGCAGACCCCTCCTACCATCCCACCCTCAGTACACCACTGCAGCAATTGCAGGCCATTAAAAAGGCCATTTAAAAGCCAGGCTAGAAACCAGGAGACTGTGAGTTCTAGTCCTGCCTTAGACATGAAAGCCGGCTGGGGTGACTTTGGGCCCAACTCACCTCATAGGATTGTTGTTGTGGGGAAAATAGGAGAAGGAAGGATTAATTGGTATGTTCGCCACCCTGAGTTATATAAAAATAATAAAGGTGGGATGAAAAATCTAAAAAAAATAAAACAAAAACAAAAGATGAAACAATAACCCATTTCCACTGAAGGCCTTCCAACTCCTAAATGTCTTCTGATGATGATCAAAGAATGATAAAAAGAAGTTGGACCACATCCATGATCAAGTGTTGCACATCTTGATGTAAGCTTGGGGCATCTTTGTACATGTGTCATGACATCATACACAACTATGAAAGGGATAAAGTGTATGGTGTGATGCTGCTTTCATCACTTTGACAAAAGCATCAAATCCTCCAGATGCCTGTTTCCCCTTATTCATATTTCAAAAGGTAGTGTAACAAAAGCCTGGACCGCTGACTTAGATGGATGGGCCCGAGCTTTCAAGAAGAAAGAGCACTTTGGGTTTCTTGGGTTTAAGTCATAACATGTCAGCAGAGCTTGTGGCTCTAATGTGAAGGCTATCTTCTGGTGGATGGTGTTACTTCTACCATAACATACACACAAAGTTTTCTTTACACAGAATCAGACTAGTGCTCATCAAATGCTGTGCATTTGAAGTGGTAGATTTAGAATTCACACAGAAAACTTACAGCCCTTGCTCCTGAATAAGGAAACCTGACCTTTTCTATATAAAAAGATCACATGCTACCATTCAGCTATTACTCTTCCCTAGCTGTATTACTTACAAGTAGGATGGATAAAAAGGGATGGGTGAGATATCCACCATAATTTTAGATGGATCCACTAATTTCAGATCTGAAATATACAGAAGAATATAAAACATTTATGCCTGCAAAAATTCATCTTTCTATATGAAGTGCAACTCCAACATTTGGGCAAAAATGTATGTACAATAAAACCTCAATATAAGGGAAGAGATATCTGATAAATTGGAATGTTCTTTAAAACTGAATTCATGTAATTGATGCATTTGACTTCATTTGCACAAAGTCATTTGGATAGCTGTGCAATTGATGTAATTACATTTTTGTAAATTATGCAAATGACAATGGCATAAATTATGGAATTGTACAAATGAAGTAAATTTATGTAAATGACATCAATGACATCAATTATTTGGCCTGCTTTGGAAACAATGGATATTGTCTATTATTTAGGGGTGAAGTCTGAACTAACCTTTGTCTGTTGCAACTCAAATCCACTGAATGAGGGTCCCTGAAGTTTTATTGTGTTAAAGGGGAAAAAATTACCCAAAAGCATATATATGAAATAACAGTATACCCAAAAAGGCATTTTCCAATTTGAAAATGGTAGATGCTAGGAAAGTATGCATGAATGATATATCAATTGCACTGTGTACAGAAACACAAAATCTGAGGAGGTAATCTGTTTTAAATGCTTACTGGTAGAGAAGACATAACATTCCACTTGTCGTGTATAACCGTTTAGCAGGATACCCAGCAATTCTGCTGCAGAATACTGAGGCTGCTTCCTAATTCTATAAAAACACTTTAGAGCTTCTCCCTTCTCCTCACATCATAGTTCTTAAACATCTTTAAGATAGTCATAAACTGTTTTGTCAGCTTCTTATTCATGCATTTTAAACCTTGGTTAGTTACAATCTTCCATCGTTTTAGTACACCGAGAAGTAATCTCTAAGTCTGCCATTCCCTTTTTTGCATTACAAATCACTTGTAGTTTTATAACTGTCATTTCCAAGGACATCTGGAAGAGATAGATTTATGAAAGGTTATCGTGCATTCTAAAGAGGCCAGGAATTAGCATGACTTTGTAAAGGTTCTTGTAAATTGAGCTGGAGCCATAACTGGCAATAAGCTGTTTTCCGCTCTAGTCGAGTATCTTTATTTAAATATTAAGGGAGAGGAATGACCCTTGGCCTCAGAGATCACTGTGCTATAGCAATAGTGCAGTCTATTAACTGTCAGTGAAGCACCATGGCCTTGGATCTCTCAAGATACCTATTTGTGGACAGTGCTATAATGCTCCTTCCATTAGGCATCCCCAAGGCAAATAACCTTGGCTTTAACAGAGTCAGTTTAAAATTCCTTAGAGTAAAATTAAGAGAATATCTGGGTTTTGTCAGTTTAGGATGGAATGCCCGCATTAGTGTCATTCCATAAATTGTAAGTAGCTATCATTTCAATGGAAGAGTTTCACATATGCCTACAGATAAATATTAAATGAAGCAGACATTAAAAAGCCATTGGGATGTTTTCTGTTGCCCTAGCAGAATGATTCATTTTCACTGGTATGCATCTTATTTATTGGACTGTAAGGAAACATGAGATCACTTACATTGAACTTGGCAAACCAGAGGAGGACAAGAGGAGAAAAGACAAGGGAGAAAAACTCTAGCAATGCGTAGGTGAAAACTTGTTCAGAAACTTCACTGATTAACTAGATTCTTTTGAAGCACAATTGATATTAAGATGCCATCAAAAAATAATTTTTGGATAAATTTTGGACTCAGAATTCAGATGTTGACACTTTCCCAATCTCACTTGAGTGTTTAGAAACAAGCATTAGAGTATGCTTTTCAAGAGCAAAGTGTATGTTAATGTAATTAGCTGGGTCTGTCAATACAACATAATTAGTAAAAATTATTCTCTCTACTCAATTGTCCATCTGGCTTAATTGTGAGATGCCTTTTTTTTTTACAAACAAAACAAAACAGTTCCATGGTTCTCCATCCACATCCTGAATCTGAGATAACTTTGAGAATTATTTAAATTACGCAATTTGTACTTGCAAAGTCTCTTAGTCAGTGGAGCTGTAATCCTATTATTTAAGAATCTTTAGGAAAAATTCAGATGTCCCCTAATTACCTTTGTACAGGGAATGGGAGAGAGTCCATCTTGGTTTTCACCTAAGCTGCAAATTAACTGAGAGTGTGTGCACATATGTATGGACACTGTTCTTCTACAGTTATCAAATGTTGAGCAGGCACAAATAAGTGATGCATGGTTATAGCTTCAACAATATGGGTTAGGTACCAGGATAATAGGCTTATAACATTGAAACCGGGTAAAAATGGGGCCATGCACACAGTTCTAGCCCTTCTGTCCTGAGTTCTGGGGAAAAAAACCCAGTTCTATAGGAAATTTAAAACCCTTTTTATTAAGGCCGTGGACCATGTGTATAGCTATATTCAAGTTCAAGCAAATACTGAGTACAGAATCCACTGTGCTTGATCCCACTCTCCATCCAGTCTGAGACCTCCATATTAGACCTGACTACCTGTAGAGAGTTGGTCTGTGTCTGGAAAGAAAATGTCTTTGGAATATGTTGGACATCTTTAAACTAGTTCTGCTACTTCCACCTAGAATGGATGTCTCTGGGCCAAACATTTTTCTTGAAACACCATGGTTGTTTTGCTTTGTTTTTAATTGTTATGAGTAGCTGAGCATCTCCCTTGAGTCTATGGAACTCGGGAAATGGGTTCTACCTTACTTCCCTCTCCAGCTGTGATCCTCTCTCAGCTTATTAGTCCAAGACCAATATTATTATTATTTTTTAAAAAATCAAATTTCTATACCACAAAGTTCCAGCAAAGAGGTGTCTCAGCTGCCTTCAGACTGGCAACTCCTAACGCTGTTCTTCTGGAAACTGTATATAGCAGCCGCCTTTTACAGCTTGGTGGGAGGTGGGTGGGTGGGAGGGAGGGAGGGAGAATACTTCTCCATTTTCAAGCTTCATTTACTATCTACACAAGGGACATTATGGGATGGGATGTTTTGTTCTGTTTATTGTTTGTTTGTTTTTTGTTTTGTTGGCATGAAAGTATAGTTTTTTCACAGCTGATCATTTTAAAATATTTTTGAAGTGCTTTAGGATACATCAGCAGATCTGGAGGAGGGAAAATCTGGAAAATCCAGCAAGTAGTGGTTGTTTTTAATCAATGTTGACTAGAACATTTTTTATTTTAGTGCTGTTGCATATATATTTTAATATTGGTATTTTTTTTAAAAAAACTGTTTAATGGGCAATTTTACACTTAAAAAAAACAAATAAGCATATTGACAGACTGTCAGACCTGATAAAACAGGGAAGTCCTGCTGCTTCCAGGAATATGAAGAAGTGCTTGTGGAATTTTCTGACTCATGCACAAAGATATTTTCACCAGTTGGGTTCCCATATACCAGGTGTTTCGAACCAAAATCAGATGCTACATGAGGACTAGTTCATTAGCCTGAGAGCTGCAGAACTAAAGCATTTTCATTACATACATACAAAAGTCTCTAGTAAGTAAACAATGAAGAAAATGAAAGAATCACAGTATGCCATCAAACATAAATTTATTAAATGGGAAATCCCTACCTTGTACCATAAATTAGCCACACATTCTACATACAAAATCCCTATCAGAAGTAAATAGATACTTTCCATTTATTTAAATGTTGTCTTTTGATAGATACTCACATTCAGAAACAGTATATTGAAAGGTACTAAAAAGAAGGCACACTTTTTGACAGGAGATACAAACAAAGATGAAATTAGGGAAGTTAGGAGCCTATCCTAACATGAATAAATTTCGTTATATCTTTCTGCATTTCCACTTTGATTTTTCATCACCAATTTTAAGGAAGAGATAGAGAGATCTTACTTTCTCTTGTTACCTATATTTTCAAAGAAAATTGGTCCACAAGAGCAGGACCAGACTGGTTAATTTAATCCCGGGTATACATGTATTAGCAAAAAATGCAGCATTGATATAGGGACTATGTCTGCAGACTCTGCTCTGTACACATGCAAAACGAACTCAGGAAGAACTTTAGGTACATATAAGATGTACTGTTTTCAGAACTTAACTTAGCTTCTAATTCAATCAAATATCCTTATATGTGATCTGGCTACACAACTTTCACATTTATTGAATCAAAACTCAGCATTGTAGGAATGCCAAGTCCCCACCAATCTTCTCCAGGAGACAACTTAGAAGGTGCAGTTGGTCCAGAATGCAGTGGCCAGATGGTTGGTGGGACAACTGCACCAATAGCAATTCTTAGGTCACCATACTGGATCCCAGTAGATTTTTGAGTTCAGTTCAAAGAGCTGGTTATCACCTTTAAAGCCCTTAATGGCATAGAACGAGGTTTCATCAGGCACCGCCTTGCCTATTTAGGGATGCCCTGCTAAGATCTCTCCCAACCCTGAAGAAGTACATGGATATGAGATAGACTGCAGAACTTCTCTGTCAGGCCCACATACCTTGGGACACAATTGTCCCAAATATACGTTTTGCTCTTTCTTTTCTTGAATTTCACAAGGCAGCTAAAACCAAACTATTCTGATATAAGCTTGGCTCAAAATGAATGATTGGGGGACAAGATCTTGAGTGTGTATGATGGGGATATTATTTTGTGGATTATTGTCTTATTGTGCTTTTTTGTTCATGGCCCACTGCAACTGATTATAGTGACTTACAAATACTGTAAAAAAAAAAAAAATCTTGGTGTATTGCAATGTAAAATATAAAATGGGTGCCAGCACTACTTTATAAAGAGTCTGCAGGTTAGTAAACATGAGATGGACAAGAAATTCTTACCTCTGTCTGTGAGACTATAAAAGATATAGTCTCACTGACAGAGGTAGGAATTTCTTGGCTTCCTGTGGGTGCAAAACTTGTATGACATTAAAAAAAACAGTTTTCAGTGCAAATCTTAATGAGGTACAAATATTATAGATAATATTGAATCAGTCTCATCTCAAATTCATCCATGCAATTTTCTTGGCAAAACCATGGAAGTGGTTTGCTACTGTCTTCTTCTGGGATCATCTTTTTGAACTTTTCTTTTTTTGGTAATAATTTTATTAAAGTTTACAAATAGAAAAATAAAAGACTAATACAAACTAAGAGAAATATAAAAAGTGAAGAAAAGAAAAAGAAAAGTGCAAAGCGATAGGAAAAAAAAGGAAGAAAAAAGGAGAAAAGGAGAAATATAAAAAATGACTCCCCCCACCCAACAGAAAAGTATAAAGAACTTCAATAACATAACACCTTCTCTAGTATTTCAATAATAAAAAAAGATACAGTATCTTCTTCCGATGTCTCATCTCTTATCAATGAAGAAATTGTAAAAACTCATCATTCAATCCTATTCAGCAAAAGTCCATTAAGAGCTACCAGAAATAATATATATATATATATATATATATATATATATATATATATATATATATTTCAACCTTAATCAAATAATTCCATTTTGTATTCCAACTTATCACTTTCTCTAAGGAATAAAGCAAAAGAAATCTCTCCCCATTTATAAACAAATCTTTAAATCCCCATCATTCAGTCCTGGTCAAGAAGAAATTTCCATTAATAGCTACCAGAAACCACAAACCACATGTATGTTTTAACCCTGATCAAATAAATTAACTTTATAGTCCTTCCATTTACTTTTAAAAAGCTTGGTTGTTAATCCCATCAAATAATATCCCACAAGTTGATTTCTTATCATTTTCTCTTTGTCTCCTCTCTGGAACAGCTTCAGTAGTTTAACATGTCCTTTTTATAAATCCAAGATAAGAAGGCTATCCAAGTTACTCTTCTGATTTATTATTTTCATGTCCCATTTAGTTATTAAAACATCAGCCAGTTTCATTTGTAAATCCATTGTGGCATCTTTTTCCATATCATTCTTATAATCTGTCATTTTTAAATTCATTTTCAAATCCACATCATCTTTTTCCATATCACTCTTTTAGCCTGGCATTTTTTTTAAAGCCATTTTCAAATCCACATTCAAGTCAGCCTCAGTCTCTATTTTGTCCAGTAAAATCTGTTCCTCTTCTGTAGCCTCTGTTAGATCCATTTTTTATAGTGGCAGGCAATCTTGAAAGTAATTTCTGAGTACATTGTTCCCAGACAGCCTTAATTTCTTCTACAGTCAGATAATATTGCTCCATTGTATTAATTAGTCTCTTCTCCTTTAATTGAATTATAATCCTTAGTTCTCTTTGGTTCCCTTTAGTTAATCTTCAAAATCCCCTCTTATCATATGTTTATTTTCCAATCAGCAAAACTTTCCCATAGGAGGATTTCTTAAAGTTAATTTCAAAATCTTAATATATACTTTTATAAAAATTTAAACAACCCACAGGAAATATTCTTTCAAATCCTTTTGGCCCCTTAACTTTCCAAAATCAACATTCTAGTCCTTCTTTTGCTGTTTTCCTTTTTTTTTTTTTTTCCTTTTTCACCCTTAAACTTACACGAAACTTCTTTCATCCATGATAGAAGAAAGCTGTCCCAGTATAATGAAACTTGACCTCCAGAAGGTTCTTAACATCCAAGAGATTAACAACAACCAATTTCCTAATTGGAAAGAGAGGAAGTGGGCGAACCCAGTGTCTGTTTGAAGGTGCCAAACCATGGCTTAGGCAGGATGATTTTCCCCCAGCTCCCAGAGTTCTCAAACCCACCAAAGATCACTAATTTGCTGTGTCTTTATGGGCCAGCCTCTGTAGAGAGCAAACTTGTGGTAGGGAAGCAAACTTGATCCAGAGAGGAGTTCCGAGGAATTGATCCATTCACTGGCTCCTCTTTACACCACGGAGCCATCTTCAGTTCACCATTGCTTCCCCGGAAGTCCAATTTCTTTGAACTTCTCAATCTAGTCTACATCCCTTGAATTCTCAAACAATCCCTCCATCCAAGTCCTAACCAGGGAGCTCAATGCTTGAGCTTTCAGAGAAGGTTAGTTAGGTGCTCATATCTGCAAATATTAGCATATTTCTAATATCTAGTACAATCTTGGAACCACCAAACTACTAAGAGAATGTTTAAATTATGCACACCTAAATTCTGCAATAACTCCATCGCACGTTATATGGACAGATGTATGTTTAGAAAGATTTGAAGTGGATACTAAGAATAACATATCAGGGTTTTTTTTTTTATTGAATTAAGAATGTCAATTGGATAAAGCATTCTCCTTATCTCCATTCCAGTTAGAAATTAATATACTTATATTATCTTAATAGTGACATTCTAGCATCACAGCTAAATTCATTCAGAATAATTGTCATTTTTAATGACACCTGGAAGAAAATGTCATCGCTTGTACAATGTGAACATTGTTCCTGTCTCCTTACAATACATACCCTCCCATAATTCTCCCTATACGGTTGTTTTCCAGCACCCTTTCTCTCCCTAACCCTGCCTCTTATTCAATTATAATGCTTGAATGAGTCACATGCAATATTTCCAGGCTACTTTTCCTTGCTCATGAAACTTTTTAACGAAATGTTAGCATTCGCAGACACCAGATGTTTTGACATAAGGAGAAGCAATATGCAAATTTTAATCCATGCTAGGAACAAGAGCCTGCAGGCACCTTTTTCTTATTACATGAATCATATACTTAACCACAGTGTGGTGGATTCTATCAGAATCCTTGCTATCCTGAGCATTCGACACTTGTCTTGTAGTTGCCAATTAATGAAACTGATGTATATTTAAGTGGATGGGTATCAGTGATTTACCAACACTGCTTGGCACACTTCACAACTGGTGCATCCTTGATTAGGCTGGCAGACCTGACACTGATTAGCATCAAAACTCCACAAGTTTGCTTCTAATCGACATTGTCTGTCCATACAAATGATGCTGACACTGAATTTGATTGGAAGTCTTTTGCTAATGTCATTGTCCCTAATTAAGTAGATGGCAGACCGTGTTTTTGTAATCTGTATATTGTGATTCCATTTTCTCATGCTATTTAACTCTGAGTGACCCAACTCTGCTATGTACGTTCTGTGGCTTCAAACCCACCAAAGCTTTATATCATCAGCTCCCATGTCAAATTTCCTTTTCTAGTTCATCAAATTCAAAATTAATTGAATTACAAGTGTTAATTAGTCCCACTGTGTACAACACAATAATTAAAAGAGTTATAATTAAATAAGTCCAAAGCAAATAAATCTGTATGTATAGACTCACACATACGCATGTTAAATGGCTTTTTTAAAGACTGAATTTTAAAATATGCAAGACTGCTACAAAGCTATTGCTAAAATTGTACTCCTGTTTTATCACAGTGCACCATTCTATCATATGTATAATCTAGTAAATATATTCTAGAAAAGCACACACTTAGTATTGGGAATTTTAAATGCTAAAATCCCTTTTTAAATTCAGGAAACACGGATATCCTTTGAATGACACAATGTTGTGTAATTATCAGTTATTTCCAATTTACTGCTTGCTGAGATATAAAATTCTATTTCTCTTTAACTGGCTGAGGAGGAAGTGCTAATATACTTAAAAGGGTTGGTATAGCTTCTTTATTAATTATTTGATACCATCTTGCCTACCAGCAATTACTACAGCATTTTAAATTGTTTCCAAACTTTAAGAACACAAATAAACAAATAAAAAAAGAGGATTGTATTAAGTACATAGTAGGGGAACAACATGACCATGATGTTTTAGAATGGCATTGTGTATCTATTGTTCAGCATAATCTCTGCAAGTCAACATGCTTAGCTGGTATTATAATGTCTCACTGGATATGTTGCTTACTGCCAGCCTGACTTCATGCAAGTTATAGAAAGATCTATTTTACCTTAAGGTTGTAATTGCATACTTTAAATAAATAAAATATCACCCTATATTAAAACTACTTTAATAAAGATTGAATCAGAGTTGGTAAAAAAGCATGTTCTTTTGCATGCAGTTGCTTAAAAAACAAGTGATTGCATTCATGTTAAAAAATAGTAATTGTTATAAAAATGACTCTACAGTAAATGCAAATGATCTACAAGACTTCACATATTTTTAAATTACAATAATTTCTTTTTTATATATACAGCCCTATAACAATCACATGTTCTATAATAATGTTCTTATTAAGATTAAGTGATGAAATTATTGTCAACCATTTACAATATATTATAAAGCCACAGCATTCTTCTTCTTCTTCTTTCTTTTTCATGTTTTCAGTTTTTTCTAGAATTTTTACCTCTGCTGTAAGATAACTTAGGGCTTTGGCTTGTATTTTATCTGATGAGTATCTACATCTACTTCATGAATTAAATAAGAGTAATATTTCAATTCTTTTTTTTTTTTTTGGCTTAATGATAACTTTACTGTTCATCCTGATTGAAGGAATAAGAGAATCTTGAATATCTCTTACTAGAAAAAAGAGATAGAAAAATGCCCAAACCTCCTGCTCCAATAACTAATCTAGTTGTAAGTTCTTAGGACTTCCACCACATGAAAAAGCACATGCCTGTTACTGAGACTTGATTAAGTTCTTTTGGAAGCTTTTGGGACATTTTTCAGACATATTTGAGGAAGTATTCAAATATTATTTTGGCCTACCTCCCTTTCCCATGTATAAAAACATAGTAAGAAGGAAAATCCTATCTCCTTTGCATAAAGAGCACGATAAAGATCTTCCAATACTTGATCTTATGATATTTCAAATATTAGTGAAAAATAAAGGCACTTCATGTAAAGAAGACCTTAGTGCAATTTGCACAGCACTGTGTGGGTGTGTGTGAGAGAGAGAGAATGAGAGAGAAACTGGGGCATAACATGAATGTAAAATACACACATTTCTTTTTTAAAATATTCAAATTAAGATTTAAAGCAGGGATGCATGCATATTGTAACATCATCAGTAGAATTATACTGTGGATGAAGATTCAGGATTTTCTAAAAAAACCAAGGAGTATTAAGCACCTATATAGAATCTAACTTAGGAAATAGTATAATCTATTTAATGTCAATGTATTCATTAGGAAAGTGTCCAGCAGAAGGTTGTTCTGAAACTGTCTAGATTCTTTAGGAGCACTACTTTGTTATATTCTATGTTTTTTGTATCAAAATTTCATGCTACTCTCCAGGATCTCATAGATCCAAAAATGATGCAAGTAACCCACAACCTCTTACTGCTAAACCTCTCTTACTTCATCAATCTATATATGTTTTGTGGAAGTCCATATCCTAATTTTCAAATGTTATTCCAAGGTCAACTGTCTGGATGGTAAATCTTGACTAATAAAATATATATATTTTTTCTTTTCTGTAGTATGAAATTGCACATCCACGCTACCACAGGATTCCTCTTACAAAAGTTTCTGTACAAAATGCTAGATAGTAACAAGTTTTTATACCATTCTAAATATATTGGAAGTAA
Organism: Python bivittatus; assembly: GCF_059951505.1. Lineage (NCBI taxonomy): Eukaryota > Metazoa > Chordata > Lepidosauria > Squamata > Pythonidae > Python > Python bivittatus. Next base: position 11,314,732 of record NW_028277058.1, on the reverse strand, counting down.
AATTAGAGCATGCTGCATTTCTTACAGATAATATAAGATATTACTGTATTTGTAATAGATATTTCAGTGCTGTGATTAGTGACTGCAGGAAGAAGCCAAAGGATTTCTAAAATAAACAGATGCTTTTTGTGTAGAATATATAACACTGCAGTGGCAAGATTCTGCATTCTCTTTGACCTTCATCCCTATCTATGCATTTTTCCTTTTTCATATCTACCACTGGTATTTCACTTCAAATAATACAATGAATTCCACAACATTTCTCCTGACTATAATGGGGAATAGTTTACACCAGCTATGTACCTATAGTACCATTTCTCCATTCAAATAAAATATCCATTCTTCAGTGATTTGGAACAATTAATGTTAATAATTGCCTTTTATAGAACTTAAGTATTAGGCTGCACCAATCTAATCCTTTGTTTACAGTATATGGCCTATTCAGACTTTGTGAAACCACTGGGTAATTTTATTCCGAAAATGCTCAGGGATAATGCTACACCTCCATTCAGAATTGTTTTAAGGGGAATTATGGTGTTTCAATATCCAATTTGTAACCCTACAATTCACCTTAGAGTGCTATTGCTGGGCACTATACCTTGTTCATGGGGAATGGGGCAGTTCCAGAATACGAAGAGGGCTATAAGTTCTCCCACATGCAACACAGTTTTATATCCCCTATGCACACTTTTCAAGCTGTTAGGTTTGGGACTCCTTCTGATTCAGTCCTAATGAACAAATAATTTATATTGCTAAGAAGTGTTTTCAAGAGCAATGTTAAGAATTCCAGGATGTGAGGTACTTTCTCTGGACCTGAATCTTCATGAGCTATTCTGGAATGGGGTATGATCTGTAGAATAACTTCTTGAAGTTGCCAGGCTGTGGATTACAAATTGGATATTGAAACACCATAATTCCCCTTAAAATAATTCTGAATGAAGGTGTAGCATTATCCCAATGCATGGACTAGGCAATCAAATATACGTACTTTAGGGTGCTGCTTCTCAGTCTCAATAGTTCAAGCACCCTAAAATGGAAAACATATCCTCTAATTTTAGATTCACATGTAACTGGCTACCCTTGATCCCAACATTCTGTAATAACAACCCACTTCTGTATCTGAAAGCTATATAATACTGGAGTCCCATCACTTCCAAACAAAGGCATTGTGGAAATGGTAAGAATCCCCACATGTTCCAGGAGAAAAAGGAACAGCAGGCCCTCTTTGCATTAACTTCCATGCACAGAGGGCAAAGGGTTATCTGAAACTTCTCCTCACGACTCAGGAACTTGATTTTTAATGAATAAAATAACCTTTTGTTCAAAATGTTTGCCCTGTATACATGAAGAGCAATGTTCTCCTTGAATATGTGTCCCCCTGCTCTGCCACCTTGTCTTGCCTGAGAGTAAAATCTTACCACTTTCCATAATGCTGGAAGTTTTCTTCTATTTTTTATTTCACACTCAACCCTTCCTAAAACAGATTCTATCAGCAATCAACCCCTATTATGCTGAAACGAGCAGCAACATAAATATAGCACCAATAAAGTAAGGGAGAATTCCTTCTATTCTACCTATGGAATGTTTTTTCCACATTATACATCATCATCATCACCATCACCTGAACTGCAACTGCTCCTTCGGCTGCTTCCTTTTGATACAGCAGGAGACACAGAAGATAGAAGAGGGTCTATCCCAAGTGGCGATATTGCATCATCTAATAATATTTCCTCCAATCTCTGCTCTTTTAAGGCAGCACTAAAAGACAAGTCTGTAAAGTGGGAGAGTGGATCAGAAAAGGCTGCAGCTGGGTCACCTAGATCAGCATGTTGCTCGTGGGCCACAGTGAGATGTTGAATATAGTCTACTGAATTATCTTCTGGATATGCCTGTTGCCTCATGACACGGGATGCTAAGTCAACCACTCTTATTGAAGACATGATTGGTAGTCCATGGGCATGTGCTTGTATTTCTAGTTCCTGTGGTGTAAGACAAAATATTTGGAGAGCAGGGTTAAAAAAAATAATAATATGGGTTCCATGCATCACATTGCTACATCTGGTGCAGTTCTGAATTCTAATCTAATAGTATGCTTAAAATGTAACATACTAATGCAACTAGCCTAGTTCTCTTGTGTCTTTTTAAAGTCACATAAAGACTACATATGGTCTTATGATAAACCATGGGCTACTGGTATGACTTGGGAGTCTCAGACCCATGCAGAGATATGAATGCCAGGTTAAAGAACGAATCAGGAACCAAATCAAACAAAAAAATCCTTCAAGGCATTCTCCTTCTAAAAAATGGATAATTAATTATGAAATATTTCATAACATTTTATTTTGAAACAATATATAGGATGGTTAAAATGGTACATAAAGTGGTCAAGTTGCAAAAGAAATAGATCTATGTTTGGAAATCAAGATACCTGTTCAAGAAAGGGTATCAAAGCTCATCTTAGTGCAGAATCACCTTCGGTTTCCAAAAGTCCATAAAACAATAATATTATAATAAAATGTTATGTTATAATAAAATGATAATAAAATGATAAAAATAAAAGAAGAAATTAAAACTGTTAGGGGTTTTCAGATTCTGAAAAAGGAGATTCTTTATGCACTGCTTTGTGCCAAAATATATATTCTGAGCTTTTTCACAATTTTTCCTGAAAATCAGTGCTTTCTGAATCTAGAATATATAGCTTCTTTAAGCAGGCAAAATTGAAGAAATGCTCCATTTTTAGAGCTAAGCACTTTGCATATCCATTTACAGTAAAATACTTTCACTTTGATATCCCAAAAAAATTTGAATAAACAAGGAAGAAAGAAAGAAAGAAAGAAAGAAAGAAAGAAAGAAAGAAAGAAAGAAAGAAAGAAAGAAAGTCTATTTTATAAAGTTACGAAGTAACTAAATACCTGTAAGGAGTGCTAAAAATAAGTTGCATTTATTCCATTTTTCTCCAAAATTTTAAAAACAAAACAAAAAACATTTTTCTTCAGTTGCTTCAGAGTTTTCAGAAGTATTAAATACGTAGGCTTATCCTTTGTTCCTTGTGACAGGTAAGATTAGAAACCTTTGCTTTCATTTTTTAAGCTAACAAAACATTAGCATCATTCTGACATTGGCTATACCTTATAGCTGATTGAATTAAACCAGTTTTAAACATTTATCAGGTCTTGTTTCCATAACATAGGCATTTATTAAAAATTTATGTATGAATGTATGTTTCAATGTTTATAGACTACCCCAATTAGCAAGACTGTGGACATAATAAATATTGAAGTACTATAATGATGAAATAAACAAAATATTATCAGATGGTCTCCCAATTTTGCTTGTACAGTACATGCAATTCTGCTGGTAGAATGGATTCTTAATATTCTTCATGATTTGGGTGACCTCTGGAGAAGACTGGAATCAGATATGATACTGGGTAAATGAAGGAGAAAGAGTTCTAATGTATGAATAAAGAATTGTTGCTTAATGTAGCTGTTTAGCACGGTCTTTTAATTGTGGTGAAGCATTGATAGTATGGAGGCAATTGCCTGGGCCTAACTCATATAGGGTTCATCTCCAAAGAAATTAAATCATTTGAAATGATCGGGATCATATTTTCAATTCATATCAGAAAAACTAATCAGTTGAAGTATGATCCTAATAGTTATTCTTTAGAAATTCTCCACAAATTTCCACTAGCTGGGCTCTTGAGTTCAACACCCCAAAAATAATTAAAGTGGGGGACAGTGACTCAGGTGTACATTTTGTTCTGTGGCTCTCACAATTTTAAAATGCCCATGTTCTCAGATGTGGCACTGTGGTCGTTTTTATAAAAACAATGTCTGTTTGCGGTAAGCATCTATTTACAATCTTGTGCATATTCTAGCAAAAGTTAAGTATTTTCAAACCCTGTAATTTCAATGAGAGTTTTTCACTGCTATGGTTACATAGACTTGGAAGTCCTATTGATCTCACTGGAGTTTAATACTCTACTAACTTGCTAAGGTCACCATACCTTACAATACAGTCCTATACGTGTCTATTTAATTTCTGGTAAGACGACCATGGCAACTCACTGCTGAAATTTTGCCAAGAAGACTGCAGGGACTTGTCCACAATAGTGACTCAGAGAGTACCTATATCTATCTATATCTATATATCTATATCTATATCAACTATATTTATTTATAATCTTTTACTCTGTTTTTCAATCCAGTGTACCAGATGGACTAGAAGTGGAAAAGCCCAGATTCTAGTTGCCCTCAGTGATGGAAGCTCATTGGATGATTTTGGGCCACTGTCTCTCAGCCTACCCTACCCTACAGAGTTGCTATTGTGGGGACAAAGAGGAAAAACCTTGATCTCCTATACAAGGGCAGAATAGAAATCAAATAAATATATATGAATAATGCCTAGAGGTATAAAAATAAAAGCTCTTTAGTATCACTGATTTTGACTGAAGTGTCTACCTCTGAAAATGAAACAGGCCCAAGTACTTCCCCTTGAATGGGTTTTGCCTTTCACTAGGTACTTAGAAGTGAAGAGAAAATCCTGTCTCTAAACATTAATTATCCTACAATATTGAGGAATGCTATCTAGAACCTGCCTGGATATCTTACCCAATTAAAAATGCTGTAGATCATTTGCTGTCTATTATAGGAAGCTACCAGAAAATGATGTGCTACTTAATTTAATGTGCCACAATGTACCCCAAGGTAAAACAAGGTCAGGAACATTTTTCAAAGTGTAAAGCCCCATATTTTGAGTATCCAGTACAGATTTTTTCCCCTTCTCCAGTGTAAATATCTAGGTGTATGTGTTTTATAATCACTGAATACAGTTTGATGATGGAAAAGCTGTAGGAAAATCAGAGAGGGAGGGAGAGGTTGGCTTTGAACAGGCATTTTCCTCTACAAACCTGAATTCGAAGCAACAGTCGTCTATTAGCCTGTTCTAATTTCTTCTGTCTCTGTTCTAATTCCTGCGCTCTCTGTTGTTCTTTCTGTAACCACTTGATATACTCCACTGATGCCTTTAAAATAGTTCCTTTGTTCCAACGCATATCACTGTAGAAAGTAGTGATAACCTTTTCACAATTGTGCATGTCAGCAAAATTCATATAAATGTACAAAATCTTTTATATTAATATGAAATAATGATTTACATGACCATTACTCACTCTTAGATATTATTGCTTCTGAATGGAAATTTTAATAGAATAGTTAAAAAGCCCTTATATATTAAAATTAATCCCAGAATGAAAATAAGTGTCAAAAGAAAGTAATAAAGTGACTTCTTTGTGTAAGATCTAAATGCAGATTCATGATTCTACTTTTACAGTCTTTATATTTTTAGTAAAAATTGCTTTTGTTATTAACTCTAAGATTAAAATCTATGTTCAGTACATTAATGAACTAGGAAACATATATTACTGACAATTTAAGCTTAAATTTTTGAATATAATTTAAAATTTATAACTCTTCTCACCTGATTTCCTAATGAGTATGCTTTTATTCTTATTTGAATAAAAGGTTTTATCTAATTTTGATCTTCAGTGTTGATAATACACCAAAATCATAGTTAATTTTAGCAACTATTCCATATCACATTATGAAACCTGTATGTTTAAAACAAACTAAAACAAACTTTTCTATAATATAGTATATGAAAATAAATGCTTTGTATTCTTTGTACATCCACACTAATATGATTCATAACTGTCTTCAGTGTAATGGTGGTACCACATCAGTGTTATAGAACTGCAAATTAAGTAAACGGCCAAACAACACTGACTGCACACCCAACAATTCACACACACCAACATATACACAAACATACCCCATCTGGAAAATTATCAATGGAAAGCATTGTTCATTTTCTTTGACCATATTCTTCACATAGTGTTTTGTATACATCAACAACTATACATATCTTAATCAAAATAATACAGTACGATTGTAAATAAGTCAGCTTCTCTTTCAACTATGCCTGCATTTATAAGTTAAATCCAACATTACTTCATAATATTGATCTGGGTTTTGAAATTTAGTTAATTACTATATTGGAACTGTATTTCAAATTAAGGAAGACTCTTTATCCAGTTCTTCATTATACGTATGTGGAACAATAATTGTATATAAGTGTGTGTGTGTGTGTGTGTGTATGTGTGTGTGTGTGTGTGTGTATATATATATATATATATATATATATATATATATATGATTGTTCTCTTTTTATGGTCAGCATTGAAAGCATTGATACTGAAACAATTGAACTCATATATAGGGTGGCCTTAAAAGAATCACCTTTCAAGATGACCATATGTCAAGAAATGTATGCAAGTTGATAAAATCAGTATTTTTCAGATTTATAGTGGAATTAAAATTATTAAATATTCCAAGATTAAACTGCAAATTAATCTAAATATATTACTTAATTATTCTGCTAATCTAATTTATGATTATCCTTGGTTTATAATTCCTAAGCAGATTGGTAAAATGTATTTAAAAAGCTACCAGTATGTATGTATGTATGTGTGTGTGTGTGTGTGTGTGTGTGTGTGTGTATATATATATATATATATATATATGATGCACATTTTTATGAACTAAGTTTGACATAATGATAGTGAACATTATATCTCTAATCAAGGAGATACTGACCCCAAAATGGCATTTATCCATCAAGAATCATGTTAAAAATATCTTACCACATGGTCCAATATATTATGTGAGTTGAGCTAGAATCTTGAATTACCCATCACCTGACACAAAAATTGACTCTAGCAATCTACCGTCTTTAGACAAAATGTCCACATTAACTGTGATGTCTAAAAAAACTGTTTCATACTTTGCTCCATTCTTTGTATTTTCTTTGCATTTAAATTCTAAAAACAATGATAAAAATGACAGGTGAACTCACGGATCATTAGACTTTGGAATAAGTGTGCCAAGCTCCTTGATACGGTAATTAATGTTATACCTCCTTCTTCTTTCAACTACAAAAACAAGATATTTTAGTAATAGCAGAATACAACAGAAAAGATATAATTTATTAACAGACAGCAACACAGTTGTTCTGTTACAAAACACTGTACTCTCTTTCAAAAAGGCACAGTATTTCTACTTTGTAAACCTGAAAATATTTAATCTGTGAAAATCATTAAATGGCTAGTTTAATTATCCTGGAGACAACAGGTCCAATCACTAACTTCTTTTTTAAGGAAGAAAAATAATAAACACCAAAAGATTTATCTTTAATGAAGGAACACCTAACTCTTCATCTAAAACTGTGCAACTAATAAAGCTTTTATAGGAATTTAATGTATAAAATAAGATAAATGGAACAATTTGCACCTCTAATGTTAAGGCTGTGTGAGGTCAAATAATAATTGTGATTCTCATCTGATCTGACAATGAACTAAAATTGTGAATCAGTGCTCATGGAATATGTGGTTTTATCATATCGGACAACTTATTTTGAAAGGCTGCAAAGAGGTGCTAATACCATCATGTGTTTGCTGTCATTTGAATAGAAACATTTACTTTACAATCTCATCCATGTTTACTTAAAAGGAAGGTCTAGCCTTGATCTTAAGAATGTATGCTTAATTCTTTCACAAATTATAAATCTTGATTACCATGAATGCTTGAAAAGTTGGTGAAAAAACTGCCCAATAGTATATAACAAATATACTTTAATTTTTAAAATTACTTAATTTTTTTTTCAAAAAAAGTACAAGTCACTTTTTGATTGTAAAATATCTACATTTAATATCTGCTTGTTGCATGCAGCCATCCACTTGCTTCATATTATTATGGAGTGTTATGGCATACTTAGTGGCCATTGTCACCAAGATGACTATTCAAAAGTAAGAATACCAAGTTAACTAGGATGTTATTTAAATTATTTGACACATAGACATAATTTATTTGGAATATGCGGTTTCATTTTAAGTTGCCCATGAAACAGGATGCATATATAAATTGCACAGAAAACAATGGGGATAATGTACAATCCAATTATGCTAACATCACCAATACATGCATAATTCAATATAAAATGAAATGAAATGGAATGGAATGGAATATTGGTTTCCTTACCTAGTTTAAACTGGATAGGAAAATATAATTTCTATTTACCTAGATATCTAACCTTATGGCACAGACCTATTTCAGTTTGTTAATGGTGAGATGATGTGGGCCATACGCACAATCTCTACAAATTGAACATTCTAACTCTTTCTCCTAAAAACCCATTTCTGGTCACTTCAGGCATTCTTCTGTGCACACAACTGTAGGCAACATATCCCAAGTTAATCCAAGGCACTGAAGGCCAAGAATGTAGTATTAACAATATTTATGCATTGCTTGGAAATAATAATAAGAAAAATTAATAATAATGAGGTGATCACTAATACTTTTTGCATTGACTGAAGATCAATGGATGACTCCAGACATCATCACATAAACGCACTCTGAGTTGAAGAACAGGTTATAAAAAGTGCAGATTAAGGAAAAGCTATATGAGAACTACTTTATACAGAAACTGGTAGTTTGAGCATTGTCCATAGCTCAGGATATCTTACTATGAGCATGTCTGCACTGTACTTCTAGGCTGCTCCTGTCTTGTGCCCATGGCAGTTTTAGTCTAAGTCACTTTAAGAAAAACCTGCCCGGCCTGAGATGGTTTGGCAACTTCTTGAAATGGATTCCCTCTGGACTGCAGGCTACCATGTTCTCCCATAGGACAATTTCCCTGTTGTTGTACCGTCCCAACTTCCTGTTTCAGCAAAGCAATGGCCAATCACTTTCATGTCTACAAAGTTAAATTGAATGCATAAATATAAAGGTAAAGCATCAAAATGTACATATGCACAATGACCAGATTAAAAATAAATTTTATTTTCTTGCATTTTCAGAGTTTATTTGAGAAAGGTCTGTTGCTACCTCGGTTACAGTGTCTTTCTAGAGGCACAGTGGCTAGAACATTTTCTTTACATACCTGGTTCAAAACCTAGCAGAAACGTGTTTTTTATTATTTTTTTTTTCTTTCCCTGACCTCCATATTTAAAAATTTTTTAAAAGCCAGGAAAAAATATAAATCTAGGGTTGCGCCTTTTATCATTTCTACAGTCACTTGAGTCAAATGACTGGAGACTCAAGTGACTAAAGAAACCACAACATAATGGAACCATGGACTATTTTTTTAATCCCATGAAAAATAGGGAGATCAGGAAAAGAAAAAAAAATCAGGTTTCTTGTTCTGTAAAACAAGCATTCTAACCACTGTGCTATTGCAATAATAATTTAACATAAGCAGCAAAAGACCTCCTTGAAGACTTCCTCTTGAGGGTAAATTGAGGGCGTAAAGAGTGATGTCATCCATTCCTGCCCTCAAAAAATGGTTGCTGCTTTGTTCATCATAGTGAACTAAGACCTTAGGCTGGCAATAGTACTCTGGAATCACAAAAGTTTCCACTACTTTCAGCTGAATTATTAGAAATTATCTTCTCCATGTAAAGTTTGTGCTAACTGCAGTTCTACTGAGCAACATAATTTCCCAAGGTAAAGATGATTTTTATGAAACAGAAGACCAGGATGTTTATGTACAGATCAAACCCACTAAAATCAAGTGAGTGCATTATAACTATCAAGGTCCATTGATTTCATGGGTCTGCTGTTAGTATGGTGAATTCTGGATCCATTCCATTATATATCATGGGAAAAAATATATCCTAAGAAATGGAGTGGGAGTTGGTTTATTGTCCATGTGAATTTTTCAGGTGTGCCCCTTTCATAAGAAAAGTTCATTCAGTCTTTCTTCAACAATAACTCTAAAAGAAAGAGTTTTTCTACAGTCTACTAACAATAATGAATGTCAGAAAAGTGTTAAATATACTCACTGAGATTATGGTTGTCCTTTTTTTGTCTCTCTTTTGCCATTGCTCGTGTATCTGTGACAGAAAGCAAAACTTATTTATATGGGTCATGGAGTGCTCTGAGTTACAATGAACTTTTTTCAAGCAAAGTTTTAAATGTTTTACAGGCTCAGATTCCCTAATGATTTTGCCACTTCCTGCTTCCGTATTTGTTGTTTAGAGCATGTGCTGACTTTTTATTTTATTTTTTTTAAATCATCATGCATTTTTAATTCTTAAAATTCTGAAGAAGCAGTATCCAATTTGTTGTACTTTACATGGGGGTGGGAAAAAAACCCTTATAATACTTTAAAGTGAATTTGAGTTCCTATTCCTATCATGCCAGACATAATCATATTTCTAAACTATTTGTATGTTGGGGAAAGAGGAAGAAAACCAGCTCTTTGTTCCCTTTGAGTTGCACTGATAAACTGCATGGTTGTTAACATTCTTTAGATTAATTGAAGGAAAGTCTGAAAGATGTTAATTCATTAATGTGGTGAATGGGTGTATTGTGAACCTTCAAGAGAGTCACTTATGATGACCTGGAACAAATGTAATGGATGATAATTTATTTATATCATGGGCCAGAAGTTAAAATGTGTGCAGATTGATTATGTTTCCTACAGTAATTACAGTCATTAGCAGCATGTGTCTAGTTATACTTTATTGTCAGGAATATTCACTTCAGGACAAACAGAGAAAAATGTTTTGAACCAGATCTTTCTGATTCAGGGACGTTCCTAGTCATCTGGAGATAGAGTGCTAAATGGCTAATAGTGTTCCCTACCTGTTCCACATTTCATAATTCATTACCAAGAGTGAAAAGAATCACTTGGATGGTTTAAAACTAGTTAGTGAGGGATTGGAGAGTAGAAATAGTACACTGTGAAAGTGTACAATGTGTATTTAAATCACTTCCACTGTTTTCAATCTGCATGGTTATCTTTGTTCTACAAACAACACAGACACTTCAGCAACTTTTTTAAGGCAGCAATTATTTTTGTTTAAAAAGGGTTTTTAGTATGCCAAAACCTCAAAGCTATATTACCTGTGATTTCCCTTTTAACAGGCAAATTAGAAGGACAGGAAGTATTGGTAAGACCCATATTAGCAGCTGTCATTCCTTGGTCACTGTTGTACATATCCAGAATGCTACTTGAAGGCTTTTAAGAACACAGAGGGAGTGAAAGAAAAAGACATAAAATTAGGTATGAGGGAATCAAAATAAATTCATGATTTTGTAAGGGGAAAAGCATATGTAGATACTTAAGAACAAAATTCCTTTTCATATGCGTATTCATGTCTTAATCTCAACGGGAACTGCAAATGCTCATCTAAAAAACAGACTTTGCCCTTATCTTGTATAAAATAAAATTAAATGTTAAGGGTCAAAATTGCCATTGTTCCATATGCAGAAACTAGAGGAAGGTTGATTTGAGTTTTATATGCAGAATGATGCCTGGTTATGGCCCCTGATGTCTGATTTTGAATTAATGCCATAGCATATTTTCCAATAACAGGATTACTGCTACTACACTTCAAATATGAGTTAAGTTGAAAGGGAAAATAACCTTGCTGATCTTACCTGAGACCCAAGTGAATTTCTAACTATCTCCCTGAACTCAGTTCCTAAATTGTTTGTGCTTCGTGCAGCATACAAAAAAGATGCAGCTATGCAAAGCATCTTAAAATGGACTTGGGTGGAGCATAGGAGACCATGCTGTGGGCAATTGACTTACAAGGGCATTAGGAGAGATTAGGTAATTAATTCTCTATCTACTATGTAGACATAAACTTTATAACCTGCTATTTGATCATTCACTTCTGATCTTTAACATGAAATCCTTCCATACATAAAATTAGGCTTGTAGATATTTTGTTGGGATTTTTTAAATAACTTTCACATTTGTAATGCCCTTGATTGATATAACCTTACACAATATGAACAGTTGGTTCATACAGAAAATCTAGAAGTACCAACTATTCCAGTGCCTGTAATTTTTTCCCCCAATAGATGGGTACTCCATGATTCAAAAGGGGACTTGGGACCTTTGTTTCCAGGGTTTTAACTTGCTAGGGCATCAGGCAATTGGCTGGCTATCCACTGGACACACAATCAACCTTCATCTGCTCTTAGTGCCCTACATAATGCTTTAGTTTTGTTAAGAGTCTCTGAGTAGGCGCAGGGGATGAAAGTCCCAAGGGCGTGCTTTTTAATGTTTCCCAGATCAATGCACAACAACTGATTGTTTTGTCCTATTTGTTATATGGCTACATGGAGTTCTCATAGAGCACAAGTTAGGAATAATGAGAGAGAGAGAGCACCAGTTTGGTGTAGGGGTTAAGGCATCATGCTAGAAACCGGGAGACTGTGAGTTCCAGTCCCGCCTCAGGCACAAAGCCAGCTGGATGACCTTGGGCCAGTCATTCCCTCTGAGCCCTAGGAAGCAGGCCATGGCAAACCACTTCTGAAAAAAACCTTGCCAAGAAAATGGCAGGATCTTGTCCAGACAGTCACCAGGAGCCGGGTCTGACTTGAAGGTGTGCACACACACACACACACACACACACACAGACAGTAATAATGAGATATCAGAAAACAGAAGAAAGGAATCACAATAGCCAAAGGTCTAAAATGCATGATAACCCAAAATATCAGTAAATTGGAGTATTTAGCTTTATATCCAACAGTAAATGAAAATACAAAAACTAATTAACAATGCAATTTTATCAGAGGCATCTACAAGATCTGATGCTTTCATCAAAATGACAAAAACATTGTTGCACTGTGATGCTACCAGCTCCTTTTTTATATGCATGCTATATGGTGGTGCATGTACAAAAGGGGTGCAGCATGATGCTGCTTTTGTTACTTGCCCCTACCTTGAGCCCTCGCCCCACATGGATGCCTCGGGAACTTTTATATACTCAGAAAGAAGCCCCACAATGTGGTCAGCATACACCATCTTCCAGCCTAATAATGTTACTAGATATCATTTGTATGGGTAGCAGTCAAAAGCTATGTTGGTGACTTGGGTTAATGTTACCTCTCAGTCCAACCTTCCATGAAAGGTTATTGTCAGGATAAATGAGGGTGGATTACTTCTGGGACTAATGGACATTAGGAATTAGAAAAAAAGTCATGGAACTTTGTTTTTGTACATGATAACTTCAGCAAGATTATTATATGCTCAAAAGTGGAAAGGTTCGACACTACCCACAATGGAGGAATGGTTGGTGAAGATGATGGAACTTGCGGAGATGGTTAAATTCACTTCTTTGATCAGAGAAGAAAACAGTATCTACATTTATGGCTGACTAGAAACCTCTTATAGACTTTTTGCATGAAACAGAAAAAAATACACTTATGATTTGTGGTTTTGATGATTAGAAAAAATTGGATAATAGAAAAAAGCGAGATTTTGTAATCATAGAGTAAGAGATAATTTTGTAATTGTACTTATAGAAGCTTCTTCTTTCTTTTTCATTTTATTCTCTTTCTGCACTTTTGCTTTTCTCTTTCTTCTTTGTTCTTTTAGTTTGTGTTAGTTTTTATGCTCTTTGTAAAACTATTAATAAAATTTATTTTAAAAAAAGGATAAATGTGGGTGGAAATATGTGCAATTCATTGAGCTTTCTGGAGGAAAAATGGGATGCAAATGTAATAACTAAAGAAATGCATAAATAAATACTGAAGAAAACAAATGTATTGTCTAATATTTAAAACTTCTAGCACTCCATCATATCTCAACAACGCATTTCATCCACAACCTTTATTCATCCTCAGATAATGACCAAGTGAAAAAGCAGAGGTGGAAGAGAAAAAGTGGAATAAGGTCTCTTTAAGAAGAGAAAATGGATAAATGTATTGAAAATTATAAGAATAGGATGCAAAGAGTATTGTTGAGCCAAACCAAATATCCACTTTGTACAACAAACAGGGCATGAATGTTGCAACATTCACCCTGGAAACTGATGTTGAGAGATATTCTATCTCAGATATTAGAGGGAACCAATAACCATTGATAGCCTGTATGGTTTTGTGTAATCCTTTTTAAGCCATCCAGACAGGTAATCTCTGCTGTATTTTTAACAGCAGATTCCATATTCTGAATATGTATTATGTGAAGAAAGGCCCTCTCTTTGTCCCAATTCAGCCAGCATTCAGCTTCATTGGATGACCAGTGAATTCTTCCTCTATGTGTGCATGCATTTTTCTAGCCTGAATCTAGAAACATGCTGTTTTGTATAAATTTTACATGATAAATCTTGTCTATTATATTATAGTTCAGCAGTTTTCAGATCTGCTGTGTTTTTAGCAGACTTTTTCTAATCCATAAAAATCATCGCCTGTTTTTATTTGCAACTTTCTCTGATATATGGTCAGTGTTCCTGATGCATGCAATTTTTAATATAAATACACAATCTTTTATGGATGTTATCCTTTGTTACATAAATTTCAAAATGCAGGTTTTATAAATATAAAAGTATTTTTAATGATGTAATTACCTTCCTTTTTTTTTTTTTTGCATGCATTTTACCAGTTGCATCTCACAAACAATTTGGAGGTGGGGTAGATTTTTTTTTTTTTAACACAAATATCAAACATTAGAAGACTATGTTAAATATTCTTTTGGGTGGAGTTTATTTTGGCAGATCTCATTAATCAATTCATAATTAATGGTGAGTTACTTTTAGATCTATAACCTAGTCTAGGTAAACATTTCTTTAGTTCCAGTGTATGTTGAACTTCAATTTAAATATAAAAAATGTGGAGAATCTTGGAAATGTTGATGGAATCAGGTTTCATGGCCTAGCGTACTTTCCATCAGATACATTAAGTATTACCCTAAATTATCAAGCATATGTATAATGCTGGGATGCTGAAGAAATCAGGATTGAGTTCAGAAGAAATGAAAAGCAAATATGAAATTATATATAATGATACAGAGACCATTAAGAAGGCAGTGCTGATTGTAATGCTAACATTATCACTGGAAGGCTAATTTGTTAATAACTGTTATACATATTAGGGTTTCATTAAATGATCACCATACATTTATCAGTCTGCCTGAGTGTATATGTGGGTATGGCCTATCAATTTAAGATAATACTTTATGCATTTGAAGGAGTGGTTTCCAACTTTGTGGCTGCCATGGAGAAAATACAAAAATACATCAAGAAATAAAACAGCAAAAGATACATTTATTGTAGCGAGCATCGGGTAGCACTATATTTAACTCTGAGCTATATAGAGCCTTTAGTTCAAATCCTGGGCCAGGTAAGAACTGCAAGGGTTTATTATTCTCTCATAGTACAACCAAATTCATTATGTTTTTGCAAAGATTCAGTGATGTATACCCTCTTTTCAAAGGAAGAGTGAGATACTTATCATGCTGACAGCAGGTTTGACTTGACGCTGTGTGTGAAAAATGTTTTCCAGAACTACATATCCTCTTAATCAAAATGGGGAGGAGGAGAAGGAGGAGGAGGAAGAGATAAATGGAGATACCATTTCACTATTTGAATCATTCTGTTAGGTTTCATTTCTTACACTCCATTCCTCACGTTTGATATGGATTCAGGGACTGAGTCTCAAACTAAACAGGCTGTAGAATATCCATGTGTCAGCTATAATATCTCAGTTCTTGGAGTACACCTGCATCATATTGATTTCTTTCTGTGATCTGTTTCTGAAATGCATGCAGCAATGTACAAATAAGAATCAAAATCCTGTCTGTAGGCTTTTGGATAAAGGGACATCTATGAAAAATTTAGCACAATGCAAATTAAAAAAAAAAACAGTCATGATTTCTAGAGTATTGTCCTAACTGTAGTACTTTCCTTATTGGAGTGTTATTTCCAGGTCAGAGCAAATACATCAATTCTGTTGTGCATTCAGAAAGTAAATGGATGATATACAAATTCATTTAAAACTGAAAATGAAAACATTAAGCTTGTGTAGCATAACACCATGTGAACTCTTATTTTAATGAGCAAAGCTAGCATAAACTCTACATCATTGCAGTAATCAAAGATTTGCTAATTGTAAAGAACAAACCTGCAGCCAATGCAAATTGGCCTCTTACATAATAAAAGCAATCTATAAGATGGCTGTCATATTTAAACTATTATGAACCACAGACATACACCACACAAATCATGAAATGTAGAGAAAGGGTACCTTTCAGTTCAATGCATATTGTTTTCGTGGCTGTGACAGTAAACCACAGGTCAATATATGTCTCTTCCCTCTCCCCTCTCACAAATAAACCATTCTGCTCAATGCTAAGATCCACGCTGAATGATTAACACAGCAAATGGTTAACCAGACATCTTTAGACAATACAACTGAAGAAACATGAAGTTCCAAGGAAATCAGAATGCACTATCCAAGTTAGATTCCAGATGTTCTGTTAGTAGCTAATTAAAATTCCAATCAAAGAAGAACATTACTTTGTAATTTACCTAATTCAGATTTGGAGCTTTTTTGCATATGACCCCTGTTGTAAACATTCAGGAGGAGATGATGATTAATATAATCCAGTTTTTGTCATTCTCTTCATTATCATCACCTTTTTTCTCCAAAAAATTCAATGTGGCTCTTTTGGGTCCCCTTAGCATAATTTTACAAGGCTGTCTAGTGAGGTAAATAAGATGGAAAAACAATAACTAATTTTCCAGGCCCTACTGTCATTAAGCAAGGACTACCTGTAGTATGTAGACAGTGATTTCCTTTTGTCTGTCCTGAGGATGGATGATCATTGAGGGATCTGCTCAATCCTGAATGCCCAGTTTGAGGCCTAGGGAAATGGTGGCAGACTTTGATTTTTGGTCACACAAAGCCTTTGCACACAGCTCATTTAGCTATACCTGCCCAGTCTAGGGTGCTGCATATTGGGAGGTAACCAGAGATTTTCAGAATGACTCTTTTATATTTTTTAATAATGATTGTTTTTATATATTTATTGTTTTTATTTTATTGTTGTACACTGCCCAGAGTGACTTTGTGTGAGATGGGAAATGATATAAATAGATAAATAAATAACACTTCTAGCTAGCATACCTTTTCCAGGAAAATTCATGGCTTGTTTTTTGAATAAGTAACTTTCTATCATGACATTTGGGTCACCCTGAATGGGTCATTTTCCTGAGTATCATTTTGATTCCCTATATAGGTTGGTTGTGGTTTCCCTAGCTCAGAAGGCATTTTACTGCACCAATGGACTGATGTATTAACAGGTTTGGCAGAAACATCTGCTTCACAGAATCGTGGAATTAAAAGTGACCTTGGAGGTCTTTTAGTCCAACCTCTGCCCACAGTAGGAATCCTCAGAGATTCCATGCAAATGTTTGAGAACCTCTAGTGACGGAGCACACCCTCTAGGAGTCAGGCTGTTCTACTGCTTAATAGCTCTCATAGTTAATCCCTGAGTTTGGATTCCTTTCTGTAAAGCTTCCCCCTGTTGTGCTAGTCTGGGATACCACAGAGAATTAATCCACACCCTTTCCCATGTGACAGCTCTTCCAATACTGGAAGACTGCTATCATGTCTTCCCTTAGTCTTCTCTTCACTAGGTAGTCATACCTATCTACAACATAATATCTTTAGCCTTTTTATGACACCATTTGTAACCTGGTTTCCCAGTCTCTACCCATTTGGGTTTCTGTAACAGTCACTATCCATACTTATGTTTGTACTTTTATCAAGTGAGGGCTACATACCTGAAACAGCTATCAGACATTAAACTCTACAGATACATCACATTCACCTCATAAAAGAAGTTCATGAATATAGTTATAAATAGCTGAATGAGAAGATATCAAGGACTACTGCGCACTCATATGTGGAATCAACTTTGTTTGGGTCATGTTGATTGTCCATGAAATCATGTTTGATACCGATCCAGCCTTCCCTGAGAACTTCCTTCTACATCCAGTTATTTCAAATTTTAAACTTGTTTACTTGTCTACTTTAACTTGTTCACCAGTTAATTTAACTGCTTATAATTTAACTAATTATCAGTTACAGTTTGCCTCAGCAGAGCAGCACTCAGAGCCCATTTCTAGCCTATTATTAGTTAGAAAGTAGGTAGTGGCAGATTCTTGGTCGGCTGACAATTGCCCAGGAGAAGAAGAAGAAGAAGAAAAAATAATTTAAGTTTAAGTTCTTCAGTTTAAGCCTCAGTCACAGTGATTCAAAGTGCAGCCATCAAAGACAGTGGCTTCAAAGGTTTAAGAATTTAGTGCTATTTTCATTTACAAATGTATGGCAGGAAAAAAAGAATGTTGTGGTTCATCTGTAATTAACTAAAATAAAATTTGCTCAACGTTCGCTTCATTTTCTTATCATTTACCTTCAGGTTTATTCAGTTTAACTAGCCAACATGTCCATGGTTAATCTTTGAAGCTTTGCAGATGAACTACAAAATATGCATTGACTTTGTTCCTTTGAATACCAACTGGTCCACTGCCTCTAGTGCAGCTACTGACACAATGAAATCAAAACTATCAAAATATATTTCCCCTTCTGAACTGGAAACAGTGGTCCTTTGTGTATTCTCTTTGGCCAAGCCTATTAAGCCTGTTCACAAACAGGCTGAGAGACTGTTTGATTATTAGCTGCAAGCTGCAGAAATGACCTTGAAGTAACTTTAATTGTTTATTTTCAATTCTCTGTGATTTAACTGCCCATCTACAAGACCTTTTATCTTCAAGGTAACACTTGTCCTTGTACTAGGCAAGCAAAATTGCTGAGTTTGATTGTATAGTAAGCGGATGGATGAGGCAGACAATATTGGAAAACCAGAACATCCAAGGAGAACAGTGTTCAAGCTAAATAATGAAAACAGAGCAGTGGTATTAACTAGAAAATCTTTAATAGAATAGGTCAGCAGCTGATAAGTAATTATATTGTGGCCCTTTTCTTCAAATGGAATCCCAACTTAAGTGTACAATGCTGCAATATCAATTTTAATGCTAGATTTCTGATCACATGTGTTTTTAGCTCATTTCCAGTAGAATACATCTGCCTGGACAGGACTGACTTTCTCACAGCGTAAAACAAAGTCTTTCCTTAAGCCAGACTTTAGAATATCTTCTCAACCGGTTGCTTGTGGTTATTTATTGATGATAATTCCATAGCAGGATATAAAGAAACTTGATTTTTCATTAAAGCATCTCCATCTCTCCCTCTCTCTCCCTCTCCCTCCCTTCCTTTCAAAATTGATATCCTTTTCTTAGAATGTCTGTGAGATAGATTTGGCTCAGAGTGATTAGCCCAAAGTCACCAGCAGTCCAACTCTGACATTCAAGCGTCAGCAGGATATGGTTAAAAAGTCTAGTTGACAGCTGTGATGGTACAATCAAAGGTGTGCATCATGCATAAAAAAACAGGCAAAATTTTGATTATCCTGTTGTGGCTGCCATCTTTCCTTTTTTGCCCACACCTCACAGACATTCCTGCTAACATTTTAACCACTATGCTACAATGATCTGGATATTTACTACAATGAATACGAGAGGACTGCCTCCTGCCAGTATGGGATGAATGAAACATACAGCTGTAGTAGTCCTCATTAAAACTCTTACTTCAACTAATTGTTCATGGAGATAATCTTTTAAAGGACATAGTCTGCATCCTCAACTAGGGAAAGTCAGAGTAGCAAAACAAAGCAAAGCCCTTCTAAGGAAGAATGGCATGACAGTAAATTAGCAGCGTGTCATTAATGCACAAAGGATTTAGTGATCAAATGTTTTCCTTTTCTCTGTCCATTCTTTTTAAATACACATTAGGATCTCAATGCTTACAGAGAAGTAAGGAATATGGGCTGTCCAAAGAACAAATATATAGTGAACAACTGAGGTATAAGAAAAAAGGGAGGTAAAGCACAACCAGGCTTGCAAGAATCTATGTTGTAGCCAGTCCCAATAAAGAAGAGTTTTAGGGTTTCCATGGAGTTGATTTCCTGGTCTAGCCCACCAAGTGGGACTGATATCAATCCCCCCCTTTGCAAAATAACTTCTACACATTAGCAGCTGCTTTTGTGTAAGTGATCTATGTGATCAGGATTGCCTTAAAATGTGTATATGGATCATTTGGATGCCAGACTAATATTTGTTCATGTGGGAGGTGCTTTGCACACCCCACTTTCACATTATACCAAGATGGGGCCATAAGATGCATCTTCAAGCCATGTTCTACCTGTGGAATATCTCATGAATTAACAGACTTCAAACCATATTCTACCTGTGAAATATCATATGGATTGATTGATGGTTACTCCCTTTTATGCATGCAGCCTTAGAAACTTTATAACTTTATTACTTATCCCATTTGTAGATAGGAGTTGAATCAAAAACTAGAGTAAATTATACAATACAGTACTGATATGGATTTACATTTTTGTGTGAAAAAGTTCATAATAAACATTACATTATCTATAGCTTAAGGCTTAATTAAAAGCTAATGAGGAAACATGGGTACTGTTGGCAACTATCAAGTTTGCTAAGAATGTCACTTAAACTCCCATGATACTGAGATACCCATTTTAATAAGCAATAAAATAGAAATAACCAACAAAAAGAGTATCATGATGTTATTACCAATAAATGCATAGTAAAAAACCAAATTTCTATAGGATGCTAAAGTGCCATGTTTAAGAAACACAGCCATTGGTCACTCCAGAAATGTTTGTATGGGGACAGAGTAGAGGCACAATGAATTTCAGTGGAGGCGGGCATGGATCCTATGCTGATACTCTCTTAAATAAGTTATACTGATTTAAAAGAAACTAGGTGACCTAGTAGTTTGTTGTTTACATGGCAAGCAAGCAAGTATTTACCAACTAAATTCTAATTTATGACAAGGAAAACAGCAAGTTTGATTCCAAACAAAAACATTATGCAAATATTTTATGTACAAATTAGGCAGAACAAAACATGGTGGTGGCCGAATTGTTTCAAAAGTACAGTTCCTTCTGAAGAAGTATTAGTACAGACACATCTAGGAATATACTAGGTGTCAGTGAGAGGAAACAGAGCACACTGAGACAAAACAGCTCTATGAAATCACACCCTAGTCATAAAATTATGCAGTTATATGTTACTTAACCAGGAAAGCTGGTATCAAAAGATAGATCTTCTTGGAGCTACATTCTATTGAAATAAAAGAAAAATGGAGGGACTTTGCATGTTGGATATCTGCATTTGTCTCAGCATGGACATGAGTGCTATGCTAAAAAAAAAAAAAAGAAAGAAGGCAAGATTCTCTAAGAGAGAGGGAAATAATGTGCAATATTCTTATGTTGTAAAAATGGAATCCATATGTGCTTAATGTATTGTAGGTGGGACACAATCAATATACCACATTCTACCCAGCCACATTCCAGAAGAAGCTGAATGGAGGGAAAAGCTTTGCTTTCCATCACTGATAGATAATGATACTCCAGGCACAGCATATGGATGCATATTGTACACTGTGAGCTGTTTCTTTCTCCTTGTTATTAGCACATTTAACAATTATTATTAGATCCACTGAATGTTCAAACATTTGCCAATTCGCTGAAACCAGTGGGAGCAATTCTAAACGTTTCATACAACTTTTCCAGTTATATGTTAATTGCAGCTAGTTTGGGGGTCATAAATCATATCCATTAAGTCTGAGATTGAAACTTAATAATAAACCTCACAACATATATGAAATTTCTCCTTCTGTGAGATTTGCCTTAAATCTTTTGAGCAAGGGGACACATTTAATGGTATACCATTGCCAACTCTTCAATTCTTGTTACTCCTGCATAGGAATTCTGCAAATTTCCAGTCTTGGTTTATATTCTTGATTATAGGTAGTCCTCACTTAATGACCACAATAGGGACCGGAAAATTCATTGTTAAGCAGGGCAGTTGTTAAGCAAGTCACACCTGATTTTACAATCTTTTTTGCAGCATTCATGAAGTGAATCACCATGGCTGTTAAGCAAATCACATAGTTCCCCATTGATTTTGCTTGCTGGAAGCTGGCTGGGAAGGTAGCAAATGGCAATCATGTGCCCTGGGATGCTGCAACCGTCGTAAGTGAGAGCTAGTTGCCAGGTGCCTGGATCATGATCATGTGACTGTGGGGGTGCTGTGACAGTTGTAAGTGTGAGGACTGGTTGTAAGTCCCTTTGTTCAGCACCATTGTAACTTTGTATGGTCACTAAATGAATGGTTGTTAAATGAGGACCACTTGTAGTTGTTTTACAATCTAAAATCAGCTCTACTGAATCATACTATATAGCATTCATTATTCTTAACTAAGTAAATAAATATTACTATTTTTAAAAAAATCAGTATAGACATTCCACATAATTTAATGCTTGCTTTTCTTGTTAATTTTTGTTTTTGGAAGCCCTGCATATATAACATACTGACAATTGCTGAAGCTGATATACCAAATGACCTTTGATTCTTCCTTGGTCTTTATGCCTGATCTAGTGTAAAATGTGCTTGACAAAGACATTTGCCTTGATGTCTTGTGCAGCCTTTTCCAGTCAGCTAAGATTAGTGATAGAGTTGTTAATATTTAGTCAGCTCCTTCCCCATCAAACATGTACTAAACTTTAATGATCATAGTAATTACTGACTAGAAATCGCTCATATCAACAACATTACTTCAGGTGCCATAATGGTCTAAATGTAATATTTGAGCCTAGGAGTTCAATTTCTGTGGGGACAGAGGAGAGAAAACTTTGACTTTTATTAATTGTTCATAAATGTTGAACATTTGGATAGAGGGAGTTGGAATTTTAATAATAAAGTATTATACTAAATTGTAATTTGTATATAGGAGAATGTACTTCATTATTATGTTTGACAATAGTAAATTTCAACAACAATTGCTAAGTCTGTAAGTATATCCTATACCTTTCTTGTTCATATTTTTTCACACCTACAGGATAGTTAAATAATTAAAATCAACTGCCTGATATGAAAATAGTAAGGCATATATTCTCTGCAATAATTTGCATTCTCATAGAAATGTCTTATCAAATAAATTGCAAATAAAAATAAAATAAATGCTAAGGAATTTGAGTCATGCATGTTGTTCTGCATGATTTTTTCTGAAAAAAGTGACCACAAACTGGTGAAAAAAACAAAAAATATTAAAGGCATTGTAGTAAATAGATGAATCCATAAATTCACAATTTATAATCTAAGTCAACATAGGTAGACAACTTTGAACCAATGTGGCTTTCTACTTCACCTATCTACAATTTGTTATTGCAAAGGATAGTTTGACAAGAGAATGCAAAATAAACAACACATTTTATCTGATTACAATTCTAAACTACAATTTTTACCCACATTCACAATTGCTCTTATAAAAAACTATGCCAATAATTACTTACCACTCTTGGCATGAGCAGTGGTGTTTCAGAGCGACTTATCCCTTTATCATCAAAATTTGATTCCATGTTGATTATATCATCAATAACTTCTTCCATCTAATATAACAAGAATTGCTAATGAGTGAAAATGAATAGTTAATAGTGGAACTCACAGTACAATCCTACACACGCTCATTCCAAAGGAAGATCAATGATACATACTCTGAGTGAAGTACAGTATACTTTGTACACTGAAGTACAAAACCCAATGAAAAACAAATAATATTTGGCAAACGTATCTCCTCTTTATGAGATAGCCTTCTTCCAGAGAATGGTCTGAAAGGACACAATGCAGTGATCCTTCTAAAATGAGGTGGAATGGTTCCTATATACCATGTGGGTTAAAGATCACTTGGAAACAATATGTAAGATTTTCTGAGCTCTTTGGAGAAAGAACAGAGAAGAAAGAAATATCTAACACTTGAACTAAACAGCTATTTGTTGATTTGGGGGGGGGGGAATAGAAATACTAATTTGAGGAAATATTCAGTGAAGTCCTAGACTGCTGCCTCTCTGAAATATGATTTGTGTTCAGCCAATCAGATTGATTTCAGTTATTTACTGATTTTATCCTATTTCCTGATTATCTCTAATCAGCTAGATTACATGACTAATCTCACATGACTAATCCAAAATGCATTTCCTTCTCTCTCAATGGGATATACATCTCATAGCCAAAACTATGTGGCTAGTTATGATAACAACATCTTATTAATTATTTCTGACCTTTCATTAGCTAGGATCATTTATGTGACTAATTTACAGCAATAAGAGAAATAGTAACTAAGAGTAGGTAGACCAGATGGCAGAAATAATGGTTCTGAACACTGTAAAAATAACTGAATGAGGTCAAAGAATTTGGGTGTAACTTTCTACCTCTGGAAAATCAGTATTTTGGCCATGAACCTAAGGCATGAGAATTCCAACAACTGAAGTGGCTTCAAATTGGTCAAGAAGAATGTTCTATAATAGAAGGAACAAAGTCTGAAAATTAGGAAGGGCACATACTATTGCTTTACTCCTAGAAGTGAGGGAACACACTGCTTTATAAAACCATTTTCCAAGGAGTGATTCATTTCAGTCTCTGTCAAAACCAACCCACCTCCTCAAAGATCTGGACAGCCCTAGTGTCTATGTTTGCAGAATAGGAGTTGTTATATTATTAAATAATATGCTTATAAGCTATAGAATTCAATAATTCTACAACCCTTATTTGCTGAAGCAAAAGACACTTATAGTGTATTTACATGGAAGAAAGGCTACAGTTTGCCCAATAATTTTGTTTGAAATGGAAAGGTTGTCTTAGATACTGAAAATATGGTAAACAGGACTAATAAGGGTTGCTGGTATCTCCCTTTTCAGAGGGGGAGACTAAAATTCAAGACATCATCCTTTTAGGGAAATTTTTTTTAAAATCTCCAGTAACAAGCATTAACCCTACCATTTTTTTTTCCACATAGATTGTTCACCTATGGTCAGACTCCTTGGAAAAATAAAAATGACTTCTTAGCACATCATATAAACAATGTATCATTAAGCAGTTATGATATTGTAATCAAAGACTTGTTAATAATGATGCATTGCTTGTGATATCCAAATACACAATGAAGTCATGAATCTTTAATGTGCAAGCTTTAAAGATGCAGTCAGTAAAACTAACGTCTGAAGTCATCGTTACTTAACTCGTACTATTTAAACAGCAGTGCTGAACAAGTTGGAGAACTGTTCTCCTCTCTGTCAGCTCCATTCATTTTGACAGCTTGCTCTGAGCTAATCTCACAGCTATATGCCGTACCCCATTTTCATGTTCTCCTCCAAGAGTTAGTATCTTGGTTACTGGACTTTCAGGAATGCTGATATTACTAGTAGGAGGCATATGACCGCTGTTTAATATAGGTGTAGATCCTGAAGAAGTTATTGAATGGGAATGAGGCAGTGATAGAGGTTGGCTAGACAACTTGGCATCCAATGTCAGGAGCTGCTTCACTTGATTCTGTGGAATTTGCTGAATGTGATACCTCATTGGATTTTCCAGGTGGGTTTGAACCTGAAAAGAAGGGGGAAAAAATCCTGACATGTCATTTTTCCTTTGTAAGCCCAATCAACAAATTTCTGATCATGTCATTTTTCCTGTGTAAGCCTGATCAACAAATTTCTGATATGGGAATTTGGTAACAGTGTGACCAGTTATATTTCACTTGAAACCTATAACCTTTGAATGTTAATACAGCTAGATAGTTACTATTGCTACTGCTTGCATCTAAATTATCCATACTACATTCACAAGCCAATAAGAAAATACTGGTAGTTCAAACCATTTTTCTAAATTTTCCAATTATCAGTTAATATTCTACTAATGGGAATAAGTATTTTGAAAAGGCAAATAGGCATCATTCAATATATAGTTACTATGCAACTTGAAACACTGTTTTAAAACCTTGTCTGAACTCAGACCTGTCTACACAGTTATGCTCCAACAGCAAACATTCCAAAAATGTAGAGAGAAGTGGTCATTACACTAACAAAATAATTGTATTTACTAAGCATCTTTTTTTTAATTAGCTCACCTGATAGCAAGAGCAATCTGTCAAATGAGGCATTTTCAGGTTCACCACAAACAGATAATCCAGGAAAGTGTATTAGATGATGATAGTCTGGACTTGACCGATACAGTATTCTCAGTGCTTTTCTTTAAGACTGAGAAAACTTTTGTTCAACCAAAGAGGCATTATAAAGTTAGTGGTCATGCCCTAAATTGCCAGTTGTACAGTCCATCCTTTGATTGTGTAGATTGACAGCCACAACTTCAAATAACACCCATTTCAGAGCCTCTCCACATTCCTACAATTTATCTTCTGCAAGAATACAGGCTATACAAATATGTACTGTTACATTCAGCCTCTGGCTTTCTTGAAATACTCTAGTATGACTAATGAGAAATTTCTTCTAATGTTCTTCCAATGGTTCTTAAGATTTAAATAATAGTGAAGCTTTTGTATATTATATTTTAATTTACTTCTAATATTAAATGTAGTATGTAGTTCTACCTCCAGTTTTAATTAATGGAATGGAATAATTTTTCAAGCAAGTTTAAGAGGATCACAAACTCACATTCTCATACTAATCCATCAGGCACCCATTGCTACTCTCAGCTATCCTATGGTTAATTCATCTTGCTTTTCCTCCACCCCCCCCCCCCCGCCATTACAGGTAAATATGACAGAACTTTAAATGAATAAAATTGCAAAAAATAAGATAACTCAGTAGCATTAAAGTAGGGTATACATAGATAAGCCATCTCAGTTCTCAATCCTCTACAAGAAAAAGAAAACTATTTGCATTTACGGAATAGAAAGTAAGTTTTGCCCAACTGCACATAGGTCAGAAAATTCATCCAAAAGTATTTCAACTTTATTTTAGTGGTGCTTAAGCATTTTAATTTGGCTGGATCATGAGGCCAGTGAGGCTATAACTGATTCAAAATTACAATTGAAATGTTCATTGTATAGTTTGTGTAGCCACATAAACAAACCAAGGCTGTTTTAAACTAATTTTAGTATATGCATTCAACCTTTCATTTAAAAATATTTCCCATGAGAAAATATGTAATATTCAGCATTTGAAATCAGATTTAGTCAATTATTTTTCTGTCCTTATCTTTCAGAACAGTTAGAACAGTCTGTTCTGAAACAATCTTCTGGGTTGTATCTAGATATTAGAAAGTATATGCATCTTTACTTGGAAATAGATCTATCTGTATGGTTTCTGATTCATTAATATCAGTGTAAACCTATTTTGTCTTGTGAATATTTATCCTGACTAAATATTAAAAAATGTTTGCAACCTCCTTTCTTATTTTCAGTTTCACATTTGCTCATCATCATCTCACAACAGTATCATAGCATCTCATTCCATTTACCCTTCCTAAATTCATTTTTAGCTCTACATAGCATTTCATTTACATCAAAGAAATCTAAGTGATCCACCTGAAGGGCAACTGACTCACCAGAACCAATAGTAATTAATAAACATACCTAATCATGTAGAACTTTACACTGATGAAATACTATAACCACCTTTAACCACCTTTGATTCCTGCAATACTTATTCTCACAAATATGGAATTCAGAGAGCATCACAGATGAGCTTAGCTCGAAAATTCAAAGCATCTGCTTCATGCAGAATCTTCATAAATGAAGAGTCGGTTTCACCCATTGGTGGAGGCACAGCTGCAGCAGTTGATTTCTTAGGTCATATTGTGATTTGAACACACATTGTTAGGAAAGGTCCAATCCCTTGATTATTAATAATAAAACAGCCCTTTGTTCATTTTATCTAAATGGTACAGCTGCTCTGATGCTTTTGGGATTTTGAAAGTAGAGGTGAAGGCACTTAGGGCTTTGCTTCTGCTCCTGATGTATAAGTCAAGAGAAAGGATTGTCCACTTTTAGGAGATGTACAGCAAATGCTAGGATCTGCCATTTCAATGCTTCAGCTTACATGGTAAAGTTAAAGGTTCCCTTGAGTTTTCAGACTTTTCATTTGGAAGTAGAGTAGTTAGCTATTGCCTTCACAGCAGCTGGCAGAATCTTCACTGATTAAGAAAAAGGGTAAGCAAGGACAGTTACAGTTAATTCTTGAAATAGACAGTATCAGAAAAGCTCAGAGTCAGAAGCTAGACTGGGAAATTAAAAAAAAATCCCAGAAGAAGGCTGACTACTTCTGCACTGATACTAAGAAAGCTATCTGCACATGTTCATGTGGTCACCAGAGGTGGATCATGAGCTAAGGAGATTTTACCTGTCAGTTTATGCCAGTGTTGTCCAAACTTGGCCACTTTAAGATGAGTGGACTTCAACTCCCAGAATTGGGAATTGAAGTCCACTCATCTTAAAGTGGCCAAGTTTGGACAACACTGGTTTATGTGGTCAGATTGCAAATATTATTACTGAGTTTTTTTCTATCTTGACCCTGAAAATAGAACCTTCTTTATATTCGTCTTCATCAATAGCTACAATTGGATTCTGTTCAAAATAAAGGTTGTTGTGTGTAAAAGCTTTGAAGTTAAAACAAAACACTCATGTGACATTAAATATAGTTATTTATATTAACCTTTTGACATCATAATCTTCAACAAACTTTGAACAAAAAGAGGGAAACTCAAGAAACAACTATTTTCATGGTTCCTGCTACAGCATGGGCTGCTCAAAATGCATTATTGAGCTGTCTATTTTAGTGTCAAAATCTAAAAATAGTTCTGGCATATCTCTCCCTCTTTCTTTCTCTCTGTATACACTTCTTTATCATAGCTGTTAGGCATTATTAAATCTTCTTGTATTATAGTTCAAGAGGAGCTATCTTTAGACCCTGAATTCCTTACAATGCTATAGCACTAAGACTGACAACTAGTAAGCCAATTTAAAGCCGGAATAGTTAAATAATATAATGTTCAACTTGGATGGAGAGAACCTGTGTTCAAAGTCCTGAGCTCACTAGATTATCATGGGCCAGATATATTTTCTAGGCATAACCTGGATTTACTTACCCCTTCAACCATATTCCCAGAGTGGTTTATAAGAAAAATGATTAAAATTATAATATGAATATAGAGCAAACCTAAGATTTATTTGTAAAAAATTAGAAAAGCAGCATAAACTAATATCCAGTATTAAATTTGTGACGCTACTTGATTAATGCAGTAAGGCAAATGAACTGGTTAACAAATAAACACATCCTGCAATCTTTCATTCACATACCCCTCCTCCCTTGTACATAGCTCTTTAACTAAAATCTTAGCCTTGTGGTGTCATCCATGCCACCACAGCTACTATCTGGGGTTTACAGATACCCAGAATTAGAAACCAAAGCCTAATTTCCATAATTCCAGTTTTCCCCAATCCAAAATAGAAACCACTTCAAGGTGAGACAACTTAGAAAGCCTACAAAAGGGACATAGATAAGTTTTTTCAATCTACTATTTACCTGCTTGGTGTCTACCATAAGGGATTCAGGAACCTATTGTGTTCTATTGCTGCTTTTTAAAAAATTCACATGTTTGTTTATTGGTATTTTTGTATGTGCTTCTCCTAATAATGTATTATTGTATGAACTTTTCTTGATATAAATCTGTTTTACAAGTTGCTTATCATTAAAATGCACACACTTTATATAATAGAAGAAGTTTTGGTATTTTGTTCTTCCAGAATTTTTTTTTTTTTTTTGCTTCCTAATCTAACCCTAGAATTCCCAGGTAGTTTCCCCACTACTAATTAGATTCGTAAACTTAAACAGAAACATAAATATTCAATGACCATTTCATTACAATAGTAGAACCACACTGATAAGCAGATATTGTAAACCCCCATAGAAATTCTCAGACACATATAGAGAATGGTAGTTGTAGTATAGACTGTTAATAAATAACAACAGCTATGCACTGTGTTTAGATATAACCATATATCAAATAAAAGTACTAAATTATCTGGACATTTGGAGTCAGATTTCAGGCCAGGCCTTAGTGCTGAGATAGCATTAATTATTTGTTGATGACTTCTGGCAGAGCCAGAATAGAGGTGGTACAACTACCTTGACTCTCCTTGGTCTCTCAGGAGTTTTGGTATCATTGGTCATGGCATTTTTTGTGACTGACTACAATGAATGGAAGTGGAAGTAACAGTGTTGCAGTAGCTCTCCTTTTTCTGTAGTTGATTCCGGTTGGTATTGATGGGAGAGGAGGGATTAAGCCCAAAGCCTATGATTTTCAGAGTGCTGTGGGGCTCAACAAACTATTGCCCTCTCTTCAAACATCTACATGAGGCCACTGAGTGAGGACATTTGTCAACATAAGATCAGGTATCTTCAGTAAGCTGATAATACTCAGCTACTGTATATATCTCAGCCCCGATGAAGTGATGCTGTCAAGGTTCTATCCCAGTGCCTGGAGCCTGTGAAGATCTGGAAGGGAGAGGAACAACCTAGACTGAACCCTAGCAAGACCAAGTGGTTCTGAGTGCATGGACCAGCTGGTTCTGAGGAACTTCCATATTTAGTTCTGAATGGGTTACACCTCTGTTGTATAATGTAGGGATCTTCCTGGACTCTCAGCTCCTGCTCAAAAAGCAGGTACAGTTGTGGCCAGGAAGGCCTTCATGCAAATTCATCTTAAGCATCAATTGTTCTCTTCCCTGGACTGGGGAGTCTTTCATAGTCACTCATGCCCTAGTCACTTTGCTCTATATAAAGATGCCCTTGAAAACCACTCAGAAGGCTCAGCTAGCCCAGAATGTAGCAGCATGAGCAGTTATGAGCATGCCAGAGTATGCTGCTTTCCTTTAAACATGCCTTGAAAACCTGACTCTTTTCCCAGGCTCTGGGCTAAAGTGACATACAAAGGATTTTATAAGCTTTTAGTGGATGTTTGTTGCACCAATATGACCATCTTTCTTTTTTGCTGTTTGTGCTTGTTGCTGTATACTTTTGTTTTTAATTCTGCACACACCCCAAAGTCATAGATGAGTTAGGCAACCTTAGAAATGTAAATTATACATGTATCCATATAAACATATATGGGCTGTTTAAGGGCTACAAAAATCCAGAAAACCACTAGAGGTCAGCAAATGTCAATCTCTTACCTGGATTTTTACAGTCCAGGTATGGTAGCCCTAGTTATGACCCATGTCATAAAGATACAATGGTCTATTTGACTTCTGTTGGTATTACAATTTAAAACTAAGCTCAGAAAGTGAGTTCAAAAATGGCATGAAATAAGACTTGAGATAGAAAGGACATAAAATCCTGTCATTGAGGCTTAATTGGATAAGCATATTGAAATCTGAAAGACAGATTCTTTTTTCACCTTTAGATAGGATAATGTCTGAGCATGTTATCTTAGATCTCAGGATCTGTGAAATGTTAGAGGCTTGCTCTTCTTTCAAAGCTGTGAATTTGGAATAGCTAATGGTTGAGAAGAAGACTGTGGAGGACTAAGTCCTAAAATTAATTTGGGTCTGGTCATATTTGGCAAACTATTTTAAATTATATGCTAAAGGACATGGCTGTGCTGGCTGATATGGTGAGGATAATTAGGAGATTAGGAGGGCCTCAACTCTGCTAATCCTTCACAGGGCTCTAAAGACCTAGTTCTGTGCCCCAGCCTGAGCCCTCGAGGATGAGAAGGGTCCTGTCTCCTGGTTGTGTTAACAACCAGTGATATTTTCCTCCGATGCTGTGTATTTTAATTTTTGTATTTCTAATGAGAATTTGTTCTTCATTTATTTGAAGATTGTTTGTCACCCAGAGTCACTTGCTGAGATGGGCAGCCATACAAAATGAATAAATAAATACACAAATAAATTCTAGAATAAGCATTTAGGATTAATGATGAAGGTGCAGAATATAAATTAGAACACTCATAATTAAAAACAAATAGAAGACTTGAGAATCAGTGTGATATGGCAACTAGGGGGTTGGGCTGGGAAGGCAGAGATGTTTAATTTATCTTGAGTTAACTACTATCATTTCACATAATTGGCATCAATGACTTATAATGAGGACAGAATTTTCAGGAGAGAACAAGATCCATCTCTGTATACCTCTTGAAAAAAATACTGGGTAAAAAGTAATAAATAAAAAATAAATAAATAGCCAGTAACATTCTTAAATATGTGTTTAGGGTATAAACTGAGAGATTAGAGTTCTAAACTGGTCCCATTTATGATAAGGTGATTGAAACAGTGCACAAGTTTCTTAGTGCAGTTTTCTAGTGTAGAGAAAAACACCAAAAATAGATTTTAATGTTAAAAACATGTACTGGAAATGACAGTTTCAGAGTTTTTATAAAGTGCAAGTTAACAACTGAAAAAGGGGGTATTTTGAAGGACAATAACAAGTTTCATTTCTGTTTCAGATCACTTCAGACTGTATTCAGTTGCTGTACTCGCTTGTCCAAAAAGGAGAAGCCCTAATACCAGTTACCACTTGTTTCATTTCAAAAGGCAGAGGGAATTTACCCCAAAATTATATTTGCCATAAAATTTTCCCAGGGGATAGAGGAAAAGAACAGTTCTTCAGTTGTCCAATTTCAAAGTTTGATATGGCTTTTCAAATAAGCAGTTCTATTTTGCAATTGGCTCAAAAATGCACAGGGCAAATGTATACAGGCAAAGGAAATCTGTTCCTGTTAAATGTTCCTGGTACTTTGTTATTTTATTTTTGCCTAATTCTTCAAAGGTAGCCCAGTTGAAATGCATGGCAGTAATCTGAAAAGGATCTGCCTGGGACCAAATTATCTCTATCTAGGTAGGACATATTGCACACACTACTATAGCAAGTGAAAGATGTTTCATGGACTCTGAAAATCAGGGGCTTTGGGCTTAATCTCTTTTCTCCCATCAGCACCAACTGGAATCAGATGCAGAGAAAGGAATACTATGGCAACACTATGATTTCCACCTCCAGTCATCATAATCAGTCCAGAAAGATATGATCAATTATATCAAAGCTCCTGATCTAAGAGTAGCTCCAGATGAACAGCTAAGGATGAGCATTGACAGACAATCTGAATTCTCGTCCTCCTCATATCGGAAATAATAGTAGTAGTAGTAGTAGTAGTAGTAGTAGTAACAGTAGTAGCATCTGTATAGTACTTTAAGATGTTCCGTTTTGTAACTTTTCAGGGAAAAAGAGAAAAAAATAGCAGTTGGCACCTGGAATAATCTTCAGGGATCTACTCTTTACAATTCACGAGTGGCCAAGACTGTCTTTCTCAGAACTCTTTAATTTAATTTTTAATTTCTATTTAATGGATTTATAGGACCACCTAGCTCAAGGAATATGACTCTGGACAGCATACAGCAAAAAAACAAACCATAAACCCCAAAAATAACCATATAACATTAAAAAACCTACCCAATATATAACACATAAAATGGAGACTGAACTTGATAATTAAACCAAAAGGTAATTCCACTCAACTGCATCCAAACAGATAAGGAAAAAGCTAGGTCTTAATGGCTTTTCTAATATATTATTCCTTTGTAATTTGAAATAAAATGTTCTCTGAGAACAATGGTACATCTTGAAAGAGGGAAAAGAAGGATTATAAAATAGCTATTAATGCTGATTTCATTTGCCAAAAATACATTCCCACTAATATTCAGACACATATATGGGCAAAAAAAAAAAAAAAAAATCCATAAAAATTGGTGACTTAATCATCTAGAGTCTTAATTCAGATATAAGATTCAAGCTAAGGACTTCCTATTTGCAACTCTGTTTGTTAGATGCTGTGTTGCTGTCAGGTTCAGCCCAAAGAACTCCAAGAGACAGTGCAAATATAGTTCTGTTGCATTTATTAGCTACAACCTCCAGACAGAAAATCTCCCCAGACTGAACCCTAGTTCCCAAGCCAGCCAGCCACAACACTGTGAATTCCTTAGGGAGGTGCCAGCCTCATGTTCTTGAACTTCCCACACTCCTGCTGGGGGCTAAGAACACGTTTATCTCCCTGACCATGGCCTTCATAAGTCCATTCCATCACAGTTGCACTAGTTCACCAACAGATTATCTTAGATTATTACTAAAACAACAATTTAATACCTCAATACTTTACCTTTAGCCTGATTAAAAGTTAATACAGAGTTGATATTACACTCTAAATCTGAAGATGATCTCAGGCAGTGATTTAATATTTAACATTAAATATTAATTAATATTAATTAATTTCAAATAATTTCAATAGTTAAATTGTAATTAAATATTATAATTAATAAGTAATATTAATATTACTATTTAATATTGATGTTAAACACAAATGATGTAGAATAAGACCCAGGATACATGCAGTTACATAAGATACAAATGTCAAGATGGCAGTCTCAAGTACTATCTCAACCTTTTGACCTCCCTCCTGAAGACATTCCTGTATCCTAGCACTGTAGTACAAGAAACTCCCAGGAGTACCTTCTATTTGGTTAAGCATAGCATCACTTCAGCACAAGGCTCTCCCCATTCCAAAGAGAAAAGATACTGTATCAGTAGCACTGGGAAGTTCAGAAGAACTTACAAGTTGCACCTTGGTCATCATAGGATCCTCATCAGATTGAAATGGATGAAGATAATCAGTATTTCCACATCACCACAATTACTACATCACCTAGCAAAGAACTGCTTCTGACAACCCTTGTGCAGAGTAAAAGAAATCTAGAAGCCTGATTTCATGCATTGCTACATAAAAAAAAATAGGTGAAGGCTACAGACTACACTACAGAGTACTTTAATGATTTACTTCAGTGTTGTCCAAACCTGGCCACTTTAAGATGAGTGGACTTCAACTCCCAGAATTCCCCAGCTAGCCATGCTGGCTGGGGAATTCTGGGAATTGAAGTCCACTCATCTTAAAGTGGCCAAGTTTGGACAACACTGATTTACTTCATTCTCATTGGCCAATTTAACATCAGTGTCATTGTTGCTACACATTCTTTGACTTGAGTATCACCTACCTTAAACTTAGTGGGTAAGGTTGTATTATTTGTGAGCAACAGGAAGGGGGATGATAAATGCATGAGAACTTTCTTTCAAGACTTCAAGATTGTAATCTCAGGGTAAGAAAGCATAGAATTAGTATTCATTTTTAAAATAACTGTTCAAAAAGGAAAAAGTAATTACTCTGTTGAGAAAAATCTAGCATAGTTGATACAATATTATCAAATTAGAAATATGTATTTTGATTTCATAATCAAGTAACAGGATGAACTGTATATGACAATCATTTTTCTACAAAACTATTTGTACATTCACGAGAATGAACTGCTGTATCCCCATATTACCAATAACTGTGAGAAAATACTAACATCACAATACACATTAAAATCACATAATCCCTAAAATAAATTTAGCACATCAGAATTTAATCAGCCTTATGAATAAGCCGTATTCATTCAAGATATACATAAAATATTATTTCCCAAAATTAGTTAGCAACACAACAAAATACACATTTTAAAAAGAAGAAATTGATAAATGGAGCTTGGTCATTTTAGTTGAGTAACAATAGGAAGATGATTCTGGCAGCTTGATTACCTACCAGCATTGATTGGAATTTGGCAATTGATATAACCACCCTTATTAAGCAGCCCAGCCTCAGAAACCACGGTTACTGGAATGGAAGCAGCTTGCTAATGACAAGAGAGCGAGGAACAAGGTATTAAATATTTGACAATGAATAATGTATGGCTAATTAGTTTGTGTAAATTTAGAGAGAGACTTTTTTAAAAAAAAGAGAAGTGGTATATTTGGATACTTCCTTAATACTGACTGGAATTTTAGTTAAAGCAGAAGTGACACAGCACTTTTCAAGAGAAAAACTTTTCATGTTCTTATTGAAATAAATGCTATATTTAAGAATATAGCTAGAAATAGGCAAATATAGATATAGATGATTTAAATACAGATAGAGATATCACAATCAAGTACATTAAACTTCAACTCCCATGATTCTCGATCAGCCAGGCCAAAGGTCAAACATTATGGAAGTTGATGTTCAATCCATCAGTTATGTGAACTAAACCTCAATACAGTACACTTACATTTAGGCTGCATTACACACAGCATAATTACCCTTCTACATGCATGTTTTTCTGAGTATTATACTTTTTGCAAAACATATGGCATGAAAAAGGTCATTTGTCAGAATCATTTGTTTTTGAAGATTTGGACTTAATAGGCTCAGAGTAGGACTACACAAGTGGAGCTAAAGATGGCTACAAGCAAACCATGGCCCCACATGTCTACAAATGCATAAAAAACTTTCTGTGGTAATGTTAAAATCTACAACAGTATCTTCAAGGCTAAATGGAACTGGGTAAATGTCCTTCCATCCCTGTCTGTGAATGAGAATATTCTTTTATTAGCTGTAATTGCTTCCTGATCATCACAGATCATCAAGAATAAAAATTAGCAGCCAAAGACACAAAAAAGATTTTCCCAAGTAATCAAGCATGAAGGGAAAGGAAGCATTTGAATTTCCAGCACAGTTTATACCTTCTCATAAGTAGGCAAATATCTCCAAGAGCTTAATAGAAATAAGTTGTTTCTATTTTTGTTTTACTGATTCTTCAAGAAACTACACTTTTGATTCACTGAGTAAAAATTAGAAATACCCACCATTCTCTTTTCCTTCCTTCTGTTACTTCCTTCTTCTTTTTATTTTCACCCACAATCTGGGTGTTGTTACACATAAAACTTTTGGAGTCCCCTCTAACTGTTAATCTGCCCTGTCATCACTGGCTTGATACATGGTCATCATGAAACGACATATTTTTATTTAAAAAGCAGGGTTTCATCTTTATTTTTGGCTAGATTA
Organism: Python bivittatus; assembly: GCF_059951505.1. NCBI lineage: Eukaryota > Metazoa > Chordata > Lepidosauria > Squamata > Pythonidae > Python > Python bivittatus. Next base: position 11,278,026 of record NW_028277058.1, on the reverse strand, counting down.
ACTTCCTGTATATCAGTTGCTCTGATTATTACCACCGAACTGCACTTAACTGACTTATGTACAACAAATCCTAATACGTTGTATAATACCAGCTTCAGGAAATACCCTTTTCCCACTGTTGTATGGTTAGATATGTTATTGTATATATCCATACTTGAAAAAAAAAAAACTAAAATTCAACCAACATGCTCTTCCATTTTTTTTTATTTTTTTTTGGCCATCTCAATAAATTCTTTCTGTCAAGCCTTTCATTTTTTTGAGGAGCCAGATTAGATCATGTTTACAGTGGCAGCAGACCAGATAACAAACTAAAAAGTTTCCCCAGTAGAATGTTGGACGTGGACCTGGGAGATGTGAGTTCAGGTAGTCTTATTGCTCAGATTACCAGTTCTGAGGACAACCTAGCAGAGAAGAGATAACCTATATACCATCATGAGATAAAAATTGCACATCAATAAAAGAAACATAGTGTGCATATAATCATAAGCATTTGAAATACAGCACGAAGCCATGCATCCTCAAAGATAACGAAATCTCACTTCTCTGGATTGTTACTCGCAGAACTGATTCTTCTATGAAAGAAAATTAACATCCTCGCATGCTAAAGATTAACACATCAGTCTCCAGGCTAGCAAAATTTAACCTACATTTTCAAATCCTCAAACATGGCTTTCATGGTAACTATTGAAGTTTCATTTTCACTTCTGAAGGACCTGATCACATCACACTAGACTTTCCTTTTTTTTTTTCCTTCCAAACACCATTTCAGTGCTGCTGATGTGACATTTATGTTTGACAAGAAAATGAATAGACTGAGATGAACTCTCACACCAAAACGTTTCACTTCCTACCTGTGGAAAGCCTTCAGAAACAGAAAGGAAGAGTAACATAAATGGAGAATGCCTGAAGCACCATTAATTTGGACTTAAACATCATCGAATTTCCTAGCAAAGCTTTCCTGATTTCTGATTTAATGAAATAAATAATAGGAACTCTTGGGGCGAAGGGAAAGATTAAAGCTACAGTTCTGCACGGTTCATAGTACTTACATTGATTTCCAAATAACATTATGGTGACTTGATAATTAATGTAACTATAAAAATAAGAAAGTTCAAGCTTATGCTATTATTGCTGTTTAGTTTTGGGGGGGATTACTAGGTTTTTTTGTGAAATTGGGCAAATGCATTTGAAATTCTTTTTGCTTGTTGGACTTTGTCAATACAACCATGCATATGCAAATTGCCATTGTCATCAGTTCCTCCAGTTAATTACCACCTTTTACTTCCATCCAGGTTACATATAAATACTTGCAAACATTATTAAAATATATTGAAAACATGGATCATCCACCATGCATGAAGATTCATTCTGCATTTGTGCATATAGATAATCTGAATGGTAAGGGAAAAAAGGAATGAACTACAGCAACTAAAATCTACAAATTCTAAAATAATTAAATTAAAAAATAGAAATAAGGTCTTTATATTAAATCAGAACAGAACATCTAATCAACCCATAGAACAAGACTATACTATAAAGAGAAAAATCTACTAATTTATTGAGTGTAAAAAGAAAAATTCAGACCAAAAAAAACCAGAATCAGCTGAGCTCCATTGTTCCCACATCAGATAAATCATGTGAAATGTGAATTGAAAAGATTATAGTAATTTGACTTCTATTTTTTGCATAATTGATATCAGAAATGATGTGACTTGTAGCAATGATGTCCTGGATGATATTGCAAATCTCATATCCTGCTCCTTTGCTGATATTCTTCCAGGCCATCAGAAACCCCTCCTATTTGGTCATTAAAATGTAGGAGGTATATCTATTATTTTTCTTTTTCTATTTTTGTGATTTTTTCCCCCCAGGAGCTTTTTCTTCACAAAATGACAGATAAACATCCTAGAATTTCACTTGTTTAAGATTCTATTGACTACAGATTCCCTAATTTAAATGGTATACTTTAAAGTATTTCATTCTACGGCTTTCTTAATAACAATGGTTGATGGGATTAAATGTATACTCTACACCTTTGCTTAGATCCATCAGTATAATGTGCATAAAATGACATTTGTTGTTTATCAAATGTAAACAGTTCCAGGATGCCTTTCACTGAGCTTATATTTTTAGCTAAAAGAGAGTGTATGCTTTCCTTGCCCATTCCCTTTTAACTGATAAAACATGATTATTTCCCCCTTAACTAAAACTGTCACACCTGCTCATGTTTATGCAAACTAGAAAATTTGGAGGAAGAAGGAGGAGAAGAAAGGAACACAGTAACATCAGAAGAAAATATCAAAGCACCTGTCACAACATCTTAAGGCTTTTATCAAAGTAGTAAGAGAATACATTAAAGTAACAATATATGTAGCTTACATGTGACAGGACTACTAACTCAGCAGTATATTTGATTAACGTTAGTATGTACAAGATTTACATGTATGCTTTGTTTATGAGCCCAGATTCCATTTAAATCTTACAATGGAAAATAAGACCTGGCAAAAAGCACGTTTGAAATACAAGTTTCTTCAGCAAAAATGCTTCTTTTCCTACAATTTTTCATTCAGACAGTATACATTACAACAAATATTTCATTGACTTTCATCTTCCCAACACAGGTCCTTTGAAGTCTAAATGCATCCTTTAAAATATATTTGTATTCAAGGCATTGTATAATTTAATTTTTTAAAAAAACATAGAAGAGCATACTGTATTTATAAAGCAACACTTTATTGCATTTCATGTTGAATGGTCAACACTATGGTTCAAGGAAGGAAGGAAGGAGAGAATATAAGGTATAATCCCATTCAATTATTAAAGGCTGCATCATAATATGAACTTCTACATTAAGTATGTACTCAAGGAGTCAGTAACAAAATATTACATATGCTTCTCCAAATATTCAGTGAAACATGGGAGAAATGGAAAACATCTTTTATCAAGATATGTACGTGCGTGTGTGTGTATGTATATGTGTGTATATATATATATATCTGTATCTGTATGTGTATGTGTATGTGTATGTATATGTATGTCTGTGTGTGCGTGTGTGTATCCCCACTCACCCCTATGGGTGGCATATGTCTTCCTCAATCCTGGGTCCTCTACCAGAGGCCTGGGAATTTGAGGGTTCTGCACAGTACCTTTGCTGTTCCTAGCACTGCGCTCTTCTGGACAGAGAGCTCTCATGTTCCTGGGATCTGTTGGAGCCACTCTCTTGGCTTAGGAGTCACCGCCCTGAGTGCTCCTACCACCGCTGGGGCCACTTTGGCCTTTACTTTCCACATCCTCTCTAGTTCCTTCTTCAGACCTGGTACTTCTCCAGATTCTCATACTCCTTCTTCCTGATGTTGCTGTCACTTGGCACTGCTACATCTACCACCACTGCTGTCTTTTGGTTCTTGTCTACTACCACAATGTTTGGTTGACTGGCTAGTACCTGCCTGTCCATCTGGATCTGAAAGTCCCACAGGATCCTAGCCCTGTTATTCTCCATGACCTTCTGTGGAATCTCCCATCTGGACTTGGGAAGGTCTACCCCATGTGCTGTGCAGATATTTCTGTACACAATTCTGACTATTTTGTTGTGCCATTCAGTGTACGCTGTTCCTGCCTGAATCTTACACTATATGTTGGACTGTTTCTGAGGCCTCTCTGCACAATCTGCACCTTGGGTCCTGTCTAGTGTGGTAGATCCCTGCTTCTATGGATCTGGTGCTTAGTGCCTGTTTTTGTGCTGCTATGATCGGTGCCTCAATGCGGTCTTTTAGTCCAGCCCTTCCAGCCACTGGTAGGATTTCCCAATGACAGCCTCCTCAGCTATCTGTCAGCAGTACATCCCATGCAGGGTCCTGTCTTGCCATGGCACTTCCTCTGCTTGAACTTCCTCCCATGTCTGCTGCTGCCTCAGGCATTCTTCAGCAGCCTCATTTTTGGGTGTCATCTTACTGATGTACTCCTGGATGCTCTGGGTTTCACCCAGGACAGTGGCTTTGACACTCACCAGACCCTGCCCGCTCTCTTTCTGGCTGGTGTACAGTCTCTGGGTGTTGGACTTGGGATGGAAACCTCCATACATTGTGAGGAACTTCCAGGTCTTCACATCGGCAGCCTCCATATCCTCCTTTGGCTAGCTCGGTATACTGGCAGAGTATCTGATGACTGGCAGAGCATACATGTTGATGGTGTGTATCTTGTTCTTCCCATCGAGCTGTTTTTCAGGACCTATCTTATCCTTTGATGGTACTTAGATGTTGCTGTCTTCCTTGCCTCCTCATCGTGGTTCCCATGTGACTGTGAGATACCAAGGTACAATGCCCTTCTGAGCTGTTCTCATGTCTTGGCCCATAATGTCCTGTAGCTTGGCAGTTATGTTGCCTGATAGGACTTTCCATGTTGTGGGGAGGCAGGTTACTGGCCTGTAGTTGGATGGTGCTGTTCCCTTGTGGGGGTCTTTCATGATCAGCACTGTCCTTCCTTGTGTTAGCCAGTCTGGGTGAGAGCCTGCTGCTAGCAGCTGCTTCATCTGTGCTGCTAGGCATTCATGCACTGCTGTTAGTTTCTTTAGCCAGTAGGTGTGGATCATGTCAGAGCCAGGTGCTGTCCAGATCTTTATGTTGTTGACCTGCTGTTGGATGTCTGCTACTGTGATGGTGACTGGTTCCTGTTCTGGGAGATTGCTGTGGTCTGCTCTCAGGTCCTGCAGTCACTTTGCATTGTTGTTATGTGTTTTCTCTTTCTTCTATATGTTCCTCCAGTACTGTTCAGTTTCTGCTGTTACTGTGTTGTTTCACTGCAATTGGGAGAATACCTTAGATGGTTCTTTGGAGAGCAGGGCATTTATCTTCTTGGTCTCTGCTTCTCCAGGCTATCTCCTTAGCCTGGTAGCCAGTGCTGTGAGCCTTTGTTTAGTAGTCTCTAGGGCCTTGTATTTTTTCAGTCGCCAAGTCTTATCCTTAATCTCCATACCCTTCTGTAGCTGACTAATTTCTTTCCAAGTTGCCTTGATCTTAGCCTCCAACCTAAGTGCTGCTTGGGGTGGGGTGGGGGTGTATGTATTGCTGTTCTTCTTGATAATGTAGCCAAGCATCTCCAGGATTACTGTGCCTGCAGCTTATACACTTCATTGGTTTGAGTTATGGTGGTAGGAGGATTGTCATGAGGGCTCTATTGGCATCTTCTAGCATACTATCTGATGGTACTTCTCCATTGAGCCTTGGTAATTGGTTTTAGGGTTGACTGTAGCTAGTTTATCAATGATCTTATGCCTCATATCAGCTGCTGTGCTCTGTAATGGAGGGGGTGGCAGTAACGTTCCAGCTTCACGTGTTGGTCACACACCCAGTTGTTCTTCCAGGTCTTCCTGAGTCCAGGATGTAATGTGTAGGTGGTCTGTCTCAAGCTGTGAGAGCAGCTTCCTCTTCACTGTGTTGAAACATTGGGTAACTAGCTGTTTCTTAGTTAGTGTGGATGTAGGTCTTCTGTCCATCCATGTCCCTCGTACATTTCATATATCCCCTCTCGTTAGGTCTACTGTTGTAGTAGCATTTCATCAATTCCAGGTTCTCTTGTCAAGTCCATGTATAGTTTGTTTTATATATATTATAAACATATTATACACACACACACACACACTCTGTGTGTGTGTGTGTGTGTGTAAAGCACATATATCATATGGTTTGCTATATATATTATAACAGTTGGGAAGCCCATTTTAACACTGCCTGCAAGCTAGTAGAATGACATATAATCAGAGAAAGCACATAAAATTGTACAACTAAATGAATAAATACACAAATTTTAATAACAATGCAAGATGTCAAAATGAGAGAAACACTTGTTCTAGATAGGAATATAAAGATCAGTTATAGCTAGGGATGAATCCAAATAACCTTTTGCACCGGAATGCCTAACCTGTCACTCATGGCCACTAATGTTCCTGTGGACATTTTTCTTGATTCCCAAGAAGAATCATAACCATCTAGCTTTTTAATTTTTAGTAAATATTGTTTTAATTTAACATAATTAAATAGGAAGCTGGAATGCTGCAAAGCAAAGGACCACCCTACAGAATTATCTTTATTTCCAAGAATGCCCTTTGGTTCTACTTTGACTCTGTTGGCATTCTTAGAAAATAAACATAGTGAATCATTGTAGGCCAGTGCTTTACTTGGAAATGTGCCAGCAACAGCAAAGGTAAATACCCTATTTGGAGGGACTATCTACGGTTGAGAGGTCCAGGCCAATGGGAGAGAATATTGTGACTAGTTATGCAAGTTATGGCAGCCATTTTGTGAACAAGAAAAACTCTTCTCATGACAGCCATTTTGTTTGAATGTATATTATTATATTACATCATCTCAAATTTTTAAATATACCTACTGAGCCCAGAAATTTGAGAACCCCTGCTCTACTGAATCATCTCATGCACATGATTGTTGGAGGAACATTACAAATATTAGGAAAAATGTTCATGAAAAAAAATTGAGCAAGATTCCCACAGACTTTAAGACCATTATCTGGAGCCAATTAAAAAAAAAAAAAACATGCTGCTACCATCACTACCACTAAATTCTGTTGCCCTCAAATTCTAGGAAGCATGGGAATTCGATAGAAATATCATAAAATTGAAGTAAAAATTAGGAAGGGTTTTTGATGAGCCACAGGAGAAATGACTGATGGTCATCTTTGAAAAAGAGCAAGAATGTTCAGAAGACATCGTCCATCTTTGGACAAGCTTATTTCTGAATTAGAGCACTGATGTAAAGCAAACATTTGCTTTGTAAACATTTCTTATGTTCCATCATGGTAAGAATACAAGAAGACCAAGCATAGATCTGACTTACTTGTAACGCATTATTTCCTACAGTGACCAACCAGAAAACCAAGGAGGCCATAAGGCTGACATGAATTCAATTAAAATTTAGGAGTGCCCACAGGAGTAACAAATATTCATTATTTTATTTGCCATTGTACATTTTTCTACTAAGAGAAATGCCATTTGAATGTTCTGCCTTGGGGACCAAAATATCTTGAACTCGCTTTGTCATTATGAGAAAAGTACATTTAACTAAGTCTGTAAATATTCATTTGATTTGATACTCTGTATATCAGAGGTCAACTGTAGTTATTTTTATACAATCTATTAAAAAACAGATTTTATAGCAAGGAAATAATTCCTGTTCCACGTGATTACCATCCCAGTATTTCTAACTGAGAGAACTATAAAACAGATATGCTATTTTGACCAGAAAAAAACCTCTGCCTAGCGAACTATTCAAAACATTTTGCTGTCCCATATGGGAAAAGTTGCCCCTTGCTATTCATATATAGTCCAACTGATGGCAACATGAGAGTCTTCTAAGCTAGTTTAAGAGTTGCAAGATAACCCATGTGTCATACCCAGTTTGTCCTCCAATACTTTGAAACAATCCTCCCACCAGTCCCTGCTTCCATTCTCTGAGGTTTTCCCTACCCAACCTAATACTAAGGTGATACTGATAAATATGTAAAGGGAACAAACAATCCAACCAGGGTATTTTAATTTTTAAAAAAAAATTTAATATTTAATTTTTAAATATTACTGATTTTGACTGGATTTCATTTGATTTATAGCATGCCTTTCTGGGGAGACCTCAAGGTGGCTATCAACATTTAAAATAAAGAGATACTGTTGTAGAGAGTAAGGAAGATGAGACATTGCCTAGGCAAAAGGGGCTAAAGCATTTTTTGAGTCCAGAACAGCTAGATAACATCTGGATGTGCTTCAGACAGATGCCTCCCTAATTCACTGAACTACAAGAAGAGGAAGGTACAGCACGGTCAGACTTGCAAGATTCTGTTCTCATAGCCAATCTCAATAAAAGTAGTTTTAGCATGGAGTTGATTTCTTGATCTAGTCCATCTAGTGGGACTAACGGTATAAAAAGTTCAAAACACAGGTTAAAATTAATAATACAATAAAGACGAAGATTGTCTGCCAACTAAAAGGAGGAGTCTGTTGTCATCTTTTTAGAGTAACAAATTTTATTAAAAGGCATAGACTTTTGCTGCTTCTGATTTTTAGATACTATAAACCAACAGAGCTCTCCTCCTACAAGCATAAGAAGGGACACTTGAGAATGTCAGCTGGGAAGAATACAAAATTGGGTACTGAGGTAACCCTCTCAAAGTGAAACTGGCTTTCAAAGATGCAAATATCTGTGTCCCATCCCTGCAGTTCAACTGTCATTTCTGTAGTGTTAAGTGTGTCACTAATGGTGATCACACAGGGCAATTCAGTAATATGAGCAAAACCATCAAAGAATTGTTTTAATGAAGCTACAGCAATGGTTTAAGGTGTTCTTTTCTTTCTTTTCCTTTTCTTTTAAAAATGTATATTTAAGTACTTAAGAAACAGCCCAGCTCCTATCTTACAAATATCTTCCCTCTTGACAAAACGCATGCCAGATCACACTGAGTTAAGAAAGTTAACAATAAACACAGGAAGGTTTGAATCATTAATTATCTCCTGCTACACACACTTAAAGTGCTCACAGGAAGTCCTATTTTTATATGCTTTTGTACAGATATCCAACAGAGGCCATGACAATCTTTTCAACAGATTTATGCATACACATCTCAGTACCATTCAGGGAATAATGTCATTATTTGTTTGAACAGTCAACAGTCTTCTGTTTAAAAAAACAGAGTAATAACGGCTTCATTCTTGATAGCATTAAGCACTGAGGCTTATTTAAATAAAAAGTAACTGTAGATGGCTATGGTGACCACGAAAGACAATCAATAACATTTTAAGATAAGACAAAGTGACATTGTGTAGTTCCCATTTACAGCATCTGAATTTCCACCTTAAAATGCACTATAGTTCAACTACTGGGGCTTCGTATGCAGGTCACTAAATCACAGGCATTGGTTTTGTTGAAAGGCGAACTTAAATTTAGTATTAAGGTAATATTCTTGAATATGGTTCATATGCAAGCCACAGCAGGAATATAAATCTAATTCTTCCTATACAATATGTATTTTACCCCAAGATCTGTCTCCTAATTTAGCCACAAGAGGAAAATTTCCAGTATATGCTATTGAAGAGATGAATTAAAATCACGATTAAAAGATAATATGTTTCCCCTACTGTCCCCCCAGCAAATCTGCAAAGACTGTCATGATATTATATATGAACTGTACTCCAAGAAAGCCTTACGTTTCATTTGGATAACTATTTTAAAATGTAACTACCGGAAAAAAAAAATTTTTTTAATTTTTTTTATGTGTTTTCCATCCTGGCTGGTATTATTTAAAGCTTTCTTACACATCCTGAGGTCATTCCCATACGTGGTGGATTCATGAGTGCTTCTCATGTTTCTCATGGAAACACATAGTCCCAAAATGTTAAACCTTCTCTGGAGATCACATTTTAAATCATATATGATTGAAGGCAAATCAGCTTTTCTTTGCTCTGTCCAAGACAAGTCTTAATAACGAGAGAAATCTGCAGGATTGATGGCTTTGCTGAATGGAACATTGCTCCATCATAACACAAACTCCATCACATTCAGGTGTGTAACATCACAGTAAACATAGAAAAGGGATCTTGCTTGCATGGTGATGGCATGACCTGCTTTTGTCATTTGCTTTCCTTGAAGACACCAATGTTAGTAACTGTATCAAGGTGTTACAAAAGAGTGTTGAAGTCATTCTGTATGGGGTAAGTCTCACATATCTTGATATTACATTTCATTACAGCAGATGTTCACCTGTACAGCAATATTATTCGGACTAAAGAAACCTTCATGTGTACAACGATAGGCATAGTGGCTTCGGCACACATAAGCTCAGACAAATGCTACCTGTGAAGCCCTCCTCCATACAATTGTTCTTCTGTATATGCTTGTTCTGATTAGACATTAAGATGAAGCACCAGTGTTTACTGAAAACACTCACATGATGCAAATCAACCTTTTGTAATCCCCAAATAAATTGACTATCTCTTTATGATACTTCCAGTCAAATATATTTTAAAATCTAAGAAAGAGCAAAGGTATTTTGATATCAAGCTTAATGCTGATTTTAAGTGGACGGATAGGAAGTATCACTGTACGTATGTATGTAATAAGGTCTTTAGTGGTATACCATAAAGCCATTGTCAATACTTTAAAAGGATTAGTTTACATATTTGTAAAATGTAGGTGACTAAGTCTTTTAGTTCTCAACTATGATAAACCCTGAAAAACATAGCCAGCAGTTAGGGATTATTAGAATTCAGATTATGATCCAAAGTATCTGGATTGTACTAGATTTATTAACTTACTTTAGGGGATAGAAACAGTAGAGAAATCAACATTTTGGCACATTAGTACAACAAATACATTGTTTCCATTTTCCAACCAATACAGACTTGAGCAGAACTCAGGCAGGAAGGCAGGAAGGAAGTTCACTTTTTATATCATATTGATTCTTACTCCTAATGGAATACAATAGTTGCTGTAATTATGGAAGTGAATACATTTTTTCCCTTCTCCCTTTGTTGATTAGTATATAGAATGGGAATGATTCAAGACATTTACCAACTTGCTAACATCTTGTAGTTTGCATTCATTATGCAGAATAAAAAGGAAAACCTGACTAGTTTTTACTCTTTATTGAAGAATTTGAACATATTGTTTTAGATTATTTATTAACCATGAGTTGAATACAGACAAAACCCACTGAAAAGTTAGCCATGACTAAGAAAAGTGCAACTGAGTTCGGTATAAATTGACAGCAACTAATTTAATATGGAACTAATCCAATGAGGATCAGACAAGTATGATTTTTAAGGCAGGTGTAACCAGTGGTGTCTCAGGTCAGGTGGGTGGGTGGTGGCAAGGGAGATCAGACTGACATCAGCAACATTGTGGTGCTGCAGTGGAAGCCTTGACCATTTTCCAGTGTGGCACACATGTGCAAAAGGAGCAGAGCTTGCACCGTATCATTGCAATGCTGATTTCATCATTCTGACGGAAACTGTGCGTTCCTGGGGATACCACTAGGCACAGGCAAACATTTTTGGCTGACGTAAGGAATTAAGCTAGAGCTCTGTGTAGTACCCAAGTCTTTTTCTTCTTGAATTTATGCAACAGATGATAAGGTCATATTGTCATACATATCCTATCCTAATCATTTTCTATACATAGTGTCCATATAGTATAAATTCAATGTTTGATTTATTTATTTATTCATTTTTATCAAATTTGTATAGCCTCTCACAGAAAAGTAACTTTGGGCAGCTTACAACAGTCCAACAAAAACAACACATGCATAAACAATAAATATAAAAATATAAAAATCAATATTAAAAGATAAATGTGATAAAAACATATAGAAACCCTAAGCAAGAGAGAATAAGGATAGCTAACTCAGCAATGGAGCCATTTAAGCATGTCTCCGGTTCCCTGAGAGCTCCAGGCCTGGTGACATAACCAGGTCTTGAGGGACCTCTGGAAGGTCAAATGAGATGGAGCTAATCTAATATTGGAGGGGGGGAGAGAATGTTCCACAAAGCGGGTGCCACAGCAGAGAAGGCTCAATGCCTGGGACCCACCAAATGTATATCTCTAGTGGATGGTACCCTCAACATGCCTTCTCTGTTAGATCTCATGAGGCAGGCTGATGTAGTCAGGGAGATGTGGTCCCTCACTTCAACCCATTCAATGACTTTTGACAGCATGAGATGTTAATTCCAAAATGTAAGTACAGTCTTTCAGTCTTGATGAACATTACCATAGCTTTTATGTTACAAGCATGGAAAGATCAGGTTTGCTGACTTCCTAACCTTCTATCAGCCACATACATTTCAATTATTTCAGTAGAGTTCATCAAACAAACTTCTGTCACTGTTGTTTTATAAACTGTCCTCTCTGGTGTAATCACTAGGCAAAGAGTCAGAAAGTCTTCAGTGTCTAGTCCACTGATAATTCATTCCAATTGCAATGTCATGAATACAAGTGCATTGTTGTGAATTAACACAACAAACATTCAGCAAGACTAAAATGCAATGAGATCATGTAAACAGAAAATCTGAAACTATATTTGAGCATAAAAGAAGGAATCATTCTGATACACTTTTGAAGCATAAGACATTTCTTCTTTTAATTCCAAGAATTATTGTTCTTTTGAAATCCATTCTCAATGAAAATGACATTAACTTTATTAAGTAAAACAATAACTCTCCAATTTATCCCACAGAAAAGCTTTTTAAAATAATTTAAATGACACATTTCTGACACCACTAAATCTTATATGCTATTTTATGTTCCATTTAATTCTTTGAGCATTATTGTAGAATGCATTATTAGTGGAGGGAATCAAAGAAAAAGACAAGTTTGATCAATTCAGTTTGGATATGAGAAGGAATACATCAACTGTATTCTGTTGGGGTTTATAATGCAAGAACCTTCTAGATTATTTAAGGGATGTCTGAGAATAAGTGAATTGAAAACTGGTTCCCAGCATGGTTCCAGAAATTTATCCCTTGGGAAATTATGACATCATTCCCATGCCCATCCAACATTCTAGAAAAAGATATGCTGTCCAGAAAAATACAAAAATACATTTTGCTCAGCCACATTCTGAATGAAACTGCTCAGTTAGGTCCTATTACATGTTAAGCCTATGTGAGTTTATTCTCTAATCACCAAATCCAGACACTCAAATGGCTTTTAAACCATCAAACAATAAGGCCAATTATACCCAAAAAATAGATTATAATAATGTAAAATTAAGTTTAAAATTGCTTTATATCCCTTTAATCAGATCCAGGAGAGGCTTCTTCATGTCACCAAAACAGCTGCTCTTTGTAGGACTATGGAAAGCTTCCAGGGGACTTGGATTGCTTCAGACCTGCTTCAAAAGCAATATCCTGCCCCCAAGAGCAAAGCAAGCTACTTCAGAGTTTCAATTCATGTTGCTCAGATTGCCTTCTCCTGCCCACTCAGTTATCAGAATAGGCTTATGTACGTACAGAAAGCAGCAGAACAGGCAACAGGTGTAATGAGAAAACATCCCAGTAAAACAGGTAGCATTGCCCGAATGTGAGGAATCTTATCAAGGTTATCTTATCTTGATTCCTTATCATTAGATATCTTATCTAATGCCACTTCCTACAGGTAAAAACAATAGCACACATTTATAAAACTGTTCAACAATTTTAAAACTATATGACACAGCAAAAGGGACAGCTGCACAGCTTTAATCAAAACCTTGGGTATATAGAGTTGGCTGATTTACATGACTGAGCATCCACTGAAACTGAACAGAGAAGGAAGTCCACAATCATGGTACTTGTTTTGAGAATGACCTCTCAGATAGAAAATCCCCAGATAGTTTAGGTATAGGTAACAGTTTAGGTAATGCATCCCCACTAGATCTTAGTTGATGGGCAATATATTTGGCATGGGGCCAGTTATCTGATGGACCACCTCTCCCCAATTACTTCTACAGTCCCAATCAGGTCCTGCAGGAGAGGCATATTGCAGGTCCCATCTGCTAAGGAGTTTCATCTGATGGGACCCAGGAGATAAGCCTTTTCTGCTGTGATGCCCGCCCTCTGGAACATCATCCCCCCTGAGGTGAGGTGAGCCCCAACCCATATGGCCTTCTGGAAAGCCCTCAAAATGTGGTTTCTTTCATCAGGCCTGGGGATCCCCTGGCAGCAGAAAATGCATGCGTTGGTTGCACCATGTATAACATCTTAATTTAACCCTCTCACAATTTTGTTTTTACTTATGTTAATTATTTAATTGTTTTAACTGGTTTTTATATTCTGTTTTAATAGTTGGTTTTATTGTGCCCCACGCAGTCACCTTGTGTGAGATGGGTGGCCATATAAATTCCATAAATAAATAAATTTATTGATTAACCCTCCCATATCTCTTGGTCCTGCCTAACCTGGTCATTTCATTTGCCAACCTCCGATCTGCCACTTCCAGTCTTCTCCCTTGTATTCCTCCCTTGTTCTCAGGGAAATATAGAGGGAAGCAAGGAGAGCGATATCTTCTGTTCTTGCTTAAGCAGCAAAAAAACTTTCTTTAATGACATTTAATTTTCCACCCTGGATAACCTGAACTGTGTATTTTGATGCTGAAAAAGTTTCATTTGGGGCAATGTTGTCTAGGAAACTGCATCAAAACAAATATTTCACAATAAACGTTTGTTTGGTGTAGCGTCCTACATGACTCCATAGCAAGAAAAGCAGAAAAACTTCTCCCTTTAGCTTAGCAAAGAAAGAATACAAGGCTGCATTCACCCAATTAAATGAGAACTGATAAAACACACACACACACACACACACACACACAGAAATGGATATTTCACAGTGATCTAAATTTATATGTCTATGCATTAACGATTAGCTGTAGAATTGGGAACAAATATGCTAAGCTTGGAGGCTGGGTATATTTCAGTTGCTTGGAGTCATGAGATGTTATTCCGTATATTCAGATCTTGATTTAAATAGAGTCTAAATATTATATAATGAATAAATTAAAATAATTTAGAGATAACTGTCATGTAATTTGATCTCAAAGTGAGAAAGGGAATCATAACCATTACAACCGAGCAGACATTTTATTTTCCACATCTTTAACCTGATTACATAATGTTATTTCAGATTGCTTAAAATTAAATTGTATCTGACAGTGAACTTCAGCAATGATTTTTTCCCCATTTTTTATTTCCAAAGAATTTCTCCAAATCTGAGAGGTTATAGAATCTTTTCTTTCTGTTTAAATTAGTGATGCATATAGGAATGCATCTAAGTGATAAAAATTTTATTTATTTTATTTATTATTTATTATTAAATTTGTATGCTGCCCATCTCCCCCAATGGGTGACTCTGGGTGGCTCACAATTAAAAATCAAACACCTATAAACAATTGAAATACCCCCTAAATAATTAAATACTCAATCCATTAAAATCCACTATAAAACAAACCCTATACATAAATACTAAAGACATTCAAGATGACGGGGGGGGGGAATCAATTACCCCACAAGCCACCTCCACTAGTGCAAGCCCCCATCCGGCCCCCAGGCCTTCTGGCACAGCCAGGATTTCACATCTTTCCTAAAGGCAATGAGAGTGGGGGCACACCGCACCTTGCGAGGTAGAATGTTCCATAGAATGGGGGCCACAGCAGAAAAGGCCCTCTGCCTAGATCCCACCAGTCGAAATTCCTTGACTGGTGGGGTGTGTAACATGACCCTTCTGCCAGACCAAGTGGGGTGGGCTGAAATAATAGGGGCGAGACAGCTCCTCAGATAACCTGGTCCTGTGCCATGAAAGGCTTTAAAGGTGATAACCAACTCCTTGAATTGGACCCGGAAGCAAACTGGCAACCAACGTAGCTTGCGTAACAGTGGTGTTATATGTGCCCTTCTAGGGGCATTCAGAACTGTCCACGCCGCTGCATTCTGCACCAATTGCAGCTTCAGATACTCTTCAAGGGTAGCCCCATGTAAAGCGTGTTACAGTAATCCAACCAGGAGGTGACCAGGGGATGAGTGACCATGCGGAGGGCCTCCTGATCGAGGAAGGGGTGTAACTGCTGCACAACACAAAGTTGTGCAAAGGCCCGCCTAGCCACAACTGCCACCTGCTCTTTGAACAGGAGTCGTGAGTCCAGGAGGACCCCCAGATTACACACCGGGTCTGTCTGGGGTAGTGCAACCCCGCCAAGAACCAAAGATGATAAACTCCTAGATCTTGAGGCTCCCCGTACCCACAGCCACTCCATCTTACCGGGGTTCAGTTGAAGCCTGTTGTTCCCCATCCAGGCCCCTACAGCCTCCAGGCACCGCGAGAGGGTAATCACAGCATCACTTAGGTCACCCGGGATGGAGATGTATTATTGGGTATCATCAGCATCCTGATGATACCTCATCCCATGGTGCTGGATGATCTCACCCAACGGTTTCATGTAGATGTTAAATAGAAGCCGTGAAAGCACCAAATCCTGAGGCACCCCACAGAGTAGGGGCCGTGGGTTGAACCTCTCACTCCCTATCAACACCAGTTAGGTTCGGCCTTGGAGAAAGGAGCTGAACCAGCACAGCACTGTGCCACCCAGCCCCAACTCCTGCAGCTGACCCAAAAGGATACCATGGTTGATGGTATCAAAAGCCGAGAGGTCCAGAAGAGCAAGGATGGATGCACTACCCCCATCCCACTTTCGCCAGAGATCATCTGAAAGTGCCACCAATGCTGTTTCTTTCCCAAAATACTCTTGTTATGATGGTTTCTAGTATCTTAATGGAAATTATTGGTGTGGGGGGAAAAAATCCATTGATAGGGCTTGGGGCCTCAGATGAGAACTGTTAACAGTGGTTTGTTTGTCAGTTTGTTTGTTTTGCCATCCTTCTTTCTATACTCTTCTGATAACAAGGAATAAGATAAGCCCACACCATCTGATTTTTCAAAACAGAACCCCCAGCTAGACACAGCACATATGGTCTCCAGGATCTTGGGAGGAGCTGAAGTAGTTATGCTACCTTAGCCTGCTAAGACTCTTTCTGTTTTTAAAGGCTGATTTCCTGGCTATTCATTTTTTCCCCCTTTTCTTAGAAAAAACAAGGCTGCTTTCTCCCAATCTAAGGACAATCCTAAAACAGGAAAGCCCCTTGAATGTATGCTGACATCGAAAGCAGGTGTCATCATATAAAAAAATTAGCCTCTGATGGAAGTTTGCTGTTTTTACCTCATACTGTAGCTTTCATCCCCTTTTTTCCAGAATAGCTCCAATTCTGAGAATAAGTCAAGCCTGGAAGAAAAGTGTTTACATTTATGGAAAACAGTGCAGAAAAGCAAGGGGGAAAGTATGAGGATCCACTGCTTCTCTTTCTGCAGAAGGTAGCCCTCTCATCTCCTGCATCATGCTGCAGGCATAAGAATCAAGAATGGCTCCAGACCTATTCTTGTTGAGAAGAATGCAATCGGCATATTTAAAAACAGCTCTTAATTTGACAGTGCTCAGATCTATAATTTATGGAATTAAAATAGATTAAAAAATTCATAAGCAAGTGCAGTCTGAAGTATTAGCATGATTGCATTTATATCTAACATGGTGATCTGGAATGTACCTAATATGTGGATTTGCACACATAGTAAGCTAAAAGCAAGCCATTTATGTGAACTGGGCCACTCTAATCTGAAAGAGTTTACTCAATATCTAGGGTGGTTTGTAGGGGCTGCAGTTCATTTCCATTCACCAAGAATTGGGCAAAGGTTTTCCAATGAGAATATGATACTTCCTAATTGATTTGAACTCTGGCATCTCATTTGACAGAGATGAAGCACTTTCTAAAATCTATCTTGGACTTTTCTATTCCACCATGCCACTGGCAGGAAGAATGGGTATACCGCAACCCATTCACCTTCCTGATATTCTCTCTCACTTTCCATTTATGAATCAGTCCTGTCTTATCTTCAGCAAGATGGGTTACTGGCAGTGAAGCTCTTTAGTTGCTTCTGAACTCATATCAGGATTTTTGAGATTAGCAATACAGGAAAACTTGTTCCATCTAGTTCACTGAGAGTGCAGGAATTTGTTATGCTTTCCAAAGGTGATGAAGAGTTTCCTGAAACTAACAAGAATATCTTTCAGTATAGCTGACTAGGGGAAGTGGAAGGAATTTGTCATGCTTACCCAGATGGAAATAACAGTTTCCTGAAACAGACTAGAGTGCAGTAGGAGTAAATTATCATACTCAACTAATTTAGCTTTGTTTTTAAAGCATTCAACAAAGTTTCCCTGAAATAGTTGTACAAGAGGAATCATATACAACTTGGATGTAAATTTCTAGTTCAGGACTAGATTACCTGTGGATTTTTTTACAACTGTATTAGATATACAAAGCAGGTAAAGATTTCAGCTAGAGTTAGGCACTATTTTCCACTAGATACAATGTATTGTTGACTCTTCTTTCTTTACACCATAACACAGTTTCTGTGACTAGAATGTATTAAGTATTTTCACACCAAGGTAACAGAGATTGAAAAAAAAAACATTTTTCATATAATCTAAACACTTTTAACATATCAATGCTCTCTTTAAGATTATCCAGTCCAAGGACTGTGGTTTGAATAAGCAAGAAGGGTCAAGTGCTGTTGGTGCTGCTTGATTTTTTTAAAAAATGCAAACACACTTAATTTTAGAAAATATAAAAACCTATATATTTATTTTGAATTTATTTTGAATTTATTTTATTATTTTGAATTTATTTTATTATTATGCTCAATTTATTTATAATACTACATTCAATTGTTGAAGTGAAACTATTTGTAAGTCAGGAATCTCTATTTATTGAAAATAGCATAGTATTAACTAATCAACCTGCTTATTTACTAGTAGCTTATGGGCAGCTACAGAACAGTTATTTTGATGTCCAATGTTGCTTAAATATGTGGGGAGAAGAATGGGATTACTCTGCTATACATCTGTCATCAAGTAGACATTTGAGGAAATGAAAAATATGCAATTTAAAAATAAAACAGATCAATCAAAATATATATCACCTGATTTTAGAATGTCTGATAACTTATTTGAAAATTGTGCTTGCAGGCTGCAGGGAGTATAAAATAATATAAATATTATACCATGTTTATACATGTAAATCATCATGATCTTGCTGTCTTCTACAGATAAACACCCAATCAGCCACCAGTTATGAATTATAAAACCAGTGACTGAGTCAAGAGGGTGAGGTTGATTAAGCCAAAATGTAGATAGCAAAGATTATATACATACACCAGATCAAGGTAACCATTGCATATGTTGATTTTTCTCAGTTTCATTCAACTTTGACTGCAATATAGTGGAGTAACTAAAAGACTGTGGTTAAAAATTGTTAATGTTTTCATATCCTGTAGAATGACTGAAGCATTCCACAGTTAGCAGGAAAATATTATAAAGATGCTTTGAAAAGAGGTCACCCTTTGGCATTATTACACTCATAATTGGTACAGTGCAGTCCTGTTCAAGAGCAAAACATTGTGTTAGTAGCTATCCCATGGTCTCACCCAAAATTCTATCTTTCGTATATCTATATGAATATATGTCTCTTGAAATGCAGTTGACTTTCATGATCTTCAGCTCACTTCTTTGTAATAACTTTGCACTACAGTTCAATACTTATCTACTCAGTAAATGCTATTGAGTTCAAGGGGCTTTCTACTGGTAAATAGGAACAGAACTGTAGACTTTGTTATTTATTTAAGGATGAGTCTTAAGCATTCACAGACTAAGAATCTTATTCAACATCTGTTCTCCAGTCTCATAAAATATGAATGACTTTGATACTCAAAAGTAAGTACCAATATAGGTAATGGAGTTTTCTTCATGTTAATAAATATAGAATTGAAGCGAAGCTTGATTCATTTAATTAAATATAAATCCTATGTATTTCACAGTACTTAAACAATAACTACTTTCATATGTGACACAGTCAAGTTTTAATATTCCTCATTTCTGTACATTATACAAAAAAAATATTGTGGCCCAAATGTCAACACTGAAAGATTGTTGCATTGCCATTTTGCCCACTTCATAAAGGTGGGCCAAGCTCACTGTTGTATTGTACTTAATATATTCATCCTGCAAGCAGATAAAATCAAGAATATTTTTCAGATTTAAAAATATCATTTCTGTTACCAGTGCTGATAAATCACTGCCTTCCTCATAGGTTGGAAAATCTAAAGTATATATCACATCATTGCTTTTTCCAAAACTAAATGCATCAGCAGCTAACACCTAGAAATTGAATGAAATAAACTTTTATAAGTTAAACAATATTCATGGTATATTTATAAAAATGAATACTAGGGAAGCTGTGCCTTATATTTTCTTCCTCATTAGTGAAGGTGATATATACTAACCATATTCCTATATTTTCCCGAGCTAGGTGGAAAAAAGTTAACCATTAGTATTTAGATAGTACAATGATGATGATGATGATGATAACAATAATAATAACAACCATAATAATAATAGGATGACACCTTGCTGTCAGATGTATAGTCCAAAAGAGTCTTTACAGCAATCAGAAAGTGGTTCCATGCAATAAATCCAATAATAAACTGACATTTATTGCAAACAAACACTGGTTTTTTCTTGAGGCACTTGGTGCCAAGCATTCAACCATATACTGGAAGACATGCTATATATGGATTGCTCACTACCCTAATATAAGAGCTTTAATTGGATTTATACATACCTGCCCATACCAGTTGTATTCCAGCATTATAACGGTAAGGAAAGCCAAACCTGAGAAAACTCAGAAAAACTTTGAATACCCACTTTTTCATTAAGTGCGAAGCTACTGCCTGCCCTGCTTTTGTCCCTTTCAAGGGAGTGTGCTCCAGCCTAAACTTTTTTTACCAAGCCATCAGGAGTGCTACAATCTGAGCTTTGTTAAAGTGTTGTACTCTTGCAGCTAAAACCTGTTGATAATGAACCTGAACCCATTATTTTGAGTCAATGAATTGAAAGAAATAGGGCAAAGAATGAAAGCCACAGGGCCAATTACCAGCATTCTTTGATGTATTACTTGCTAGCACACACCAAATCACTTTGTGTCTTTGTCTTGATCCTCTCTGTTATTCATTAATTATTCTGGAAGGGTTAGAGTTCAGATAGCTAATTGCTCAAACAGTTTTACTTGGTGGGGATTCTCCTTACACTGACACTTTCCCAACTGTGCCCAGCCACCTTGTCTTATGCCAATTAATCCCATTCTTGGCATTTGTACAACCTTCCCAGGTTCTTTTAAAAGTTATGCCTAAAATGTTTTCTCACTTGCCAATCAGGACAAGATGTCTGAAGAACTGACTGGATCATCAAGATGCCAAGCTACTTCTAGAGCTTTGATTAGGCTCCAACAGGCTAGAGCTCTGGAATTCACCATCCGAATAATACAATACCATGTCTAAATAGCATTCTGACTTGAATATTTTCCATGATCTGGGACACAGTGACAGTTTTAACAGTAGTTCATTTTTGTCCTATTTGGAAGTCAGGTATTACAAACAAATAGCAATGAACTGTTCATCATTACATAACACTTTCACAAGCTATAAATGCATCTTCTCCAACCTGATGGTCTCCAGATGTATTGGGCTGTAACGAATTAGAATTAGAATTAAAAGGCCAATGTGCATGGAAGACACCAGATTAGGAGAGAATGTTACTGAGATGCACCATATTTAAATATTAACCTATTTACAAGGATATTTCAGGCAGTAATAATTAAATAGCTTCTGATACTATATATAAAAAAATATGATTAGTTTTCTTCAACATCATCATCAAAAACATCTGGTGGCTCTGCCTTCCAAATTTATACCTTATGTTTTATATATATGAGAATTAAGACCCTTATTTCTTAACCATAGGATTAGGTGTACAGTCAAATATTCCTTTTGTCTACATATAAATATATATGCATAGCCAGTAAAATAAAGTTTCCATCAAATCAGGCTCAATTTCAAGTGACTTCATGGACAAAGCCATGTAATATTCCTGGTAGCATTATGAAAGTGGTTTGCACTGCCTTCTTCCAGAATGCTTTTTCAGTTTTCCAGTCAAGTCTATAGCCCTAGCCATGGACTTCCAAGACCAAGGGAAAAAGGATGGTTTGCATATCACAAGTTCAGAACATTTCACATGTCGCCTTTTCAGGAAAATGTGTAGCCATCAAGTGGAAAATAGAAAGCTATCAACAGGTGGGTAGCAAGAAGATCAAGGAGTTCCCACCCCCCAAAAAATAAAGATAAAAATGAGGTGCTAAAATTAATGCATCCAATTGTCAAAATTTCTATAACTTAATGTCCTTTTTTTTCCATTTCAGTAGATCTGTTTAATAAAACTGAGTATCTAGATTTCTTGGTTGTGAGATGATGCTACGGACTTCATACATACTATCTCCTATCACCATGTGACTCTTTCTAACTTCTAAGCCATGGGCTTCTGCAGAGCAGGGAAGGGGGGACGAGTGATGTTACACACATCAATATATATTTGAGTAATAAATAAATGACATAATTAATATCATTTCATCAGTCAAGTCATTGCATCTCAATTTGAGCTGTTGCTCTTTATTTATTTATTTATTTATTTTTTAAATAATGACAAAAAAGAAAAGGAACAAAACACAAAGATAATTATGATAGAAATACATAGATTATCAAAGAAGAAAACACACAGAAAGTGCTTTAAAAAAGTGAGAAAAACACACAAGAAAAAAAATAAAAAGAAATGTAATGTGATATTATTTTTAAGCAGTTGCTTTAAAAATCAACCAATCAATATACACTCTAGAATCTGGAAGAATGTTTTAAAAGAGATTATGATTTGAAAATGTATCTATCAGTCATGCAATAACCATACTGCTACCAGAAGTGATAGATAAACATTACCATCTGTGTACAGATGTCAGCCCTATCATACAGACCAAGATTAAAAAACAGACACCGTACAGATTAAACTACTTTTATTAGAATAGGTGTAGTAACAGAATCTTGCAAGTTTGAATGTCCTCCCTCTTTATCTGCATTTGGGTGTATGTGAAAGAGACTGTGGTGTTTTCATAAGTTACCTTCTTGGCCTTGGCTCAGGTTTTGTTTATCTGATCATTGCCTTGGTAGTGGCTCTTCCTCCTGTCCTTCAAGGCTATCCCCTATATTCATTAAATCAGATGATAATTTTTCAATCAGCATCTCTATCTAGAGCCTTCCCCAAACTTCTGTAATCTATAACATAGATTAATATATGAATAATTAGAGCTGGTGATAGAATGGCAAGAAAATGTTCCTATATACAAATATTTGCCTACATTCAACTAATGTTACACAGTAGATGCAGAATGATATCAGGACTTAGAATGATAGAATTGAAAGGGCCATTTAGACCATTGAATCCAATTCTCTGCTCAGATTTAAGAATTCTAAAGCTTAGAAGTCAGAGAGGAAAATGGGCAATATCACTAGTGTATGTTCAAAGATTTTAAACACAAGTTTTATATTCAACACACTGTTTATAAACATTCATCAGCAACCTGGCATGTGAAATCCAACACAAAACACCCAAAAAGCAATCATGGCAGTAAATCAATCATTCAAGTCTATTAAAGGAGGAATTTTCAGGGATTTTAGAGTTTTATATATTTAAGTAAGCTTTAAAGTTTAGTGGAATGAGACAATAGGCTACACTGTAAACTCAACAAAAAACAATCAGATGCCTGGAATCCACAGCCAGAAGGAAATGTATTAATCGCCACAGGAAG
Organism: Python bivittatus; assembly: GCF_059951505.1. NCBI lineage: Eukaryota > Metazoa > Chordata > Lepidosauria > Squamata > Pythonidae > Python > Python bivittatus. Next base: position 11,254,710 of record NW_028277058.1, on the reverse strand, counting down.
TGTATTAGATGGTTGGGAACTGCTAGTGGCAAGCTCTGGGAACCAAGGTCTTTCAGATAGCAGTTTTTTTAAAAAGCAAATTATTGACAAATTTTGAGGCCTATTGTTTAAGTAAAGCCTCTGTTATGTGGGAAAGAGTATTCTCAGGCAAGCCACTCTTCACCAAATATTTATGTATTTGTTTTATTTAGTTGGTATACCACCCAACCCCTGACTCTGGGCAGTTCACAAGAAAACATAAAAACAATAAAAGTAATATGACAGCTCTACAAGGTAGACTAGACCAAGATACAGATACCACATAGGCCTCAAACTACTTTTTTTTAAAAAAAAAAAAATTGGCTATAGTGACAGAATCTTGCAAGTCTGAATGTGTTTCCCCTCCTCCCTCTTTTATATTCATGTGAACTAGGGAAAAGCTGTCTAATATGTTTTTGTAACCCTCCCCTCTCATCTGGGCTTAAGCAATGTTCATCTTCTCATTGCTTTGATAACAGATCTTGTCCTGATCTCCAGTATAAATGTATATTAAACGGGAAAAAATGTTCCCTCACTTTCATAATAATGTATGGAACACCAATGAGCATATACTTGTTGTCAAGTAGGTTTAAAGGTGAAGGTTAATTGATAGATCATTTTCTGCCACAAGAAATTGTCAACCCACCAGGGTAGATCAGACTAGGAATTCAGTTATGTAGGTCAGTACTACTTTTATTGTAAAGGTATAGTAACAGATTCTTCCAAGTCTGAATATGCTTCCCTCTTCCCTCCCCTTATCTTTGTGAGAACTAGGGAAGGTCATATCTGAAATGTTTACTCAGGTTACATTCCTGCCCCAGACTCAGTCCAATAACCATAAGGCTACCAGAAGTTATAGATAAACATTATCATTGGTGTACAGATGTCAGATAGACCAAGACTAAGAAACAGACACTGTGCAGATTAAGCTAATTCTATTAGAACCGCTATAGTAAGAGAATCTTGCACCTTTCCTTCCTCTTTTATCTCCATGAGAATGGCGAGGGGGGGAGCTGACTGAGGTGTTTTCACAAGTTACTTTCTTGGCCTGGGCTCAGTTCTCTTTTATCTGAGCATTATCTTGGTAGCAACTCTACCTCCTGTCCTCAAGGCCATCCCTCTTTCCCCTACATCAACTGAATAGGGGGATAGTATTTTTCTCCCTGTCTGAACACTCTTTGTGACTTTTTTGTTAGCCTTGAGGTATAGACAGCACCATTCAAGCTCCATCTTGAAGTGAACATCATGCAAATTCTTTCTGGCTACAATGTTGTTTCTGATACTATGCATTATTTTGTAGCTTTACTTCATGACTACACTAATATAAAATCCCTAACCACTGTATTAAACTTACAGTAGCGGATTAATTTTCATAAATCCCCTTATCATTAAACAAATAGCAGCATCTTCATCAAGAGATGAAGAAATAGTGCAGATATACAGTATATTTTATGACCTATTTTCTATTTAAAACAGGGAAGATGATTGGGTTGTTACATTAATCATTTATTGTTCATTTATTCATTTTTTTATTTAAAGTCACGAATACATTTTCTTACTCTTATGCAAAAAAACAACAACAAAAAACAAAGTAGTTAACAAAAATTAAGAGCAATGTTTTTTTAAAAAAAATGCAATATCTATTTAAAACCATGATTTAAAAAATGCAATATATACATTTAAAATCTCAAACAATAATTAGTTAGAAGTTAATCAGAAATTTAGGAACTGTGATTTTGACATACATGATAGTCCAACAATTCTCCAAAATACTACAGTAATGGTGCTTGGAACTTTCAAAAGTGAAATCAGACAATAGCTCATTACTGCACATTCTGATTGACCACAGTTCACTAAAAATTCAGGCAGGGGATCCCACCAGATTTTTTTTCATCTGGAGTTGCTATGGCTCAGACCTGTTCTTTTAGTCATTGAGTTTTGGTGCTCCCCAGAGTGCATGTATTTATGCTAATACGTTTATTTGTTTTAAAATGTATATTTCACTATTCTATTGAAATGATGTTCAGATGCAATATGAATAATATCAAACAAAGGGTATTTAGTCCTCATATTTTCAGTAACTGGTGGGAACAGTCTCAAGATCTCTTGTGCACTGGAACTTTATATTTTTTAATACAAGGATGTGCAATTATGATCAATAGGCTACATGATCCTCTCCAACCACCATTTATGCAGCTTCCAGAATGTCCCCAGAGCCATCTTATAGTGGTCAGAATGACTTATTTCCACTTTTGTTTGTATGTATGTAAGTTATTTTAGAGCTTACCTTGACACTTTCCATACTCACTCTACTAAGATTAGAACTAGAACTAGCAACAATTCAATTCGAGCTCAAGACAAATTAAAAGTGTGGCTCTTGGCTGTTACAAAACATTTTTCTTTAGTGTATCCCTTGCTCCTAAAACACAAGTAAACACCCACTTAAACAAATACCAGTGTGGTGTAGTGAATAAGATTTGGACTAGGAGCTGGGAGATCTAGGTTCCAAGACACCCTCAGCTAGTGACTCATGAGTTTGATAGGACAGGATGGGACTTCGAAGGCTGGACACTAGACAGAATCAGAAGGAACTAAAGATTACAATTAAAAGAGAAGAACACTGAAAAAACTGAACACCTTCCTTTTATAGGTTGCCTCCTAGTGGTCTGTTAATGAATAAAAGGTGAGACATAAATGTAATAAATAAAGAAGCAATAAATGCAAATACACAGCATCATAAACTGTTACAATCATACACATGAATGGGTATGATGAGGCAGAAAGCTCAGTATAATGGGAAATGGATAGACAAAAGGAAGGAATTGTTATCTTCTTCCTTCGTCCATCCCTCCTTCCTTTCTTAAGTGTGGAGGCAAAAGAAGGAGGTTCCACATATAAGATCTCTTCTGGAGGAAGAAGAGCTGCTACAGCAACATAAAAATTCTACTGTGGGGATTCTAGACAAATAGGTCCTTGGAAGATGTCATCTACATGTATTACCACTACAATTTCTCAGTTGAACATTATCATTTTGAATTATTAATTTGAGGAGAAATGGAAGAATGTTAGTATAATAAATAAATGCTTAACTTCCATGAGTAGGTACAGACAATTATATGTCTACAACCTTTACAGTTATCTCTGTGTGATATATTTCATAACATTGTATGATGACAACACGAATATGGACAATAGCAGCCAGTTAAAGTCCACTTCTTCCTATGGGTATTTTCCTTATCCTTTTGTTCTTTTAAAGAATATTGTCTAGGCAGACCTCAACACAGAGAAGCATTATTTGTACATTCTTCTTTGTATGGTGCATAATCAGAGAAGGTGGCTTTTGTATGTGGAGAATGGCCACATTTTTAGAAGAAATGCTAGTGTTATTGCAAGAGAAGCCATTAACCGCAGGGATAAGTAACACAACACTGTGGGAAGCATCTCTGAAAGTATTGTCATCTTTTCCCCTCCTAATAATAGGCATAGAGATACAGGTTTTGAAAAATGTGTTAACTGAGTCTATAGGTAAAAGTTATTTATTCTGACTTCAGTATCAGTTTTAGGTTTTCCCTTTAGATATAGCAATACAATGTATATAAAGTTTAAGATTATTATAGGAATAAAGAGTATCTTGCATTATTAAGTTCTATTAACATGAAGATGCTCCCATCATGACATACCATCTATAAGCCAAAATAAAATATAGCCTTAAATTCCCTTTATCCTGCATTTAAGTAGAGTCCTAGGATGTGATATGTGCAGAACTGAAGTGTCTTCAGCTACTCTATTTTTGTTTTCCCTCTTAAAGCTGTGAATTCATATCATATTTAAAAAATATACACAATATATACAATTTATACAAATGCTTATAAATAAAGAAATTTAAAATAGAGTGGGCCCATTTGTTTCTTAACCAACCAGAGTGAACATCAATCCAAAGTGTGACTTATTTGGAACATATTTCTGAATGTACATATTTAAAACTGATACTCTCTGTCCATTCTGTCTTTCTTAAAGCATGTAAATGCCTCTACTGTATTTCAAACAAGAGTTGTTTGCACGTGGATCACCCCAAAGCAGAAATTCTCTCAGCCTCTTTCTATACAGTCCCACTTCAAATATTTCATATTTTAATGTGATAGCCAGGCTTTCATTGTACATCAAACCACACAGAGTTCTGGATTATAGGCATGAGGTTTGAATGGATTGCCATTGCTGCATATCAGAAACTCACCTAAAAGACTTCTATTGAGTATAGTCAAAAAATATATATATACATGTGAGTCTTGATGATTACACATGCCTCTAAAGAGCAAATACGGTAGTTAATTTCACCCTCTTGATAAATGCATCCAATCCATGCTTTCCTCTCAAGGTTCCCCATTTCCAAACTTCCTTTAAAGAACATTTTTAAACATTGCTGTGATTTTAAAGGGGAAAAAAAAAAACGGCAAGACCAAATATGACTGTTTTGTTACTCTTTGTCCACATGCACACACAAAACACAACACAAACACATATTCCCAATTACAATTTAAATTTACCCTAACTAGAAGAGATTGCAGACCTCACTCAATTAGCAGTAATAGGATTAAAAACATAGCTGTGGACCTGAAGGAAAGGAGAGAAATATACTGGCAAATACACATTGCATAAGCCAATTAATCTCAAAATAAATAAGTGGTCTTGGGTAAAATAAGTGGATATTGGTATTTTAAGATCCCTTTTTCTGCCCATCTGTTTCCAAACACATGCACACAACTATATACTTCCTAATATTTGACTTTATGCTTTGTCCATTATGGCTAACAATAATCTCTTTTCCCTTTGGCTTCACGTTCTCCTTAATAAAACAATCATTTCAAATATTACAATGAGTTTGGTGAAAATTTGTCAGCAAAATATGTCTGGCACAGGAGATCTGGTTAGCCTAGCTCATTGATCTAATCCATTTTTTTTATTTTTTAATCATGACTTAATTCATCATTCCCCAACTTAGCATCCATAAACTATGTTGAGACTGAAGCTCTCAAAATTTCCAGGCAGTTGGCATGTTTGCTGTTTACTCTGAGAATTGCAATCTGAACATCTTAAAGGGCATAATATTGGAGAAAGTTGACCCAACCCATGTCCATGCATAAGAGGTATGACTATTTCTGATCCACAAGGTTGTGTTTCTCTCTTAAGGAAAGTATGCGTTTACTAAGTGGTCAACACTTAAATGTGATATTCCTGGGAAAATGTGATGCTCACATTTACTGTTATCAGTGATCTGCACTGTGTGGCCTAATGACACGGTACTAAGTTTTTAAAAGTTCTTCAGCAGCGTAGAATGAGAAAGTCGTACAAAAGTAGCTCTTGTAGAGAATCTTTTAGACAGCAGTGTTATTCAGTTTAAGTTAGAAATACAATATCTGCTGCAGCCTTTTGTAGGTATCAATAGGCTGATTACTTTCTTTCCACCAATGCCTTCTTTAAGGCTGTGATTTTCACTGCCTGCACATTTCTTCAATATTCTTATCATTATGTTCATTCTGACCCACATTTTTATTCATTCTCTTAAAATCTGTTTAGATGGTCAAATAACCTATTATGCTTTGGAATAACTTTCCTCAACCATATCCCACCCTTCATACTTACATTACATTATGCTTAATTTTGATTCATAGTTCTCATTAAAAATCTAAAATATTTTCCAAACACATTTTGGGCTTTAAGAATCTATTTTTGGAATAATTATGGTTCTGGTTGAAACTTTTCTATGTCCATGATAACATCTTTGTTTTTTCAAGTATAGACTACCTATATGCTTTGGCTTTTTAAAATAGACCGCTGCTATTAAATAACCAGGATTCCCTGCATGAGTCTTAGAAAACAAAGGTCTAAGATTAATTGGTATCAACACTCAGTTTTTAGAAACATGCTTGATATTTGACAACAGGCTGAGATAGGCTGTGTAATTATTGCCCCAATCACATGCCCTCTGTCACTTTGCTACCATAGCAAGCCTAGGAAATCCTTTCATTTATTAAACTGAAAATACAGGAGTTAGATACAGGGTAGCATGTTAATTAGTTGTGTGCTTCATGATAGGAATGGATAGGGTCAGTTTAATATAAATGTTTTGATTTCAATGATTAGTCTATATCCATTTTTGCATTAACTTTTTCATTTTCAAGATTTTTTCATGGTTGAATGCATTTTAGATTTTTGAGTTGATAAAATTGGATCTCACCCTGAGTCATCAGTAGCTGTAGTCAACGAGTGGAATTTTGTAACTGACTCTCTCTGCAATCTTTTCGTAACATGAAAAATGGCAACTTGCTAATGTATTGGTTAATTCCAAAAATTAATGAGATAGTGAAATGCAAAGTACATAAGTGACAAAAATGTGTCCATTTCATTTTCATCAAGAGCAAGTTTCAAACTTCAGTTGATTTAATTGGAAGGTCAATCAACTAGAATATTGACCAAATAATTTGTGGAAGCTAGTTTTAGTTTGTGAAGGAACGAATTTTAATTGAAAGGTTAAGAATGAAGGCACATTTATTTAAAAGAACATTTTGTTTGTGTCATATTATAGTAAAACAATATGGTAAAGAAAATATTAAAGCCTATGCTAATATAAAACAATTGGCATTTTTTATTTATTAAAATTTATTGGTCTACTTATAACATTTTATATTGCCCAATCCGATGATTCTGGATGCCGGACATATCAGCAACTGCACCAAAACAGTAACCCAAAACTACATCTCTCACCTCTCTGATATAACAGCTCACCAACATAACATGTATAATAAGATAGTTTAGTTGATAGTGATAAAGTAACTATCTTAAAATAAAGCTTATGCTTTAGACTGAGGTTTAAGAAGTCAGTTATTTAGAAATAAAATAGTTAATCGCATATCTTTGATTAGTTGAAGCTACTCATGCAAAATTGCCAACCACAAATACCTTGAGTAAATGAAGACTGCTCTTCAGTCTCACAAGTAATTTCTTTCAGTTGGGTCTTCTATTATCTCAATTCCTTGGTAATCAAGTATACAATTAAAAGTACATATATGGCATCTAGCTTTCACAGCATAATAATTGCTGTTGGCGTCTCTTAGCTCTGGCCATGATAGTTGAAGTTGCTGGGAAATGTAGTTTACAACTTCTGGAGGGCCACAGTTTCATATGCCTGTAGTATATGGGGAGAAGAATGAAGCATAAGGAGTGGCAGATTTGTCCATCCTTTAAAGGGACTTATTCTTACACTTACATTTGGTAAAGGAATGAAGGCACCTCTAATCTAAATGAGTTGTTCAAGATTATAGAAAGTCAGAATAACAGGTTAGGATACTGGTCCAACACATTAGCAGTGGTATTTTTATTCATACTTTCCCCTTCTAATTAGCAGAGAATAAATAATCAGTAGGGAATTGTAGGTCTAGTTCCAACATGAAAACAGGAAAGCATATAAACTGATCTGTGTCATTTGTGTGGTTGACAGACCCAAGTAAGAACACAAGAGGCATGAGCAATTATTGTCATTCTTTACAAAGCTTAGGGGCTGCATTCCTCCATTAATCCAAAAGCTAGCTCTTATACAAGCAGCTCAGCGCATGCCTCTGAATACTGCTTCATTTGTTATCTGTTCCCTGACCTGAGAAGAACGTCTTCTTCACTAAAGCAAAGCTAATTTGGCAGACTGCATCACTTCTGGCTTTTCAAACCACTGCATTTTATGTCCAATTAGAAAATAGCATATGGATTTAATTTCCGTAAGGAACAAAAGTATTTACAGGATCAACAAATGAGTGCTCAAATGCCTCTCTGTGCCCCTCTAAATGAATTTTAACTCCTTCTTCCTTGTTAAGACTGTTCATCAATTTTACAAAATGAGGAATTACTAATCATTGCAGTGCACAAACTAGTTTGGTGCTGGAATGCTGTATGGAGCAAAGTTCATCAAATGGCATATGGAGATAGGGCTACATAGAGAGGGAAGGAAAGAGAAATAGAATAGAATACTGAAAGGGAGAATACATATCCCTTGCCTCTGGCACAGGCATTTTAATATTTTTTGCAAATCAGATTTGGTTTGAAGTCAGAAAAGGAAGACCAACCACTGTCTGTGTGATTGCTTTTTCCTTATTACACTGGGGTCCATCTTCCCACTCTTTCTTTTCCCTTGCATAAGGAGATAGACTTTCATTGACTATTTAAATAATCAAAATAATTATTCAAAGGATTCCATCAACAAACAATTTATCTCCTCCAAATTTGTCTGGGTTAACTGAAAAAGGCAAGGACAATTCTAATATTCAGAAGAGTCAAATGATAATAAAAGGGCATGAGAGTGGCAAAACCTTGATGCGTTTGGTCTTAATAAACAGGGCGATCAGCCGTATACTTTGGCAGACTGTAACTGAAGGTGAAGATCTCCACTTTCCAGAGAGACATATTTTGCTTCAAACGAGATTACATTCAGAAGCAAAGTGAGAGTTCCTTTCCCTCATAATAAAGTCTATTGGATAGTCATTAAATCTGAAGTACAAATTTAACAAACACTTGCATAAGAATCATTAATACACCCTTCAGGATGTCACATAATTACCAAAGCTGTTCACCTGAGATGTCAGCTCTTTTCAAAATTCAATTATCCCAGCCCAGGCCATAAAGTTGCAGCCCTGACACTGCATAAGTGGTAACTTCTTCCTGTGTAGTTTTTACTTGGCTGTCTTTCAGAACTTGTACAAAGCTTGGGTGCAAGTGTGCTTGATACATCCCCATCAGCATTCACATAATGAAATGGTTAATCAAGTGGGTATACCCTTTTCACAGAGAATACCGCAGAAGGCCCCGTTGGAATTCTACCTCTTTAAGAACAGCATCTCACTCAGAAATTTAACAGTGGATGCTTTCTTCAGTAGGGGTTATAGAAAAGGGGAATACTGTGTATGTTACATTTCTGCCTAACTTACTAGCACTTAAGAGCATGGAGACAAAAGGATGATGACCATCACTCTATTTCAAAATCTACTTGAATATGATACACTGCTAGCAAGTCTCTTCTGCCTTTCAGATGCAAGCGTGCAATTCTTGGTGGATCTCCAACAATCCTTAGTAGTTTCCTGCTCAGCCTACTGCAAATGTCATTACTGCCTCCAAAGAACATCTTTGCACTGCCAGCAGCCCACACTCTTGTGCTAGAGGAAAGTCCTCTCCCATGCTAGCATGCTAGAACTCTCCTGCAACCACCAATCAGCCTATTTAGCATTATCAACAAGAGGATGTGTTGAAACTGGATTTATTGGGTCAGAAGTGACATAATTTCTTCTAAGTTTGTTTTGGGGAGAAATAAATATAATTTAAATTCTTGCTGCCACCACTCCTAGATATGGGAGAGGAGAGGAGAGGAGAGGAGAGGAGAGGAGAGGAGAGAGAGAGAGAGAGAGAGAGAGAGAGAGAAAATTTGGTGCCTTCAAGTTAGTCTTGACTCCTGGTGACTGCCTGGACAAGTCCCTGCAGTTTTCTTGGCAAGGTTTTTAGGAAGTGGTTTGCCATTGCCTCCTTCTTAGGGAGGAGAGAGAGTGATTGGCCCAAGGTTACCCAATTGGCTTTGTGCCTAAGGCAAGACTAGAACTCATGGTCTCCCAATTTCTAGCCTGGTACCTTAACCACTACATCAAATTGTTCAGATGATACATTTAGAATGCTTATATTGGGGTTATCTTCTCCCTTAAAAGTTCTGATAGTGTCATGTCTTAGACATGGGAGTATTAAGAAAGATATTCTGTCTTTCTGTATTTACTTATAGGACCAAATAATTGACATATTAGTTAACCATCATACTGCATGAACAGATAATATGGATTGTTTTCTCTTTAGAGATACAGAATTCCATGTTTATGTTAGTTTATTCTGTTACAAGGCTAAAAGCATCTTTCTTTTCTAATACAGTGACTGTCTCTCTTCCCTTTCTTTCACACTAACAGTCCCCTTCCCTTCTCTGTCCCTTGCTGCCCCATCTTCCTTATAAAGATGTTTCCAATTAATTCTTTACTTGCCTTTAAAAGAATCTGGCATTTCATTGGAGAAGGCCTGAAGTAAACGGAATAATACATTTGACTTTTTAAGACAGAAGGAACATAATACCATTAAGGTCAAAATGTATCCAATCCATAATTCACTGTTACAAACTCCAACTGTTGATGTGTCTTTTTGAACACCTTTGTTAAAGATCAGGAAGGAAACCAGTCATTTTTGTAACTGGCCAGTTTAGCAACTGAGTGACCTCTCTCTTTGAATTTATCAATCTCTGCTGACAAATTAATGTTTAGTTCATTTCTTGGTGATGTTATTTGTTTCAACAAGGTAGGCCTGGTGGAAAGACCTGAAACGTTGAAAAGGAATACTACATTTTGCAATCTTTTTTTCAAGTCTCACTTGGTTCAAGAAAATGTAACTCTTTACACTTTTCTTGCTATTTTTTTCCATCTTTCTTTATGATCCCCAAAAGCAAACTATAAGGAAAGTGATACTCATACAGGCTCTTAGGTAACATTGTACAATAGCCTTATTAATGTATTTCCAAACCTAGGAAGACTCATTGCATTGGATCAAACATTAGGCTATAATGTTAAACACAGTTCTTTGAAAGTAAGGGCTCTTGAACACCTAAATTATTTATAAATTATTTCATAAGAATGTCCATAAGATTATATTGTAAAATGTAAAATTTCTTTCATTTACACAATCATTCCCCCAAAATTTAAAAGTAAAAAGCAGAACTGCAGTCTCGTATCACTGAACTTTCAAACAAAATAAATAACTTTCAAAAATATAAACTACTGTGCAATGAATGAGCTAACAGCAGAGATGAACAGAATTATGACTTATAATTTCCCCCCCCCATCTCTGTCAAAGCCTGTACCTGGCTCAGGTTGCCATACAGGACTGTGGAACTGAAATGTGTCACTGCAAGGATGAAGCAATTTCATCCATGTAGCAACTGAACTTTAAACTGATTTACTTTTCAAGGCAAGATATTGGCTCTTTAGGCAAGGAAACTGTCTTTTATGCTTATGTTCCCATTTGTGTACAGTTATGATGCCCTAATTATTCATGACTTCTTTTGCCAAGAAAATAAAATACAGGTTTTCAGTTGTCCATCTGAGCATGGCCTTTCAGTGCCATGCTGTAATGTTAGATCCAGAGAATAAAAATCATAAGGATCCCAAATGCCACTTTCAATCCTAAATCCTTTATTTCATGAGGAACCAAACTAGAGCAAACATTCTTATATTAAATCATTGAACATATAGTACAGCATAGCCTGCATTGAAATTTTGAGGAGTGGTTGTCTCTTTTTCTAAGTTCTGCTTGGAGAAATCAGACACTGAATTTAAGGCCTTCTGCATGCAAATTATGTGGTCTAATGCTAAGCCATGATCTGAGGACTATGCGTCAGAAAGGGAAGAGACCAGACAAAAGCTAATAGACTTAAATGTAAAAATAGAACAACTGAAGTAAATGCAATAAACATAATTAATTCCCATGGTTCTGTCACGCTAAAAATTACAATTACTTAATACTATAGCTGAATGAAATGTTCATTTCTAAATCAAATGATAATTTAATTAGTAAGCGGCATGTGTCAATATGTGTTTCAGTTCACAACAGGGATATCATCAACTGGATTTGAAATCAACTTTTAAAATGCTGTCATGATATGTGAGAGCACCTAACTATCTTTGGCTGATTTTGAAAAACATCCCCAAAGAGGTCAATGGAAAACCCCTTCCATATTCTTGTCAAGAAAATTACATGCATAATTATACATGGAGCACAAATATGAGACCCTGCACTAAAACATTTCCAAAAATGTTCAACAAACATGTTCAACAAAATCTGCCAAAGATTTATGTAATATTAAATGAACTATGCAAAATGTCTATTCTAACATGATCATTCTAACATTCTGATACTTCAGGGTTTCAGCTGGCCCTCTAAATTCTTTTTCTGCAGTCTCTAGAGCCTTCCTCAATCCCAATTCTCCCCCAAAAACAGTCTCCCACCATCTTGAACTGGGGGTACAGACAAAAGATCTAGTGGAACAGCCTTCAAACAGGCTTACTTTGGTTTAAAAACAAAACAAAGTATTGAAATCTCATCTCCAACACCAATATAAGGGGCAAGAATGCATATGTGTAGCACAGTCCTGACCACTTTTTATCTTTGCCCTTCCCAAGACAGTTCTTATCCTCCCCCCGCCCCGCCCCGCCATATTAAATGCAGCCCAAAGCCATCAAAAGTTTGGCCAGGCCCAGCTTAAATAATTCCAGTTGGATATAGAGTCCCCTCTTTGTAGATTTAAGTTCTAGACATCTTAGGTCACTCATTTCTTACACTCATGATAGGACAGCTATTTTTAAGTGATGGAAAACAAGAAGCTATTCAGGGCTCACCTACTTTCTTTTTTTATATTGGCAGCCTTTTTAAAATTCATAATCCAGTTGGGAAATGTTTTATTTTAGATGCTTTGCTCTATGTAGGATTTTTAAGTGACTAGTACAAACTAGTTATTTTAGGAATGGATAATATTTTGGAATTAAGGAAACAGTTGTACCAACAGAAAGATATCCAGGGTACTTTAAAAAGGAGAGAGTATAAGGTATTAAGCAGGTATATTGGCCTCTTCGATGATCTTAGCCAAAGGACAAGAAGTGATAAAACTCTGTCCCTGTTAGTGCATTTAAAATAACTTTTTCTTCTTAATGTTTTTCCTATTATACTTCTAACAAAGAGAAGAAAGAATATCCATGCAAAAACACAAAAATAATGCAGAAACGTTAATTTCTGCTATAATGCCAATTAGCTGCAGCAAGGGGAAAAACCTTCCTTAAATAGAAAAGTAAATGAATGCCATAGCAGTCACAGTGCACCTCTAAGGACACAATCACTAATGTGCCATTAAAAATAAAATAAAAGATTAGAAGAAACAGTTGGCATTCAGTTAACAATCATATTTGGAGGCTTGTGGCAGACTTTGTTATTCCAGGGAAAACCAGGTACAAGTCTCTTGGGATTATGTACAAAGGCAGGGGGAAAAATGGACATTTCTGAACCTCAAAGGTAACTGCTGGGCTAATAAAACAGCCTGTTTTCAGTTCACCCACTCTTCCTCACAGTGTGCAGGTACATTAATATATGTCAAAAGGAAAGCCATTTGCTGGGGAGAAATAATTCAACTAAAAGTCAAAAATTTCCAGCTGGCATATTGCTTTAGAGTACATCTGTGTGTGTGTGTGAGAGAGAGAGAGAGAGTGAGAGAGAGAGAGGGAGAGAAAGAGAGAACACACTTACAAAGTGACCCACACCATCTCGCCAGATGAAAGTTGATATCCTCATTAAAATAGAAACAAACACTCAACATATGAACAACTGCCAGGAATAAAAATCATCAGCCACAATGGATATCAAAAGATTATACTTCCCCTACTCTACTGCCCATCAGTACAACAGCAGACTCCAAATATAAGGGAATTTCTTGGAAGCATAATGAGTGTAAAGCTAACTCTGTAGTAGGCTTCCCTAAAGCAGTTTCGTTGCTGTTAGCAATCAGTCTTAACAATATTAATGCTTGATAATGGAGGGATAGTTCTGTCTTTGGTTTTTGGCATCCATTTGCTATAAACTTTATTAATATACTATGTGCAAAACAATATCATATTATGGACTGATGATCTACCCATCATTATCGCTAGATGGTGGATGGGCCATTAATATGAATGGTTGTAGATAGCTTTCTATGTTCTTTCACATCATCCTTTGTACTAAACAATGATTTAACTATCATTTGTTAAAAAAACACACACACACAGTTAACAAGGGGGATCCAGATGCTTGTAGTATCAATACATTTCATACTTCTCCCAGCCTTTGCCTTTTAACAAAAACAATACATGAAGGAAGAAAAACTGAAATAGTAAAAAATATACTTTAATCGGTAACACTAGGGAACTTCCATCAGAGAACATTCCAAAATCCATGATTCCATGTCATCCAGTATTACATCTCCATAGGAAGAAATATACTATCCTAAATGCATGAACTAAGCATTCCTGTGGACTAAAAAAAGGGGGGGTTTTTTACTTATCCCCTCAAGGCAGTTAATGGAAAGCAAGCATTTGTGTGAAAGAGAACTATTGTATTTTTTAAAGTAAACCAGCTAATAAAAGCATCTAAATTCATAAGTTTTATTTTTGTGCAGAGTAAGACAACCAAATGTATTCTTTATCTGTTGGCTTACACATATCTAAATTCTTTGCATGCCAAATATTAGCCTTGGGAAGTTTTTAACAGCAAAGAAATGTCCATTCATAAAAATCCTATATCCCAAATAAAATATTTTGACAGTTCCTTCATTTAAGTGGTACTGGAAGATAAACATATAAGTGATTTCAGATGTTTCACCTTTAAAGAAAACAGTATAATATGGTTTTTATGGAAACCAAATGGAATAATAAGATTAGATATTAGAAAGAAGGTAATAGAAAGAAGGTCCTTGCTCCCCACCCCCATTAAAAAAAAAGTGAAGTCTTGTGAGATCTCATCAACTATAAATGAATTTCCAATAGAAGAGAATAACTGTAGGTCAGGGTTGAACTGTGGACTTCTTGGTGCTCGCTGATCTTGGTTGTTTGCTTGCAGACATTTTATTACCCAATTAGGTAACATCATCAGTGTGATCATCACACTGATGGTGTTACCTAGTTGGATAATGAAATACCTGCAAGCAAACAACCAAGATCAGAGAGCACCAAGAAGTCCATAAATGAATTTGTCTAAACATGAAAGATCAATGGTTTTGCATGAGACTCTCAAAGAGTCACATCATATTAGCATTTTGGTGGAGAGGGCACACTGTTTGGGGCTAGAAAAGGTTGCCAACTGCATGATAGCTGCATTCAATTTAATTTGGAATTTGAGTAATGATATTACAGTTTCTAATTTTGAATGTTTTGTATATGTCGTTTTTAAATAAGGTGAATTAGGCTCATACTGTCAGTTCATAGCAATCTCTAGTTTTTCCTGCAACCCCTTTATTTTGCACATGGACAAGATCTAATTTTGCATTTATTTATTTATTTATTTATTTATTTATTTATTTATTTATTTTTGTATTTACATTATCATCATACCCCCGCCCTGCAATGTGTCACCAGATCATATATAGGATTAAAAATACATTGACGTACAATAAAATACAGTAAAGACCCTAAAGTACAATAATAAAATAAGCAGAATATAATAATGGCCATAATTAATTTGGTAGTATCAAATGTCAACTTGAGTAAGAATGTTTTAGCATGTATTTTCAAACAGATTTGTTTCAAGATATAGACAACCGTTCTGGAATCCTAGTGCTCCAATATGATTACAACCAACTTATTACAAACGGGGAAATTGTATTCAGAATCAGATGATGAATACAAGTTTATATTACCTTGGTTTGACAAGGCTCAGCTTCAGTAAGCAGCTTGTCCATACTCATGTTCAAGAAAAATGCACATAATTTTTTATGATTATGACTTCTGAGCCCCCTCTTCTAATCCAAAGCTTTGCATTCTGTTCAGATTCAAAGTTCCCCCCAAATATGCTAATTCATAAACTGTTTGGATAACCCCTCTTGGCCAAATTATCAGGGAGAACAGCTAATTATACTGTAAAAATTTTATGCAGTTTAAAAGACATCAAGTTATTTTTGTGCAGACTGGCTCCTTAGGGAATAGCATATTGCATAAATATCATATTTATATATTAAAATCAAAATGATGCAATCTACTAAGATGGCAAAGCTAGCAATAATACCTAGGGTATTAGCAAGGGGTTGTAAATCCCAATATTTCATACAAAAGAGCATACACTGCATGCAAGAAAATCTGTATACAAATACTGTACATTTGAAAATGTTGCATGCCAAAAGAGTAAATACTAAAGTAGTTGAACTGAAAGCTGCATACAGAACTGTTAGTTAGGGAAAGGTGAGTATAAAATATGTACAAAATATTTTTGTTAGTATGAAAACAAATATAAGCTTCATGGGCTAGGCATATGCACTCTCCCCAATAGCAAGATGAACTACAAGATTGACTACTTCATTGACTTAATTTGGGGGGGGTGGGGGTGGAAATAAAACACATGCACTACCATAGTGCGTTGGGGAATGTCTACTCTCATTTTGTGGCAATCACGTATTTGCTAGGGTGAATACTTGGCCCCTGGCTCGCTAACCAAAGCATCTCTAAACCCAAAACTGTCAGGTGTGCGATGAAGTGAGCCTGGGAGATCTATTCCTGTGGCTTGTATGCAAGTACAGTTTTCTCCACAATCTGGAATCCTCACAAAACAGAATCCTGAATCACAAGGAAAGCTGAACTCAAGTAAATTACGCAATTACTTTTGTATTGTTTGGGTCATTTTTAGTATGTTGTTGTTGTTATGTTATTCTGTTGTGGTGAGCCACCCAGAGTCAGATGGAGTCAGAGGGCACCCACACTGAATAAGTAAATAAATTAAACACATACATCCCATTCAGATGTACTAACTGAATGCAGCCAGGTTGGGGAGAGATAACATTAGGGCCAATATGCTGCTTCATTTTCTATTAAGATTTAAACCCTCATATTCCCCATCTTGTTCAGCTGAAACTGACAATGTGCCAGTATCCTTCTCTACACTGGAGGCAATAAACGATATTACAAGGCATATGGGAGGCCAGGTAACACAACTTTATTCTCCAACACTTTTCAGCAGGAAAACAAACTTATCAAATTACCCACAAATAAATTACTTAAATACTAGTTCTCTCCAATTCATTCATTCCCAATTAATTTCCTATTTGGGTTCTATGCCAAATCAATGTTGTTTTTCAGTTATCCTGTACATGCTACATTGGCATAAGCTCAATTCAAAATAAATAGAGTATGCAAGCATTTAGGCAGTGATTGCTTGAAGTACAGTTGGATTTTGTAGGAAGCTGGGTGGGCTGTCAGTCCTTTCCAGTTATACAAGTAGTCTTCAGTTAATGACCACTCATTCAGCGACTGTTCAAACTTACAACAGTGCTGAATGAATGGTACTTATGACCAGTCCTTGAGGTGCTGGCCGTCACGGTGTCCTGTGGTCACGTGATTCCAATTTGCGACCTTCCCTGCTAGCTTCCCACAAGCAAAGTCAATGGGGAAGCTGGCAGAGAGTCAGAAGTCGTGGTCACATGCAGTCCTCACTTAATGACCCATGTGATTCACTTAACAACAGTAACCAGGGACTGCCAGAAATGTCATCACTAAGCAGCAGCATCACGTGACATTGTGCTTTACAACCACATTGCTTAGCAAAGGAAATTCCAGTCCCAATTACCATTGTTAAGCAAGGACTACCTATAGAACATTGAAGACATTTGCCTGAGGTGCATGACTCTTCCTCTGTTGTCACCACTATCAGCATTACAACCTTCAATGAGATGTATTTTCTTGTAAATTAGTGTATGGTTATAGCCTTAGCAATAACTTCTGAAAGAGAAGAAAGGGAAATCTTAATGCCCCAGTGATCCAGTACTTCTCCCTAAAATGTTGAGTCAAATGAGAAGAAAGAGTTTGTTGTGGGTTTTCTTTTTCTTAATTTGAATAAAAAACAAATCAAATAACACTTGTGTTTCCACTGTTCCTCTTCGATATGTCTCACCATAACAAACACCAGTGATGTGGCATTACTAAACAGTGCCATCATCAATAAAACACAGCCTGAAAGAGTGACTGGCTGGGACACTGGCTGGGACACTGTTCCTGCCCAAAATAACAAGGACCAAAGATAAAGAAAAAGTGTAACCATGTGTCCATGGTTGTTTCAGAATACTGCATATTTAGAGGACAAATTTGGAATCCAATTGAAATCCAGGTGAAATATTTTGGGGCAATTAAAGATACTCACTGAACCTACTTGCTGCAGCAAAAAAAAAAAAAAAACTTATTTTTTAAAATAAAATAAAAAAAAAACCTCATTTACCCTTAGATGACACTTTGAGGAGAGGGAGGCACAATGTATGTAACCGATTTTAGTTTATAGACTCCTTTTATAGGCCCAAAGAGTCTTGAAAATGAAAATAATATTAAAACCCAGTTGGCAACTGTCCAGTGAACTTCCTACATCCAATTAGGTTAATGAATTTGATATGAGATCTGTGAATTATCTGTAGGTATTTCCCTATCATCACCTCATACATGAATGTCCATGTGCCAATGATATATTAGATCTTTTGATTGGAAATGTCTTATTTTAATTTCAGAGGAAACTATACCTGCTGAGATTTAAATTTCTCTCTCATTGACTAAAAAGCTCTGAAATCAATAATTAACTGTAGTACAAGCAATTATCATCTTTGCAAATGCTAGGAAGAAAAATCACCTCACCCAGCAATTTGAGTTGAACCACTTCAGACCCCTGGAAGAATTTTCTCAAGATGTCATTCTTTAAAATAAAATTGAATCTGCACTGTTGAAATCCACCAATTACTGATGCATCATCATCTGACAAATTAAACACCTCTCTCCATTTTGCATGTCCTGGCTTTTACTTAAATAAAATTCAAAAGTGAAATGCATAGTTAAGATGGAGGAGGAGGAGAAAGTTGAGAATGGCAAATCTGCAGCTAATGCCAGTTTACATTTCCATAGAGAATATCAATTTTCCAATGTATAGGAGCCAAATCTTCATGATATCTATTCTAGTAATTTAGCCAGGACTGTAAAACTTCTCAGAACTTAGTTCCATAGCACAAATGGGTTTTAGTTGCATAAAGAAAGGGATTGGGGCTACCCACATTTTTGAAAGAAAGCCACTATTAACATAATTTGTGGACCTACATGTGCCATAGAAACAGCTCCCTTTTGCACATGTTCCATCTGAACTGATGAAACTTAAGTTTGTGTGTGTGTGTTTATTTAGAAATATAAATGTGATAGCTTAGAAATTTCCACAATCTGTCTTTTCTTCCCTCTCTATCCCCATTCCACTGCTGATACTTTTCAACATTTTGTTTGTTTATTCAGGCTTATTGGCTGCTTCAGTTGTCAACCAACTCTGACCAGCTTACATTTGTAATTACAATGAAAATATTAGAACAGGAAAAAAAAGAAAAAAACCAAAATAACAGTTCTCAGATCTCATATTATGCAAAAGAACAAATGTGCTGTAGGAAGGTCCAGTCAAGCCAGTTCCCAAAGGCCTGTGGGAACAGCCATGTTTTAATAGCTTTCTTAAACCCCAACAGATTAGTGCCACTTTAATCTCAGCAAAAATGCTGAGGGGCAGCAGAAAGGACCACCGCAGACCCTGATGATGACGCTAACTCAGCATAGGGACCCATAGAAAGTCCTCCCTTCCAGACATTGTGGGAAAGAAAGAAAGTTTAGCGCTTTGCTTACGTTGGTCTGCAACTAATGTCACTGCCATGTTGGCTAGCTTTTCTCATGATAACAAGCTGCCTAAACAATGTTTTATTTTTTGGTACATTTTGAAACAAATACAAAAATAACCTTCCAGAGAATGTCTTTATTAACCATCAAAGACCACAATACACAAAATCTGCACAGTGGGATAGCAAAAGTAATATATTAATCAATATTAACTACAATATTAAATGGCAAACTGCAATAGCAATTGAACTCAATTTCCCACACCTTCTGGAGACAGCCACTGATTTGTCAGCAAAGAGGAAAAGAGTAATTTCTTCTTCTGAGCTTCCATGACCGTTCCTTAACAGAGGCATTATTAAATCCATGCCAGGCACTAAAGAAAAGACGGTGAAGAAGCAGATGTGAGATTTATTCCACTTTCTACATCAGGCACAGGTGAGGCACTCTTCCACTGAGTTCTATTTAATCTTCCTTTCCACTGTGAAGATGATAAAACTTCAAATCTAGCAAGAGTAAAGGCTGTGCTATGAGTTGGATGTAAAATATTGGCAAGCTAATTAGCAGCTGAAAACAGTTTTCCAAACAAGCTTGACCTAAATAGGATGGGGCTACAGACTGAAGTAAAAAAATAAAATAAAAAACAGCTGTTTCAGCTCAGACAAAGCTCTCTCAAAACCAAAATCAACCACTGGCTAGAAAGGCCACAAATGTTTAGATCCAAATTAATGCCTGTCATCCATGATAATGTATAATTGTTTTATAAAGCCAAGGAGGCCAGCAAGCTATCAAAGAAGATTAATGTAAGCCACAACTTCAAGGAGTGAAACCACACACAAGCCACAATGGAAATTAAGCTGGGTAGCAGCCTTTACAAGGAGTTGAAAATGCATCAGGAGTCACTACAAGGCTTTTAAAAATTTAGACAAAGCATCTTCAAGACAGCCCTAGTTAGGAGACAAAATCAGACAAATCAAATCTGAGTCATTCCAATAGGATTTCCAACTTATATTGAAAACAATCTGTTTGCTTCATTACAAAACCTGACACAGGGTTTTCCAGAGTTCAGTCATGTAATTATGACATTTTCTAACACTGGTAAGCCTATATATAGGAAAAGCAGAGAAACGTATTTCAGCCAAACCAAATATTCTGTACTCCTAATCAACATACTGTTTTTAAGGGAGACTGTAAACTTTAGGAATAATTGAACACATTTCTTAACATATTTAAAGTAAAAAGCATGGATGCCCACAGTGGGAGCAAGGCAGAGTGTCAGATGATATCTGATCTCATCTCAAAACACCAATACCATGATGGTATACATCCATTTAATGGGCCCGTGCAAATCAGCCCTAACTCAGTTTGAAGTGGAAGTTTAAGATCCAAAGAGGTGTGATTTCAGTTTGTAATTAAAGAATCTCATCTTCCTGCCAGCTTCTGTGGCTGGCACTTTTTCCACACATGGAATTCTCAGAAGGTCTCAAAAAGCTTAAAGAGAAGTATGCTGGGGACTGGGATAATATGGGTCCTCCATATGTCCAACTTGTAGGAAATTTAGACGAGATACCTCAGTTGTATGCCTTTGGATACATCCTTGCTGGGCCATGCTAAACATAGTTTAAGATGACCCTGTTGGTTCTGCACTAGTTAAAATTTTATCTATAGAGTATTAGGTGCCTTTCCCCCCCATATGTTGAAGGTTTCAAATACCAGAAATAAATACTGAAATTCCACTCAGTCAAATGCTTTAGCAAAATATAGAAACAGCAAAAGGGGAAGTTTGTGGCAATTCACCCATTACTGATAATTTCTATGAATGCTAATAACTGACTTCTAGATCTTAATAGATCTTGCATTGTGTTTATACCTAATTTTCCCTCAAATGTTTGTTTGTTTGCTTGTTTGTTTGTTTTTTGCCCCAGTTAAAGTAAAACATGCACCATATACCTTTTAGAATTGAAATGATCTTTACTGCTTTTTTATTTTCTGTAAGAATTGTCTTTTGGCAACAGAGACACTGTTACTCTGAAAAAACCTGTTTGAGAATGAATATATCTATAAAATGTTGTTAACTCATTAGGATTTCAAGAATTGTTAAACATTCTTCTGTTTAGAGAAGGTTTTTCTGAAACTTGGAGGAATTATATCTGTGCTTCTAAAGTTTGTATATCATAATCTTTGTTTCTTTAATTGAGATAAGACTTTTTATTAACCATTTTGGCAAAATCTTTTACCTCATCTGTTTTAGAAATCTTTTATTATGGTGAACATTATTTTTGTATATTTGTTTTGCTTTCTACTGCTTGTCGCAGTATTTCCCCCCTATTTTTTTTCTTCCCTAATAGCATCTCTGCCTCAGAAAGGTCTTGAGTCTTCTGTTGAAACACAGCCTTTAGCTATGGAAGATTCTGGAAGCTGTTCAGGCTGCTTTTCCTACATTCTATGCTGATCTGCAGGAAAGAACTGGGGCAGAGAAATTATTGCATTTCTACATGACTTCCTGTCAATTTTCTTCTAATGTTAACTATTTGTCCCCCACATATAGTGGGCCAAAAAGCACTATACCACAAGGCAGAGAAGAGATTCAATTTGAATCCAGTTTCTAACCCAAAGCCTACTATACATGCCCCTTTTCCAAGTTTCGACATGTTAGAAATTTCTTCAAAAGTGGGATCCAAAATTGAACTGTTCACATAATGACTAAGCACTCTTGCCAGTATCAGAGTAGATAGTCAAATGTATCCTATAGCTTCTAAAGCACCTACAAATATCCAAATTATTTCATCTTTCTTGAAAGCATAAGATCTCTCTATGTTTCTTTTCAATTGACTTTTAAATATTTCTTTCCAGACTGGATTCATTTTTTCAATATGGAATCTCTGATTTTTGTTTTTCTAAAATCTTATAAAACGTTCCAACATTTTTACAAAATTGGAGGGAGTGGTATACCTTGAGCTCCCAGAGGAAAATAGGGATATAAATCTAATAGTGAATTAAGTAAGTCACAAAATTTATTAAAAATATGGGTTTGTGTATTCCTATATCCCAGGCAATATCCCAGGACTACTGTGGATAGGCTGAACTGGCCAACCCATTTACTTTCAATCATTTTTAAATGCTGAAATGTTGCCAAGGCCTCTTCAGCTCAAGACACAGCACAGCTGGCTGAGAGATGCTAGACTCATTTGTGTAAAACTCTGCAACCTGGTCAATCAAATATTCTCACATAGAACATCCATGTCTTATAATAATCCAAATTATCTTCTCATCTGGCAATAATATGAACTATTACTGATTCTTTGCTGAAATACATTTTCCAATTTCTCAACCGTGTTCTTCAGTGAAATAATTTTATTTTATTTTCTTCTACTTCATTCCCTGGGTTTCAGAGTTTCTCTAGAATTTAATTTGGTGGTATTCTTGAATTTTTGTTGTTGTTGAAAAGTGATAGGGGAAGCTATCATTTTTTAATTAAACATTTCTCCATCACTTTTCAGCCTTCTTGGATTCTAACACTTCCTGAATGGAAAAAGACTCAAGAAGATAATCTTCCCTTGGGCTTTAAATGAGGTATTTGAAACCAAGGACAAGTGTGTATGAATATCCTATCAGTGAAAGACAGGACAGTTACAGACAGTTTTTGGTCAGCTTATAACTAACGTACTGTGAATGCAAAAATCTTGCATCTCAAGTGTGAGAATTTCACCCTTTTTTCTCCTTGAAAAAAAATGAAACACTATTTATTTTCAGCAAATTATTGAGAAGAAAAAATGAAGAAAGTTTCACACAGCGCTAATCTTAGCACTATAGGTTCTATTCCAACACAACCACAGGAAGACATCTCAGTTGGTATACAATACACAAGTATTGTATGAGCATGAGCTTCAAAAGTGTTCCACAAGTTGTTAGTTGTTGTTACTACATGGAAAACTTTGTTTCTTTTTTTTTCAGGGTCAGTATATGCAACATTATCTATCTGATTAATGAAAAGTGGGATTGGCTCTCAGATGGTGCTCAGGGAGTGTTTGCTAATAACGCCATTAATGCTACTTATACATTTACATATCAATGCTCTTAATGCTGCTAAACTAAGATGGTGGTGAAATTAATTTCCAAGTTCTGTTGGCGTTCGTTGAAATGGACCTGGCAATCCTTGATTTTATTATATTTATCTATTGCGCCAACAGTGAACGTTAATGAACAGAGCCTAAATGCATCATCTCAACCAGAACAATTAAAAAAAAAAAGTATTATCATTGCTTTGAGAAGACCTGAATAAAACGTTATTTTATAAATATAGCCTCATTGAAGCCATTCTGCAATAGTTTTGAAATAAGGACATATGGAAAAAAAATATATGGCAGAGGGCCTTTGAGGCAGATAACTAAAGCAACCAAATGAACACTGTAGTACATCTCCAAGGAATACAGTTCAAAAGTTGCACGATTACTACTAAGGTTTTTTTATTCTTTACCACATTTGGAACAGGAAGTCTGTGTTGTTCGTGAAGAATTCTGAAAAGCAATGTCACACTCGGGTGACCTCTTCTCCTCATTAAAACATTCCCAAAGACAGCTCTCTGCATGATGTTTTGTAGCTTCAGCCGCCATGAACTAATTTGGACCTCTTATTTTGATCATGCACTGGTGAAAGCACCAAACAATATTTTCCTTTAAACACAGAGAGCTCTTTCAACAACACAGCACGCATGTCTACCCTCTTTTTAATCTTGGAGCACCTATTTATTTGCTCTTTTCACCACTAAATCTTCTTTGCGCCTTTCCGTCCCCTGGAAAGCTGCTAGTTAAAAATCTTCCATGTGTTCCCGCCACCTCACCACACCTTCGTAGGCTTTAGCCATTAGAGCGTTATTACCATAAAAAGGGAAGACAAGGAATTAGAGATATCAGAATTTGCATTAGTAAATTTCAATCCAATTAAACTAAAATAATATTTATTTTAGGAGCTACCTTTTCAGACTGTATATCAATTCTGCAAAGCCAACAGATGAAAATAAAATAGGTGGTCAGTGAAACGACTGATTTGTTCTGCATATTCACTATTCCAAGATTGCCCTGATAGATAATTAGCATTCATCTGGTTGATTTGTTTATTTTGCATACCTTCACTGTAGTGATAGATTCATTATGCAAGTCATATCCTTTTCCCATCTCATGCTTTCAAGGCTATGCAAATTGTGAACAAGTCCTGTCAAGGCCTTTGGCATAAACGATTTGGAAAGGCAGCCTACATTGGTTGACATTGCGAATTACCTCCTGTGTTATCAATTTTTAACAGATGCCGAGCAAAGTGATTACATGCTGTATTTATTTGTGCTTCATTCTTAATTCAAAAATGAATTAGATGGAGTTTTCCGTTTTTTCACAGCATTTCTTTAAGTGCAATTTAACCCTACTACACTTGTGGCAAGCAAGGTCTCCCCAAGATCATTTTATCTGAATGAAAGGAAAGAACCAGAAATGGATACAGCATGACTGAGATTTATATTTACGCATATATTTTCTTTGTGCAAAGAGGCAAATTGGGTGTCCTGTGGCAAACTCCACCCCCTGTAGTCCCTTATTTATAAAAGATGAAAACTTCTTTGACTACATAGACACATCTATTTTGTTTTCTTTGCAACAATATGAAAATGGAATATTTTTCATTTTCCTAGTCTACCTACAGTGCTGGGGTTTCCAAATACTAACCTGGTCCAGTCCGGGTTAGCTTTTTTGAGATCACCCAAGGTCAACTAAGTTCTAACCCCACTATGATCCCAATGTACAGTACAAACTGAAGGGTAAACATGGAAAGCAGAGAGTTTTCTCTACATATTGAGACTCCAGACATGATTTGGAATACAGATCAAACTAGATTGTAATCAAGAGAAAGGATAGCAGAAAGCTTCACCTAGCAGAAAGAATGCACAAGAGAGAAACACCAAAGTCAGGAGTATAACTTAGAAGGAAGTGTTCCTAACCCTTGCATGAAAGAAAATAAAGATAAGCCTTCTTTAGGAAACAACACAGTAAAGCTTGAGTTAAAGCTTCAGTTATCTACAGCTAAGTGGGCTTTCCTCCATTATGGAGTAATTGAAAGCCAGGTAAGTATATGAGCTGCACAGGTCAGAAGTCAGAAGAAGAAAGAGAACTGAACAGAGAGGGGAAGGAACTGATAAAAGCCCTGAAAATATCAGTCTAATCAATAGGCACATATTACACAGAGACATGAAAGTTAGTCTTTTAGACAAGGTAAATGTCATCCCCAATATGTAGAACAGACCAAGAACTCAAATCCACATTAAGGTTAAAGCTACTTTTATTAAGATTAGCTATAATAACAGAATGTTGCAAGTCTGATCATGCTTTATCTCCTCTCTTTCTTATACTCATGTGAATTAGGGGGGTGTCAGACATTTACAACTACCTTCTTCATTGTTTGGGCTTAAGCAATGTTTCCCTCCTCATTGCTTTGGTAACAGATCTCACTTCTCTCTGTCAAGGCCATCTCTTTACTCTCTACAATAAGATGGTGGAAGTGCAGAGACCCTTTGTTAACCTTCTCCGCCTCTATTGCCCCTACTTGTCAATAGATGTATACATGCAGAAAGCCAGCGCCATCCAAAGTTGAATTCCAACAGTTTCCCTGTTTTAGGTGAAATGCAATTCTCTCCAGAATAAAATTAACATCATGTAACCAAATAGATAAAACACTCACAAAAGCATCCTCTCTTGTGTGGATTAAGTCAGTTTATTTGGCCTCAGCCCAGCCCAGGAAGTCAAGTCAAATCTCCTTATTTTGGTGACGGAACAGCAAAAGTGGTTCAGAATATTTATTGCTTTGTATTCTAGGAAAATGGTAAATAAAGTTGGGGAACATCCACATAATGCTGGCACTTCAATCCACATCCTGATTTTATGGTTTTGTGCCAATAAATATACCAATAGAAAGCATAAAAAGCAATAACACAAGACCAATAATATAATCCAAACATATAGACATTTGGCAGTAATACCAAAAACAGAAATATCAAAAACAGTGAACAAAAATCAAGTTGTTCCAATAGCCACAGACCAAATCATATATCCAGTGGAGGCTGAAGGATCTTGCTAGAATGGTGAAATCAGTGTTCCTGCATTCTGTCACAAGCTCTGCCCCTTTGATGTATTCATATGATGTCACAATGCATGTACCAAAGGGGTGGGGCTTGTATTGCAATGCCATAACATTGCTTCAGTGGTGTAGACAGTAAGGAAGATGGCCTTGATGAAGATATGCAGGATCTGTTGCTTAGACAAAAGGGCTGAAACATTTTTTAAAGTTCAAAACAAGGTAACATTTGGAAATGGATCAGGCAGACACCTCTCTAACTTACTGAGCTCTAAGAAAAAGAAGAAAGAGAAAACAATCTGACTGGCAAGATTCTGTTATTACAGCTAATCTCAATAAAACTAGTTTTAGCCTTCCTGTGAGGTTGATTTCATGATCTGGTCTACCTAGTGGGGCTGACAAGCAGACATTGATGAACATAGCAACAGTAGGTCAAATAGCAGACAGCAGAAAAGAACTGGGATACCCAAATTCCACATTTTTGATGCTACAACTGGGAAGGTTCTGTCCTACCTAGTACCATTTAATTTTAATTAAATTAAACATGGTTTCACATATCCCTGATTTCAAAGTGGCTTCCATTCTTTATGTTAATGATGCTAAATCAGGATTATTGCAAGAATGCTTAGATGCCAGACTACTAGACCAGGTTTAAAATATGTTAAGGAAAGGCCCAGAGTAATCAGTGAGCTGCTGACCTGAGGGAGCTTTAGGTGAGCACAACCATTTTGTAAGAAAAAAGTAGGTTCTTATTTCAGTGCAATTTATTTTAAGGTGCCAAGCAGATTGGTATGAATTGGGGGAATATATAAATTATACACTAAGCCATCTGCAGAGCACAAAGATAAAATCTGATGGAAAAGAAAGAAAGTGCAGGGGGAAAAAAGACATTTTTTTGAAGCTGAGTTTCCTCCACTAGATGTCCTTAGTGATTCATACATTGCTTTTGGAGACAGAAATTGAAACATCTATAATAGTATATATTCCTCTTTTAAAGAGCCTGATATTAAGAAATCCTCTTTCAAGGCTTTCACTACAAACTTCATTTGTATTTGGAAGATTAACAAGAAAAAAAGCTACAAGTTGACTGCAATAATTTAATCCAATACCTGCCTAAAGTTTATAGGCATCCTAATTTAAATAGATTTTAAAGTTATGTCTGGTTTCTACTTTGGAAACTACTTTCTTCCTAAGCAACCAAAAATTAAAACAAACTTTTAAAAAAAAAAGTAGGATTTTTAAAGCAATTCTGGGAAAATATTTTTTCCGCTAATTGTATTGGTTTCAAACACATTTCATTTCACAGGATATGCTATAGTTACACAGGGCATTCATACTAATCTGCATTCAAAAGCAGGGATTTTCTTTGAATTTTAAAAGCTCTTTAAAAGGAAAACAGGAGCCAAACTCTCAGGAACGATCACAAGTATCACTTTACACTTGCCTCCACCAAACCTATTCGCCACAAAGCTTAGAAGCATGAACCAAAGCAATCTTTTTACGAGCATGAGCAAACTGAACTAAGTCCATAACATTTCTCTCTTGAAATGGCCAGAAATGCTTTAAATAGAATTACTAATTACATGCAGCTATTCTAACACAGTTGAAGGCTTTGAACTTCATACATTCAGAAAATATACAGAGATTTCTGAATTCTGATTTCCTCTGCACTAGGGAACACCAATTTGGCGATGTTCTGGCAGCATGTCTGATTCTGGGAATATTAGGAATGATTTTGCAAAGCTTTAATTAGCAATATCTTTCCAGGGGAGCAAAGAGAGAACACACACAAACAGAGGTACACTACATAAAGAGAGGATTTTGAATGTCATTTTAAGCCTTAGCTCTAGCATGTAACTCCATAACAACGATCAATAATAAGTCAAAGATCTCAGCGCCACTGGTTTTGTGCCTTGCTGCTATCAGCATATGACAAAGATGACCAACGATCCAAGAAAAAAACAACTGAAAGTTGGTGTTTCAAAACAAGCAAAAGAAATGTGTTTTGCATACTAGCCAGTAGGGCACATTTGTGTCAATCAAATGTGCAATAACCAGTTTTCAATAAGTATATTACTTTGTATTGGCCATTAGTGCAAGTGTTAGAAATATCTATGTTTTATTGGGGGGTTTAAATTCTTTTACCATAAAATAGAGACTAGCAGACGTTGAACATTTGCTGTGGCGGGAAATGGAAATTGGTTTGGAGATTCTATAATGCAGGCATGGGGAAAACCAAGTTATCTGTGACTCTGTACCCTTAGTTGTGCACCCAGCACACTCCCAGGCACTCCCTATATCTAAATCAGAGCAAGTGTACATGTCACACAGTTCAAAATGGAACTTGATGTTTATTTATGAAATATCAGCAAACTTTAAAAACAGTTAACTGGCAAAATGGGACAAAAGGCAGGCAAAAGCAGGGAGAGACCAAAAGAGGAACAACTGGCAAGAAATAAAAAGGCAGAAGACAATAACAATTACCTATATTATTTCTATCTCTCTATTTATATATCAAAAAGCACAGAACTTTCCAGAGCCACTAGAAACAATACACGGGATAATTAGCATGGCCCATCCCACAGTGAATTGCCTTTGGTTATTCCAGGGTTAACCCTTTTATGTACATAACAGTGGCAGAATAGAGAGAAAGAACGATTCTGAGTCATCTGTCCTCTATTTTGCACCATGAAGGAAATAATTTGGTGGCAGGGATATACATGCAGTAACTTACATTGTAACAGAATAATGCAAGTGACTGTTATAAGTCCTCCCCTTCCATTTCACTGTGAATTCACATTATTTGTGACAAAGTTAATTGATTAACTTCCTCAATCAAAGGTTTATTGTGCTCACAGACCAGCATAAACACTGAACATCAAAACTAAAACTTAAAGCATTAAAATCAGCAGTTCAGAGTCTTTTTTTTCCCCCATGTCATTTGCAAAACATTTTGCTAAATCTTAATTGTCGTCTCTGTTTACAATATAGAAATATTTGATTTTCTTACTTAAAGGGTTCCTTAACACTTTTTGACTTATTTCACTGATGCATTTAATGAATAAAATGGATCATATAAGACATATACTTGGCTTTTTCAATCCCAGAAGGATATAAACCACAGGGAAATTATACATTGAAATCTAGTTACTGTTAGAAAACACTATTATTTAGAGAGATATTGAACTCTCTCCATTAATTCAGTAATCAGGAGCATATTTGGAGTAGGTGGGTCTACAATTCTAATTCTGTAAAGATGATGGAGTTTTCAAGCATTATGTAATTGACCAAAACTTCTATAGCTTCACTGAGAAAAATTAAATTAAATTAAAAATTCAAAGTCAGGCCAAGATGGTTGTTACTGCTGTATTGAGCAGCAGTTTTAGATAGCAGACTGGGCATAAAACAGAACTTCACCCCCAAAGCAAGGAAGCACAGAATAATATTAATATCTTCCCTAAAACTATCTTAATGGATCTCAATCAGGTGGAAGCTACTACGTTCTTAAGAACTACACAAAGTGGTAGCCTAAGATCAGTACTCTAGTTACCTGGGATTAAATGAAATGGATTTTGAAGGAATGGAATTTTAAATAAAGGCTAAAAAATTAGGGGCTGTATAACTGAACACTTTTAATCCACTTTTTTTAATAGAGTGAACTATTTCAGGGCAGGGTTAGTGGTGGCTTTCTAAATAAGTAGGTGAACAAAAAAAAAATATCTATAGTACGAACTCAGAATAAGTTCTGTAATGGAGAAGGCATAAGATTGCACTCCAGACACATACAATTATTTAAATGTTGTTTTCTTCTTTTGTCAGCATTATTCATAGACTTATCAGTCTCCCTAGACGACTTTCAACTGATTGATCATGACACGTATGATAACAGAGGGTTATCATACAGCATGGCTGAAGGCAAGCCAGATCATTGGCACAATGACCTTCTCCTTCTTTTCATAGCCTTTTTTAAAAATTAGGAAATAATTCAAGAAAATATCCAAATGAAAGAGGACAAAAATAAACAATGTTTATTATATTTAGACTACCTTATCTGGGCTGCAAAGACATGGCAAAGTGTGTTTTCTGTATTTCTCTGCTGCCATCTAGTTGTACGGATTCTTGCAGCCCAAATAGGGGAACCCTAGGGTATAAAGCAGGGTTCCTCAATCTCAGCAACTTTAAGATGGGTGGACTTCAACTCTGGCTGGGGAATTCTGGAAGTTGAAGTCCACCCATCTTAAAGTTGCTGAGGTTGAGGAACATTGGTATAATGGATTAAAATGCATATTCCATGTTAGAATTAAATGGTTATGTTATTAAGGTCAAGTAGGAGAGAGTCCACTACGGGGACTATAAGGAGGAGATGATGCTACAGCCACAGAGAGCAGAAGCATCAGCAGAGCAGAAGCTGGAAGAGAGAGATCTGTGCTATTTTCTTTACTGGGTGCTTTCTAGCCCTCCAGTTTCATTAGGAGTATCTCTATGAAATGACTGGGCAACTGCACCTCTTCAGTTTTGTCTGAGGTATCCCTCCACTTCTCAGACTTGATCTGAAAATACCAGTGCTGGAAGGCATATTACTTCTAAATCCATAATAGCATACAATGATCCACAAAGCCTTCACAGTTTCTATTGCACCATTATTAAGCACTTTATCTCCAGTTTACTGGCTTTTTGAAACATGAGCAGAAATTGGAATTAGATTAACACTTTATATTAAACTGAAATATAAATATAGAAGAGCTTCTACAAGTTTCTGGAACAGGACATCTTGTCTTGATTTGATTTCTCTTTCACTGCTTGTCTTTATTTCTTTGGTTCTACGTGTTGCAGTTGCTCCCTCTGAGGACCATACAATCCAAGGAAATGAAGATTCCCAGATTCTTTTCGATCCTACCTAATAATTTTTTGCATTCAACTAAAGAAGCAACATCCTTATGATATAACTGCCCATAGTCTTCTGACAACTTTGTTTAACATGATTGTTAAATGCATTTCATAAATGTATGCTGAGCACTAATGTGGAACTGTTCAGGGATGGAAAACACAAAGAAGAATCAACTTATATCATGTCCAGAACTCCTGAAACAGCTAAAGCTGCCAAACAGTTCAAAATCATGAATTCTATTCAGTCAAAATATTCAGACAATTATGCAGACAGTCTAAGTCTTGTTTTAATTAATCTTCAAACAAATTTGCAGTGTCGGAATTAGGATCAGAGGAGGAGCAGGAAAATTTGCCTATGGGAGGTTATCAACTTCTTCCCAAGTTACAATAGTGTTATTGTACCAAGGCTGCGATTTTACCAGCTGATAATCAAGAAGAAAGGAATGACTGGCTGCAGGGCTATGTTGCTAATTTTATTGTACCCCAGTGTTTATTAACAGCTAAGAGTGCTATTGCCGTCTTTAACCAGTCTCTTTTGACATAAAGTGGATAAATTTAAAGGCTCTTTTGAGTAGCTTACCCAGAACCATATGAGTTAATTCCTTCTCCCAGCAGAATCAACAGAAATAGTCAGTGTTGTGCCCATTAGGGGAGAAGCTAGAGAAAGTAGAAGACAAAAGAAATCTGTCCAAACCTGTCTCAGATAAAAGATCTTAAAAGCCAAGATGTCTGGCACGTCAAGCTGAACAAATCGGTACCCTTCATGTTCATTTGCTTGTGCTTTCAGTTAATTGAAATAAATGGGCAGTGGGTAACATGATGTGCTGCCATCCACTCTAAGTCTGATGTCATGATAAATATAGAGATCTAGAGGCTTTTGCTGAGCCAAACCTTTAGAAAGAGAATTCTGCTAATGTTCAAGAATTCCTGTATCCCAATCATGCTACTAAAGAGGATTTTTTTTTACATTTTTATTTCAAATCATAACAATTTGAGGTTGCTGGGTTTTTGTTTTGTTTTGTTTATTTTTGTGATAGAATGCCTCAACCTTTAATAACTCCAAATTATAACTCTGCAAAAAGCAAGAACAATCAAGAGAGATTGGAATGTTTAGATAATACACCAAAAAGTTAGATAGATCGTAAGTTAGATAGGCAAAGAGCCAGTAGGGAGCAGGATGATCTTGTAGAAGACAACTGATCAACTCTTTTGGCCTCCTTCCAGGAGAAGAGCAGACTAAGATTCTTTCAAAGCTACAGTTACTAAAACTTATTCCTAAATGCTGTTTGTGACATCATTAAGCCACTTGTTGAGCTGTCAAAATTTCTAGTGGGGGGGGTATTGGGAACAGTGGGTATGAAAATTTTCTCTGCCTCAAATTCAGCATCCTGATTTGATGTGTTTTAATCACAGCAGCCCACAAGACTTGGAAAGGTAAATATAGCAGGAAAATAAATTTGAGCACCCTTCTAGTTGATTCAGTGCTGCTGTTGTTGTTCTTATTGTTACTGTAAGGTGGTTAATAATGCCTCAAAAGGTGACCAACTCATTAGGCCAACAATTGGTGAGATGAGCACAATTCCACCAATGAGCAGACACTATGACCATTTTAACTTCTCAGGTTATGTTCTAGCAACAACTATCAGCTTCTCTAAGAAACCATCTAAGCATTTAAAAATGAAAATGATTCACTCTTACAAACAGGGAAAGGCTGTGTGTAGGAGTGGGAGGTGTCTGCATGTATTCACACATAAAATATAAAATCCAGCTAGCAATTTCAATGGTGAGAATTAATGTTAAGAAACAGACATTGCACAGAACTATTAAGTCCATGCAAGATCTGAATGAACAATCTCCACTGGTCTCCAAGTGGTCAGAGTTCATTGGAGTTGGGTGGCTTATCAATTCAAATAAATAATAGATAATAATAATGTGCAAAAGAGAATCCAGAAATCACTGCAAACAGCTTGCTGGAAAAAAATTAGCAGGACCTAGAGCTGTTGTCCACAGGTCCACAGTATAACAACCATCTCCATGGAGAGGTGCCAGAAGTAAAGCTTTTCTCTGACTTCCTCAGAAAGTCATTGTCTAAGAATACAAAAGAAAACCTTGATGAGCCTGAAATGTTTTGGAACAAAGTGCTTTGGACTGATGTGTGGTAGAAAAAGGTACCCCCCCCATACACATGTAAGCTGCATTCACTACCAAACCTATGAGATCTCCCCCCCCCCAGCACATATATATGAATTGCTTAAAGTATCCTGCTTAAGAAAACATTCACAGCAAGCTTAATTGACCCTGAGTGGCCACAGAAGAAGGAATCATACAGGGACTACTGGCTCAATAAACCAAATTGTTTACATTCACTGCCACGCTGGCCTAGTAGGAAGGAATAAATAATAACAAGGTCACCCAGATGAGTTTATCTAAAACATTCCAACAACATGCTGTAATTTACACTACATCTGCCTTTTTCTTTGTCTTGTCTTTGAAATGCAGTAGGCCAAAGGTATAAAATTCTGGTTCTGCTTTTGCTCAGGGGTGCCCAGCAAGCTGCCAACGCTTTGCTGCTGGAGCCCAGCATACACTTTATTGTTTGCGTGCCTAATAATATTATGTTGTGTCTTCAAAGTGATTTGGTTACTTTAGGTGAGCCAGAATTTGACCACAACAGGTGAAACAAAAATTGTATTGTTTTCTACAACCACAAAAGATACCTTTTGGATAAAAAAGGGTAGAGCAATTGAAGAAAAGAATCAACCATAAAGTACTTACAGGACAGAAAGGAAACTTTTTTAGGGTTGGCTTCACAGCCCCCAGATTGGAATATTATTGAAAATGTATGGGGAGATCTCAAACATGTACTCCTTGTAAGGATATTTCTGAGCTACAAGAGTTCTGCAAGGAAGAAAACAAAATACTCCAAAAGCAAGAATACAAAGATTCTTAGCTGGTTAAGGAAACATTTGGAAGCTTGTATTTCTGGACTGCTAGGAGGTCAAACCAGTCAATCTTAAAGGAAATCAACCCTGATTGCTCATTGGAAGGACTGATAATGAAGCTCAAGCTCAGATACTTTGGTCGCCTAATGCGAAGAGAGGAGTCTTTGGAAAAGACCCTGATGCTGGGAAAGATTGAAGGCAAAAGGAGAAGAGGACGGCAGAGGATGAGATGGTTAGATAGCATCACTGAAGCAATGAGCATGAAACTGAGCAAACTCAGGGAGGCAGTGAAGGACAGGAAGGCCTGGCGCAATGTGGTTCATGGGGTCACGAAGAGTCGGACACGACTTAACGACTGAACAACAACAACAAATTTCTGCTCAAGGAGTTGTTTAAAGCACTTACGACAAGAATGTCCCCATTTCTGCCCCTGACATATTCACTATTTTCTTGCTTTGAATCTGTAAACAAATGCATACAAATAATAAAGCAAAAACTGAAATGATCCTCAATTGATAAGTGATCTGCCAACTACACAAAGAACCTGAGAATAAGGTATAATTTTCAAGTACAAAACTGTGAAAAGATACCCAGTATGAAAGAGGTAAAATAGGAGCATGTGTTTGATTTTTATATGAATTCACTAGTGACACCATTCTCTGATCTGTTCTTTCATCCATCTACTGTTTTAGGAAGACCTCTGTCAGTCTGGCTGTATGTAAATTATGCAGCAAACCTTTTGGTGCTTTGATCAGAATGAGAAGAACCTTGTGAATATTTTTTACTTTTGTAAAGTCAAGAAATCTTCCCAAAATGTTTTAGAAGGGAATTGAAGCAAAGCGTAGGTGATACACTAGATCAACAACTCTCCCAATTTAAATATTTGGGGTAGTTATTCAAGACATAGCAGCCTTAAAGATCCTTGCTAGACACTAAGTAGTGTGGTAAACACATGTAGCTGCAATCACTAAAACTGAATGACATCATTAAGGTATATCAGCATTTTAAAAGTTTTTGAAGCATAACCAATACCTGTCTCCTCTATGGAGAAGAAACCTGTCTGTGTAAGTTAGGAGAAGTGGAAAGAAGAATCCGTGTTCTCTTCCTCTCCCATTTATAAAAATGCACATGCAATACTGATAACAGTTATAAAGAATCAATCAGGCAAAGATTTTTGTTGTATACATCTTAGCTTATACAAGACTAAAAATTAATAGGTCTATGCATAAAAGTGTCTATAGGGGGAAAGGGGTCAAAGCTGGCAATACGGCAGCTGCAGCAGCATGATTGAATCCCTGCCCCTTCAAACATGTGATGTAATGGCATGTGGGAATGACCTTGGGAGACAGGAGGGAGAGCCGCAGTCTGGACAACCAGCATGTAAAGATGTGTCAGCCCACAGAAGGGGGGATGGCATGGAAAACATTTCAGAAGGGACCCTCCCTAATTCACCAGAGAGTACAAGGAAAGAAGGAAAGAAATACTTTCAGTCTTGCAAGATTCTGTTAATGTAACCTTAAAATAAAGATAGAGCTAGTACTCCTGGTTGTGCTTCTTGTCTGGACTACCTCGAAGGGCTAACATGCATGATGCAATATCAAGTATTTACAAAAGGGATGGATTGTACTACTGCAACTGCCTTTTTGCCTGTATGTCCCCTCTCCCTTGCACCCACAGACATCACTGGCTCTGCATGCTTTGAAAATTATTCCAAAGAAATTCTCCAGTTCTCATGAGATCATGAGCACAGTATTTTGCTTCTATTCATTAAAGCAGTCCAACCGCTTAGGCACCTGCTTTGAGGTGCATTAATTTTAATGATTAATTCACCTCAAAGCAGTGTATTAATCATTAAAATTCAGATTTCTGCATGAACTAAAAAAAGAGATGCAGCCGCTTTAAGCTAAAAAAGAGATGCAGATGCTTTAAGAACTAAGATGGAGCAGCTTTAAAACAGCTGCATCTCTCTCTCTTTTTTTTTTTTTTAGCTCATGTAGAAATCTGAAAATGCTGCTCACACATGATCAAAAGTGTCAGTAATTATGGGGAATCTGCCAAAGGAATGGAAAGGAGCACAGACATAACCAATAAAGAGAAGGCAAATCCATGTGCAACTTATGTCATAAATGGCAGCTTAGCTCAGGTGGTGAGAAACCTAGGAAGAGGCATTTCAAATCATTCAAAAATACTCCACTTTAATGAACTAATTAATAAATGAAGATTGGAAATTTCTCCCATGGTTTCCAAGGTTCTGAATTTACTAGAATAATGGTAGTAAACTAGCATTAAAGATATCTTACTGAAATCTATGTAGTCCTTGATCTTGCCCAGCTGTGTGGGATTTGACCCAAAACACATCTTCCAAATCATTTTCAAAGTATGCACAGCTATAAAAATGAAGCCTTTTCTGTAAAATAGCTGTGTTTTATACTATCAACTGTTCCATGCATAATAATTGGTTGAAAGCAAATATTGGTCAAGAAAGGGTGATGTATTACACTTTTTTTTTTTTTGAATGAGGTTTTATATAGATAGATGCTTTCTGGTATAATGTATATAAGTGTGAAATTATGTTTTGTGAACTTGTATTGATCTCTGCTACTGGTCCTTTGACTGTAAGAAAATTATTTGCTTATTAATAACATAGGAGGAGAGACATCTAGTGGTTAAAGATAACGATGGGAAATGCATGACAATAATTAACATGAAGTTCAGCATTGCCGATGAAAGTTCCTATAGTAAACCATGAGTCTCAAGGCTTCCTAACTTAATCTTAACAGTACAGTCGTCAAATCAAGAGAGCGAATGAATTAACATTTACTGATGGATATTACATTAATTTATGGTTGGTACTTGATATCAGCACTTTTCCTAGAATTCAGTATAGCCAGAACTTAACAGCGTTCAGCATTCTAAAATGTAAATGAGAACCAACAGAATAAATAGTTAGAATATAGAATTCAGATGACAATGACGTAAGCCCCAATTGAGCTATAAAGTTCATTGGTGATGTCTGGTCAGCTGCCATCTCTGACTGACTTATATAACAAGCTTGTTTTGAAGGTAAAATGGAAAAGAAGAGAAGCATGTCTAGTGCCATCACCTCTATGTAGGAAAGATCAGGAAGTGATATAAAATCATTTAGGTGTAATTTGAATATGTAAGACTCTAATATGAATTAAAAATCCCAAAGTGTTTCCTACATATTAATCAATAAACTATTGCTGATGTTTGAACCAGTCTTTGTCTTGGTTTTAGTATGACAATGGAAATACGTTATGTAACAATTGATCTAAATTAGTTTTATCTAATCAATACAGGTATTTATTACAAAATATCACAATTTACTTATAACAAAATAACCCGCCAAAAGCTGGAAGACTTTCTAGATTAAATAGAACTACTTCAAAATGCAGAAATCTTTATTTTACAACATATTGTATCATGAAGTTTAACTGTACCACATTTATAATATACAGATTTGAAACACTTTTGAAAGTTAGGAAAGGTAAATGCTTATGAATTAATAAGAAAGGTAAAAAAATGATCTTGTGAGACCTCTTTCAGTCTAGTTATAATTTGTAGCAAAACAGTGCCTTTAACCCTGAATCATCACAAACTGCCAGTGTAAGGTTTCAACCAAATAATCCTTACTCAGAAGATAGCAAGGTTTTTACTCTTTCCTATTGCTGGTATTGTAATCCTAACTAGTGGGGAAAGAAACATTTCATGGCCAAAATGAATTGTTCTTCAAGTTAAATGGCCACTTGAACTGTGTAATAGGAAGAGACAGAACTTCCTGTATAATAGGAAGGGACAAACAGTTAAGCTTCATGATACAATATGTTGTAAAATAAAGATTTCTGCATTTCTGCAAGTTCCACCCCATGAAAGTCCTCCATCCAGACTAGGTCTTCCCTATTAGCAGTTAAGGAGAACAACTAACCCTTCTACCCAACTTATACATAGATGTGTAGTTTGGCATGGAAAGTACTGAAACAGAGGTCCCAGCAAAGAGTCTTCCTTTATTCTCCCACAAAAGCACACTCTTTTATCTGATAGAGTAAGTGTTGTGTTTTGAAGCCAACATCTAGGTTGCAGTATAAGCTTGTTTTAGCACTCAATCAGCAGGCACTAAGAGAACAAGCCCTGCTTATCTTGCCCTAAAAAGTTTAGCCTAAAAGATTATTCTCGATGAGGATACTGTCTAAGTATTTGCCTGGTCTGAAGCAAACTATGTGTAAGCCTGAAAAAGACATGGCTGTTTTTAGAGTGTCATTAAAGTCACAGCTGCTTTAATGAATCAACCCAGTAAAGCAGCCAAATCTTTCTTTGAGCACAGATGGAAATCTGAAAAGTCTGACTGTCTAAATGAGTAGCAGAGAGATGAGTAGCACAGCTACTTCTTCCTAATTTTTTTCAGAGTGTTAAATCATCCTAACAACAGTAAGCAATGGAGAAGAACAACAAAGGAACAATCCTTTTGAGTGGGGACTAATATTTAGGAAGATTTATTAGGAAAGTAAAGACACAAGAATTCTGGCAAGAAGCTTTGCTTTCAACTGTGAAACCTATTTAAAGGCAATTCAAAGCCATTAGATTCTAGCTTTTTTCCACCTGAACTTTTGATGTAATGGGGAACACACCAATCTCTTCTAAGAAAGCAAGTCAGTCTGCCCTTGGGTTTTGTTTTGCACAGGGTATCTGCTAGGCATGGTTAGAACAGTCAAGATTACAGCCATGATGATGCAACTGAAACTGTGCCTGTTTTTTTTTTTTAATATGTATCACATGAACAATGCCCATAAAAAACAGGCCGAACTTTGATCACACTGATGTGGCTGCCATCTTAACATTTTGGGGTTCCCTGATATTGACTATTGGACTATCAGATTGGTCACCTTTGAGCCCATACAGTGCTAAGAGCTAAAACAAACTCTCAGGACCAGCACAAAGATATAGCATTCCTTTAGTGTAACAAAGAGAAAAGTTAAGGCTTGGGGCTGGTCCATAGTACAGAAGTTCAAAAGTGAATGATGTGAAAGTGAATGAAGTCTAAAGGAATTTTAGCTTTGCCATACCAAAAGAACTCCAAAAGGCAAATAGAATGAGGTGAAAAAACTCATTGGCTGACTAGACCTGTAAAAATCAGTCTGTCACACTACTCAACTTTTCAATATAGGAAAATGATGTTGCAATATTGCCTGTTGTCTGCAAAAGGGCCCAAACTCCCCAAAGAGCATAATAGTCCCAAATCCTCAAAGCTTTTTGCAACCATCCAAATAGCTCTGTTGCTTTGAAGTAGGTGTCCACTTTCATTCATCCATCTGGTTCAGGTGGATATTTTTTTCAAAGCTTCATTAATAAACCCACCCATTCCAAATGTCAGATACAGCTGTTCAGCCGCTTAAATGAAAATATTTCCTACAGATTCAAAAATAAGGATTCAGCGAAACTTACTTCTACACTGATACATGGATTTCTCTGTGGTTTTTCTCTGCTTCCCCAGCACTGTTTTTGTACTGACAGGGACTCTACCAAGGATTAAAATCTTTTGCTTTCCCTTTCTATGACAGTGAAGAAATGAGAAGCCCTCAAACAAATATTCTCAGTTCCTTGATTTTTTTGTCCATTGTGTTGGGTGTTACATTTAAGGGATTCACTCTGTACTGTGGCTATTACAATTATTTTGTTTCATTTATAATCCCCTCTTAGAGTAAATGAATATAAAGACATAGATGGATTTTAAATGATTGCCTCTGTCACTTACATTTGTAGAGGACACTAAATCTCCAGAGAGTTAGATCTATGTTAATTAAATCTACCAAAAAGAGAGAGAGAAGTCTCCATAAGGTCCAAAGCATGCTTAATGAATTAACATGGAGGCCCTGTTGAGCAGCAGCCTTTTAAACTATAGTGAAACAAATCAACTCACACTTTATTACGAACCACTTAACAAATTAAATCTGTCACTTTATATCATAGGAAATCAGCATTTTTCATAAATGCTAATTAAATCCATTAAAAATGGAAATCTTCCGTGGAGCTTATGCAAAGAAGGCCTATTGATGCAAAGAGAGAGGTCCTATTTGTTCTTATGAATGAAAGCTAGAGTGTTAATTCTGACAAGCCATATTTGAATATGATCACAGATACATACACTTGTGGGAATGAACATATCCACCGACATAAAACGAATACAGGAATTAAAAATAAATTACAACAGAATTAACTTGAATGCCTGGGGATCATCCTGTAAAGACACTGCATTTTTGCCCCATCCCCAACTTTACACATGGCTGCAGTGGGGCATATTTAAAAACAGAGGTTTGCTACCACCATATCTTGTTTAGTTCCTTATTTTTGGTTTTTGGTTTAAACGGACAAAGAGATATGGGAAAACTATGCCCATAGTTTTAATGTAAGCTGTCCTCCAGCACTCATTTAGTAGCCCTCAAGCTTCTCCAGTGTAGGTTTGGCTGATCCAAAGTACATATTTAAATGTTATGGCCTCCAGCTTCTCTTCAATGTGTTACCAGCACTAATTTGCAACATGGATTTCGGCTTTGCTCTTCTTCTACCATGGCTTGCCTCTCTACCTGGAAAATAAATCACATTTCCCCTGAGCTGGGCTCCTGTGTTGGCTGCAAGCCTCCCCAGGAGAAAAGCAGCATGTTGGAGGGCTTGTAAAAGACCCTTTTACCCATGAACCTGCTTTGTTCTTAAAATCAGATTAATTATCAATCACTGTTCCATGGAGTGTTGAACCAGGCGTGCATTTAAAGACATGCATTGTTTCCAGGGGTGTTTCCAGGGTGTGGTCACAAATGTGAAGGTGGCAGCCATGACAGTGAGATTGACGTCCAACGTGTAAAAAACAGGCAGAGCTTCAATCGCTTGCCATCTTGATTTTTTTTTTATCACACCCCCTCATTGCTACAGTCATTTCCAGGCTGCTCCAAAGTAAAACACCATCAGAACAAACACCCAAGGAGACATCTTTCTTTTCATGTAAAGTGGGAATTCTGGAAGCTGGAGTATTCATGATGCAGATAATACATTATCTTTTCTGGGATATATCGTGAAGGAAAATGGGGTACAATACACCAGCTAAGTGGATTTCATCAAGCTCCATGAGAGCAGCATAACATGCTTGCTGTCTTGCTCCACCAGAATTCAAGAGGCATGCACAGTCTTTCTATATTTGAAGACACACTGACCAGGAGCACCAAATTGCAGCCCTCCAGATATTTTGAAGTGTAATTCCCAGAATCCTTTGTCACTGTTCATCATCATGAGGGCTGATGGGATTGCTTATTTCTGCTCTGTACATTACATAAATTTGGGGACACCGTGTGATAGTCCAAATGCAAATCAACTGAATCAAAGTGTACAAGTACATATATACAATATTTGTCACACTTAACATAAGCTGTATTGAATGTAATCCTTCTTCAGAGTATATGTATATAGAATTACATTGTAAT
Organism: Python bivittatus; assembly: GCF_059951505.1. Taxonomy (NCBI): domain Eukaryota; kingdom Metazoa; phylum Chordata; class Lepidosauria; order Squamata; family Pythonidae; genus Python; species Python bivittatus. Next base: position 11,212,797 of record NW_028277058.1, on the reverse strand, counting down.
TTCTGAAAATGTCAGTGCAACCTAGCCTTGTCTGGACTCCACCCACTGAAATGTACAGTATGTTGTAAGATTACAGCTCATAACCTTTCAGAACTAAAAATATACAACTGACCTTTAAAAGTAGGAAGTATGATCAGATGTTAAAATAAATGAACCGTATTTCAGCACAGTCATGCTAAAATGTTACATACTGAAGTTACATAAAACAATCATTGTTGATAACATCTTCTAGCACTAAGTCATTTCAATCAAATAACGCACAACACGATATAAGATTTCTGATACATTATTATTCATGCCGGCACATCTGGACTAAAAATCCTTGAAATATTCTATAGCTCTTGCACCCATCCATTTTAAGTCTCTAACTTCACCTTGTAATGTAAATGCATGGGTTTTCACAAGACATGACTCCAGAAACAGAGCAATTACATCACCAAGCATTAACTCATAAAGAAACTGAATAATAAAATAATAAAGTCAATGAACTTGAATGAATGAATCAGAAAACATTAATCTTTCAGAAGATTACTGAATCTGGACAGAAGATAATTTCCTTAATGAAACTGCTAAGTGTAACTTAAAACCCAAATTTGCTTCATACATAGTTAGTGTATTTTTTCAGGCCTTGTATTCATTTACTCTGGCAATTAGATAGGTTACTTTTCTTCTTTCTCACCATCTGGGAAACTTATCATATACCTCTATTTCAACTCTTTTCTGCAATACCAGGGTTACAGCGTTATGTCTACATACCTTCTGACAACAATTAAAAAAAATGTTATGAATGTACAGCATACTTAAATGAGCAATTAACTGGTATTCACTTCCTATAATCTTCAAACAATGCCATTTTGTTTAGAAGAAAAAGAAATTAGTGAAGCTATACAGTCTTTTGTGATACACAAGTTCAAGCTGGAGATGCAATTTAAGCTTTTAATCTTCAGATTAATCTCTGCTCCAAATATTCCAACTTTTCAGTATCCCTAAAGTACTTGCATCAACAGACATTGATTTCAAGATCCAGCCTTAAATGACAGGTGTGGAATAGGAGAGGAGATAAAGAAATGAGATATCATTTCCAAATAGTTCTCAAATTCTAGCAATATCTACAATTTTCTCATCCTTGAGTAAAAGTATTTAGGATTTAAGAAAGATCAGCTGGTCATTAATGATACCTTCTCATGACAAAAAGATATAGTCTGGTAAGCATTCAGAGTACATCAATACTTTATCATGATTATAGTCTTTCATGATTGGACAACCCAGTAAAATAAATAACAAATGATTCAAACCTGTTGAATTAATGAACTGTGACAGTTTGACTATTTGACACAAGTGGTACTCTTCCTCTGCATTTATTTATTTATTTCTGTACTAACTAAAAACATGCACACACACACGTGCACGCACAACAATAAAACACCCACTCAGGGGAAGGCTATGAGCAATCACAGGGATTTTTCAGAAGGGAGTGGGGAGGAAGATGTAATGTAGTCCATGTTCCAGCCCATATTTCCATTTTTCTTATAGTGGTGCTTTTCTGGTTAGCATTATATTTCATGAGAATAAACACAGTACATGTAATGGTATGTGGAAACGACCTTGGGAGATGGGGCAAAGAGATTCTGCCCAGGGAATGGTCAGATAAGAGACAGCATAGCCTGCAGCTGTATAGTGGGTGGGGCAAGAGACTCAGAAGGGACCCTCCCTGAGTTCTGGGGCTGTCAAGGTGAAGGCAGGAGAGTTGTACTTTTAGACTTGTAAGATCTAGTTAATGTAGCTTTACAGTAAAGTAGAATTAGCTGATCTGGTCATGTTTCCTGTTGAGTCCACCTGGTAAGGCTGACAGTGCAGGAGTTTTAAACATATTTTGGATATTTTTGGCAATATCACCTTTTTTATACATTTGGCAACTTCATAATATTTGCCAAAAGAGAGACCTTGATTTAGAATAGAAATTGGTCCATCTAATTTAATAGCATCTTCACTAATTAATGGCAGCTTTCCAAAATTTCAGATTGTAATCTTTCTAGAGACTACAGAGTTAAGCTAGGACTTTCTGGACACAAAACAGAGATTCTACCATTAAGCTACAGCTTTTCACTTCTTCATAGAAACCTTGGTGTGCATTCTGTCAAAAGCACCAGTGGAATCTGTGGAGACTAGGGGATGAATTCTGCAATGGGATAATAGAAATGGATGAACCTGACCAGGATTTGGAGCTTATTTACTTTCACATTTCACACTCAGGCAGTCAAAAGACAAGTAAAGAACGAGAACTCAGGGAAAAGAAAATCAGCCTCTTTTGGCTTGCCTCTGTCTCTCTGTCAGATGCTTTTGTGTTCTCTGGACCCACACTGATCCATTTTATCTTGTTAGACATGGTGCCCAGACTGGTCATCAGCAGAGCTTTCAGAACTGATAGACTGTAGATTGCCTACATCCCTGAAGATGTCAGTTTTTCCAATAGTGACACATGTTTTAAATACTGATTTGAGTTACTCTAATGTGCTCTGTATGGGACAAATTTCTATTCATGTGTTTGGGAATTTCAGCTGGTCCAAACTGTTTCAACCACACTATTAAACAGGATGTCTACATGGAGCATGTGTTTACTACTACTTCTAGGAAAAATGCAAAGTACTGGTTCCTAAAAAGCCTTGGGATCAGCCTGTTTGAAATATATCATTCTTCCATGGGAGCCATATAAGAAGTTCAGAAGAAGCCCTTCTCTCAGGTTCACCATTATCAGATTCTGCCTTTCTGTTTTTATTTATTTATGCTATCCATAATGCTACCCATTAGGGCAGATTTTAAGAAGGTCATCCAGGACTTCCTTCCTCAGGCAGTATTTATTGCTAGGAACATTTATTCACTGGCAAAAAGCACTGAAATGTAGGAACAGAAGGAGGACATTGGCAAGGAAGGTAGATGTTAAGTTTAACGAATCAGCACTTTTTTCCAGGCTTGGATTGATTTGGGAAATAAGCTCAGCCCATATGTAATGATGGTTTAGATCAATTTTTCTCAACCTTGGCAACTTTAAAATGTGTGGACTTCAACTCCCAGAATTCCCCAGGTTGAGCAACACTGGTTTAGATTATTTTAAGGAAGGTTCAAAAGCGCGTTTGGCAAATTCATGGAGTATAGGACTGTCAGTGATACTAGTCTTGATAACTACTCATTTGCCTACTACTTGTAGAATCAAAAGCAAAATGTCATGTCAGTTGCAAGGAAACAATAACTGAAGAGCTTTATCATCCTCACATCCTGCTTATCAGATACCTGGATCCATTTGTTTGGCCACTCTATGACAGAAAATGTTGGACTTCATAGGCGTTGGCCTGATCACGATTCTCATAATTTTGCCCATTTTTTGTTGCTACACCCATATGGGTTCATTTATAATACTTCCTACTCAGAAGCATATTCAGACTCACTGTGAACCATTAGAGTAGATGTTTTTGTCATGTCCTGGTTTCCATCAGGAGGAACTTTAGGTGAAACCATGAGAAACAAGTTCAAATAAATCAAGACAGTATTATTAGTATTAATGTGTTGTGAGTCTTTTTCACTTATCTTAGATACTATATTGCTAATGGTTAAGCTTGAACTTTCCCACTCTAAGTTATAAAATACACAGACTAAAGAATAAAGCATCTAATGTTTATATACATTTATTGCATTTACTAATTAACTTTTTAAAAACTAAATTAAAATCTTACATAATTAAACTTCTGTACTGAACTATTTTATTAACAGACTTAATAAGTCTATTTTAGTTAGCTGTGACAAATATTTCTCCATTATATTTGCATTGTTTCCACTACAGTTAAGGCTATTCATGCTCAAATATCTGAGAAGATGCCTCATGGGACAGTTTGACTTACTTCCAACTAAATATTCAGAGAATCATGCTGTTAGTCTTTACTATGAACAACAGAACTTAATTATGACTTACAATACAATGAACAGCTGTGGAAAGGTATCTTGTCAAGTTTCCCAAGTCACAGAAGTGATCTGTCATTTGGCTCAGCTGATTTACTTCCCGTAAGTTTTTTTTAACAAGGAAAACAAATTTAAAAATTACCTGCATAATAATGTCTCTTGCATCTGACTGGAATCTGCTGCTTTCTCCGTTTGCTTTAAACATACAGTACATGGCTAAGTTGAAAATGAAGCTAGAGAGTTTAAGCGAGATCACTCAGAATTAACTTCCTCTTTCCAATGTGACAGTAATATAAATGGTAGAGTTGAACTAAAATATTAACAAAGAATGAGTAATCCCACGATGTCACAAGGGCAATTGATATCATCAACAATTTTTTTTTTAATTGAGAATGCTATATGTTGAATACCTTTCTTCTCTGAAGAAGGATCATTCTGGAAAACACAAATAAAGTGAATATCAATGCATTTTTTATTTTGAGAGAAAATTGTCATACAATGTATCAGAAGCATCCAGACAAAAACATTGTTTTCTAATGCATCAAAAACCTATTAACAGTGCAGAAAAAAGATTCATTACATTTAGTAATGTACTAAGTGGGGATTGGATTGTAGCCCAAATTACAATTAATCAAATATTATTTTTCAGGTTCTACAGCTTATTAACTTTTATTCTCATTTGGTGACTAAATTATAGCTGTACTCAATACAAGTAATGCTGCATTGAACATTATCTTCTTGGTATAAGGCTAGATCATTATTGTTATTGTTATTGTTATTACTACTTTGTCATATTTTCTTGGAGTAAACTTTCTTGCATGGAAATTTTAAATAATGGGTCTATATCTAACACTGTTTTTTTAAATTGGTCGCCAGCTATATTTTGCCCATCATCTGTCTGTGCCACAGGAAATAATACTTTCAGTAACAATTGCTACTGATATTTTGTAAAGTAGAGAGCAAAAAGAAAAAAATGGTGCTGGTGGGGACCTGCATGCAGCTTGCCAGCACTCCTTCCTGCACCCAGAACAACACAGGGCAGGCAGGGCCAAAATTGTTGGTGCCTTTTTTTCATTGAAGGAAGGGGGTTAAGAAGCAGAAAAGGTCTCTTACTATAAGCCTTGCTAAGTTTAAGGCACCCAGAGAACTTCTGAAAACCAGTCTCAAAATGGATGGGGGCTTTGGAATACACGCTTTGGAATGTGGCTTTTATATGCCATGCGAAGTCTAACCTTCAAGCTACATCATGGAAATTGTACCTAACCTACATCTTTTAAAAAAAAAAAACACAGTCACTTCACAAGATCCCATGTTAACTCTAAACTTCACCCCAAGGGATATAAACTGATGTTCCCCAACACTAGCTGCTAGAGAGACTTCAGCACTATCCTGGCATGCAGTGGGCCAAGCATTACACAAATCTAACAACATATCCTTAGCATGACCAATCTCAGTTGAGAACCTATCAAATGGCCATTTCTAAAGATTGAGCTCATATCTCACCTCTCCAAATCTCTGCTTTCTCTATGATAGCAGATGAGTTGTCATCAGGGATGGGGAAATGTTTCTTACATGTCCCGGGCACGTTAACACTTTGAACTTTGGGGCAACCAAAGCAAAGCTCACTCAACAGAGGGACTATGGCTTCCATATACTGCAGTAAATGAAGTACTATACATTCCACTCTGAAGAAATAAAATACATTCAGATATATAGTACTGTAGGACTTGGTTGATTTTTTATTCAGTTACCCTTAGGTTTTGTTGTAGGACCAAGATGGGTATGATAGCTGGTTAACAAACTTGGCTGATCTTGGAAAGGGCCTTCTCAACAGGACTTGGTCATGCCAATTTGCTGGCAATACTACATTTAGTTAATTAGAATAGAGAGCAGAAGCAGGCTGTCACAGAGAGATAGGCAAGACACAGAGGAAGAGATTGATACAGAAAAAAATGGCATTTGGGGCCCTTCACCCTTTATTCTTAATAAGGGAAAGTTGTAGAACCTGGCTGCCTGACTTCTTTCCAACTGCTTTACAGGAATATCAGAAGCAGCAACTGTATTTTCTTCTGTAGTAATGTATTGCGTTTCTGCACATACATGCACTTTTTCTCCAGAGGCTAATCTAGGTGTGTGCGTATGTATTGCCTGGGTATGTATGCTTCTGCTTCCTCCCCATGTTGCATCTCTGCATTGGTATATGTGTATTTGGAAGCATAGAGTGGGCTACATAGGGTCCAATCTGGGTCACATGACCAGGAAGGATGTAGATTTAGAATGATGGAGTCAGCAGCATTCTGAACCACTGCATCTCCCAGAGGGATACACAAAAAAATCGGGAATATTTATCTCAACAATTCTCGGCTTGATCTAGCCCATTTTGTAAACTTGATCTTTCTTTTGTCAATTTCTTCCTGCACAAAAAAATTCTGTCCAGTTTTTGGAGACTTCTCGTGCTGATGAAGTGACACAGTCCTGAACTCCTTTACATAATGTCTTTCCAACCTTCCATTCAGCTGGAAAGAATAAAAACAGTAAAAGTACAGAGCAGCAGCTGTGAGTATTAGCCAGACATTGTGTTGAAAGGAAAATAGTCTCCCTGAGAGTAAGCCTCAGTGTCTGCAGAGCTTAAAGGCTGCACAGAAGAGGGAGGAAGGAAGAGGATGAAGGATGAGATAAGAATGATGAAAGAAAGCTAAAGGCAAAGAAAACTGTTGCTGGAGTCCTCTTCTTCTCTAACTCTAACTCCCCCAACCTTCTCCAAGCCCAGGCAGAGAACTGAGCCGTTCCCTCAGGCAGGATCACAAGGAGGGTAAAATGGGAGCTGGATGCTGTAAAGGAGAAGGGGCTGCCCAAACACCCCCAGCTAAGCTGACAAACTAAATATGTCTGTTGAGAGAACAGCAAGAGCAACTGCCAATAAACTGCTAGATAGCACATCTCCTCAGTTGGACATCATAAATTGAGTTAATAATCTGAATGACTGAAGGTTCAAAAGAGACTGTCCTTGTGTTTAAGTTGTGACTCTGAGGGCTTAAGGGATAGGGGTGAATAAATTTCATCAAAATTCCTCTTCCTTTGGTGTGTTGGCTCTTCCAGCACTAGCTAGTCTGCTTCCCATCAATTTGCTTAAAGCGGTCATTACCACAAACATCCTTTTCCTCATTGTCAAGAGGGGAGACTACAAACATAAAAGTCTGATTCAGGAATGTGTACTGGGCTGGCCAAGCTGGAGCCCAGAGTCAGAGTACTAAAAGTTAAATTGAATGCCTCATTGTGTGGACAAGAGCTGGACAAAAAGGTAGCACTGCACTTGCACAAAGGAGAGCAAAGTTAACCTTGGTGGTTAGCCACCTAAAAAGTTTAGAACGGAGAATGTGAAAGAAGCCTATAGTATTGTTAGTCCACCGCATCTTCTGAGCTCTGATAGGAAGAGGAGGTGAAGAGATGCCAAAATGCATCTGGCTGCATATTCATGCCAACGGCTGTGAGCTGATCTCCTCCTGCCTTCTCAGTGTTGTCTTTATATGGAAGTCCAGCTGCCCCCTTACATGCTGTCTGTAACAAATCCAGAGGCAACCGAAAAGCCATCCGATCTGCAAAGTGTTTCAACAGGCTATAAAGCACTTCACAGCCCCTTGATTTGATTTGCTGCTTCAAAACCAGCCCCTCCTTTGATTTCTGAATCTGCTACAAAGGTGTGTTGAATCAAAACCCCTCTTTCCCAGCCCTAATTGTTAAACACCAATCAGTACATTTTGCATGCTTGGTGAAATGATCAGAATTTATAACCATGTAAATCTTCAGATACCCTACTAAACCCAAATGTTTAACTTTTGCCTAGCAGTGACATTTAAAGCAATGTTTCATGTTAAGTATAAAAGGAATGAAAATAAATATATGCCATTATGATGTCTTTTATAGGCATATGGTGTTGCATTTAGGGCACTGTGTAACGTTATGACTCTTTGCACTGTAAATTCTTTCCTCCGAAAGCTGACTCATTTGAGGCAAGTAGTCATGCTTAGTTTTTGGAAGATGATTTATTTTGTTTTGTTTCTTTAAAAGAATGATAAATAAAGATACATTAAAAAAGAAACAGATCTGTACCAGAGATGGTGAAATAAATTAGTTGCTTTTGTCCTAGAGTTGCCCATGAGTATCACCTGATCTCTATATTCAATAAACATTACAGATAAGAAAAAGATGATCTGTGGAGTCCTTGGGGTTCTCTGAGCTTGGTTCTTTTCTTGCAAACGTTTCATTACCTGGCTAGGTAACATCTTCAGTGCTAGAATGGGATGGGGTTTGCTCTCAATTTATGTGCTGTGGGCTGTCTTGGTAAGGCGGGGGGGGTGGGTTGTTTTGCTCCTCTGGTGATGATCTAAAGCTGTCTCTAGATGATCTGAAGTTGTCTACCACCAGAGCTGGCTGAGAAAAGGGCTTTCTAGCAGAGCAACTTCTCTGGCCCCAGTTATCTGTTGTATGACTGAGGTGGGCCCAGGACAGGTCTAGGATTCAGACAGCTATTCACAAGGCTTGCAGATCTACATACACACAATACCAAATGTGCAGTTTCACATCCTTGTGTGCCAATCACTGCAGAGACTTCTGTATGTAGAATATGTTGGTAGGATTCTCCATGCAAAAATTTTTTTCCCACAAAAACTACTTTAGGAAATAACTTAGCTGCTCCACTACCCAAAGACAGTGCCCACTGTAGAAAAACTTACAGCAATACAATTTTACACCAATCCTGAGTCTGTGTGTAATAACTGCATTTTAGCATCCACCTCAACAAGCAGGTAGTACATACCTCATAAACAGTATTTGTGGTTGATCTGGAATAGGTCTGAAAATGAATGCAAAACCAAAGAATAGATTAAGATGATAATTACTCAATAGAAAGGGCAGAAGGCATAATTGTATTTTTTTTTCATTTCCTTCTTTCTTACTTTCTATCTTTGTTTTGCATACATTTACTGCATTGAAAAAATTATGTGTATATATATATATATACACACACACACACATACATAGAGAGAGAGAGAGAGAAAATAAACGCAGAACCAAAAATATAATCAATTGCCCTTGTGTCAGATTCAGACCCTTGATGCTCACACTTTAGGCCCTCTGGAATTAATGGAACAATTTAGACAGGCCTATCTGGATCCTTTATAAAATTGATCTCATTTCCTTTTTAGAGAAAACTCCTATCATGTGCCATAAAGAGTAGGAAGAAACGAAACAGATTATTGATTCCTTTAGCCCAGCCTCTTAATTAGTCTTAAACTCACCTCACAGGGTTGTTCTTGTGGGGAAAATAGGAGGAGGAAGGAGTGTTAGGTATGTTTGCCACACAGAGGTTATTTATAAAAAAAAAATAAAGGCAGGATTAAAAAAAATCTAATCTAATCTAATCCCACCTTGCCTGACAGTGATGATTGTAATTTGAGGCATTTCTTTCCACTTAAAGATGAGATCACATTGAAGTGCTACAGGGGAGGGGGGGGGGAGCTATATTACCTCATTTTTCTTAATCAGGTACATATGTTCAAACAAAAAGCTGTGATGTGGTTTGGCAAAAGCTACAGTGACAACAGTTAAAATATCAATAACAGAAGATTATACAGCAACTAAAGCAAGAATAGAGAACTTAAGCGAGAGCTTTTAAAAATTATCTACACAAAGAAATTTAAGTTTCTCTTTCTGTTCAAAACAATTGTACTGCACAATTAGCTTGGAACCTTGGTTATATCCATATAAACAAACTGAAAACAATGGATGAAATCTTGCAAAACAGGTCTTTCTCCTCTACTACCCTATAGCCTCCACAAAGTCTGTCCTCGCCCATCTCCAGCATATGTTGAGTACACCAAAGAGCTGCAAGATGGAGGGAGAATTGCCTTTTCAGTGTTTCACTGAAAAGGACTGCATTAGATTTTATCTATTGTGTTAGACTCTATCCATCCATTCATCCATCCATCTATGATTGTTAATTTTTGATCCTATATACACTTGATAAAATGGGAAAGAGTCTTGTGATACTTTTAAGTCTGACAGATTAGTGGACCAAAATCCACTTATTTATATGTTTGGGGATAATGTTGCATAAAACCTAAAGATGCAACATTACCTGCAATTAGCAGCTACAGCAGATTTTTTTCTGCTAGCCATTCCAAGTACAATAGAGAAGTTTGTCCAATTGTCCATTAGGTGGCAGCATACGCTTTCTGTTGAAGTTTCTGGGAAGAGATTTCTGTTCTGAGCTCTTTTGCCTAAAATATTCTACACTCTGATCCCATCTGTAATAAATGATAAGAATGGTTCTTGAGAAACACAAGTTCTTGTATATATCTTAGGAGAACAGTTCCCTTTCCAGTCAGATAACTTATTGGTAACAAAACAGATGGGTTAAAAAAGAATCCTGCACATATTTATCCAGGATGGGAGAATGGAAAAATATGCTGTTTGACAAAGAGACATCTCCTCCAACTCATGATCTGGCAAATGCCTGATGCTTTAGTCTTGACAAATGAGGAGGACAGACTTAGGAAGAAGATGAACTCTAACCAAAGTGGGCTGGTAATAGTGGTGGGCAGTGGGCTTAAGTAAATGAAGCCAGCCAGCCAGCCCATCTCCAGTGGTGTTCTTGGTGCTGTCTGAACTTGGTTGCTTGCTTGAAGACATTTTATTAAGCCAACCAGGTAACGTCATAAGTGCAAGTGATTGCAATTTCCTGCTTACTGTCCAGAGCCCTCTCCAACCATTATGCCAGATTTCTGTACATAGAACAAAATTGTAATTTATTTTGGGGAGGCCCAGGCCCAGATAAAGGATGGGAGAAGATTCAGTTTGAAAGTCTCCTACTCCTTCCATGCACACAACCCATGTCTGACTTCCTCATGCCCCAGTAGACACGGATGGCTTGGAAAAGGATTGAAATCCCACAATGGCCAACTATAGCCAAACCAGTCTCCTACACAAATATGATCCATATGTGCTTCAGGTTCTCAGCCCATGTTCTTGTAAGAAGAAATTTTAGGTTCCCTACCACCACTGCCCAGTGTTAGGGATATGCAAGAATAGAAATGAGGGAGACATTTTATTTATTTATTTATTTATTTATTTATTTATATTCTACCCATTCCATAATGTACACATTAGGAGGGAAATATTCACGCACATATATTCAGGCATATGCAAGTAACATTCATTATATTGGTGAAAAATGTATATATTATGCAAAATTGCATACAAAGGTTAGAACACGGCAGATTTCCTGCTGGTGCAATTGTTTCTATCATCAGAACCGGGGGGGGAGGGGGAGCAATTTCTTCTTTTCCTTGTAGCATTCCCATCATCTTCAAGGTGTATTCTGGGTGCTTGACTGACCCTTCAAAAAAATTCTAAAAAGAAAAGAGGAGGAGAAAACGCCAACATGCAAGCCTGAAGTCCACCCAGTCATGCGAAACTTAGAAGGAATATACAGATTTCTTTAAAAAAAAAAAAAAAGAATCACACATGGATACAGAAATGAATTTAAATATATCCATGATTGGGAATGAGAAAAGGAGAGATACAAACATTTACAGAATTGTCCATCCTTAATGTGAACTCCCAGCTAGACAGGTGCAGTAAGAATTGACCCTCAGAACGTTGTAGCATTCTCTCTATTGTGGGTCAAATGGTGGTTTCCTGACTTTCATACAGATGTTTATGAGACCTGGATTTCTATTGATATCCTGCTATTTTGTACGATCGGACTAACGCCTTGTCTCATTTCCTTCTTTTTGTTACATGGTGTTGAACTGGTGTAAAATGTCTCCACAGGAAGAGGAGGGAGGAAAAGGAGGGAAGGGAAAGTAAGAGTATATCAGAAACACAGGAACGAAACAACACAAAAATACATTTCCAAACAAACATGGATTGCTCTTTGTTGGAAGAACTGCAAGCCATCTGTTTTTATTCTGTGCTAATTCTGGATGTAACAATCATTCTTTATCTTGTCACGCATAAGGTATTTGTGTGTGTGTGCATATGTGTGTGTGTGTATGTATGATGCACTTTTGCTAAACGACCTAAATTAATAGTGCAAAACTAATTTGCTAAGGTTGAAAAACTTTATGGTTATTTTTAAAAGAATCTGGATGAGATAGAACAGCATGCAAAATACCATGGATTCTTCCCCCGCTGTCCCCCACCTCCAGAAATACTACTGAGGCTTGTGGAAGAGTTGGGTAACAAATAAAACTTCTTGCCTGTATAACAAAAAGTCAATTCCTGGACATGCTTTTAAACACACTCCCCAAAATGTAGTATATCATTTCTAAAGGGTTCTTCTAATAGTTGGTATACCAACATAAGGGTATCTAAAAGTTGTCATCACCTCACACAAAGTTCAAGTTATTTCAAGGAAATTTTAAGGAGGAAGTATCAGATTCCCTCATGGTTTGGCTGCTAATTAGAGGAGAAAATAACCTAAGGAACAGAATAACAACTTTTTTGTATGTTTACTAAGTAGTATGTCCACCTTAGTTCTATATGGAATTTATTTTTGAGTAGCTGTACTTCAGTTTGTAACCACTGAAGTACCTTCCAACCAGCTTTTCCAACTGAATGGCCTTTCAATATATGGACCAGCTCCTAGAATTTTCAGCAAGGCTATGTGGGATAAGGAAATCTGAGAGTTGAAGTCACCAAAGTGGGAAAAGATTTTGTAAACTGCCCAGAGTTGTTTCAGTGAGATGGATGGTGACAAATCTTATAGATACAGATACAGATACACACACACACACACACACACACACACACACACACACAGAAAAAAGACATGAAAAAGCAGAAGGAAATTGCAAGAAGCTTGCAACTGGAAAATGACAAATGTCTGGACTCTCCCCATAAAATTCCATGAATGAGGCAGGGTGATTGCCCAAAGTAAGTTTCATCTCGAAGCAACTTCCACCAATTGCAAAATAAGTATGCAAAGAAGGATTACAGCCTCATTGAACTATGGTTAATCAGCAACATTTTAATAAGGAAAAAAAGAGCTATTGCTTACCAAAATACAGCTTACAAGAATACAGTGGAGGCTTTACATTCATTCATCTGCACACAAAGAAGTAAATGGAAATATCACCCAAAATGACAATGATAGGGTAAGGCATAACCTGATAAGCAGCTTAAGCAGCTCCCTGTGGAGAAATGTATCATTTCTGGACCCCAAGAGAACCTTAATGCAACTCTACAGATTCAATATTTCACTGTCAGAGAGGGCATTAAAGGAGCTTATACTGCCTCAGATAAGCTTCTGCCTTTAAGAATCATTTCACAAGCAATGTCTCTACAGCAGAGGCTAACACATAACAGCCAGGATATCATCATGCCAGATTCTGGAAATATCCTGCCTTTTATTATAACAGCATTAAGTTATTTCCCATGATATCTGAAAAGGATTTATCTCCTCCCATCATTATTCAAAACAAGTGATTTCTTTTGGTTCCATTGTATCTATGTACAACAATTACATTTAGTCCTCATTTAGTGACTGCCTCATTCAGTGACCATTCGCAGTTACAATGGTGATGAAAAAGTGACTTTATGACCAATCCTTGCATTTAAAACCTTTGCAGGTCTGTAAAGCAAAGGAAAGCTGAAATAAGATCATAAACAGAGTTGTGGTTTCATTTAGTGACCTCTTCGCTTAATGATGGAGTTGCTGGTCCCAATTGTGGTCGCTAAGCAAGGACTACCTGTGCTGATGCATGCTTTCAAGTGACATCAGTAAAACAGAAACAAAGAACCTCATGTACTTGAAAATGTAGCACACTGGTACTTGGCTGGCTTTCTCATGTCATTATAACCAACGCATCAGCCCCCAATACCATTTCAATATTGCACTAGCCTGTGCACTGATTCACAATATTCTCTCAATACTGCAGGAAGAATTTTGTGAGGAGCCCTCCAGCTGGTTGTAAAAGTGGATTGGGTTGAAGTATGAACAGCTTCAATCTCACACAGCACCAAGAACAAAACTGACAACCTTAATTACGGGCCAACAAATAGGGAGCTGTGTCATCATAAACAAACTGAGGACAGAAACCTGAGAAGCATCTATCTCACCCTACATTTCACAAGTTCCATCGGTAGATTTGACTGAAGAATACAGTACCTATGTAAATCTGAGGAAGGAATGTGCAGTATTATATTTTAACAGATATATCCCCCAAAGGCTGGGCTATCTTTTGGAGCAATATGAAATGAATTTATGAGATAGCATTGGCTTCCAAGGAAAACTATAATCCACTGATAATTTGCCAGAGAACACCATCCTAGCTCCCTCAGAAAATGAAATTCTTTACTCCAAGAACGGATAATTTGTTAGTCTTTTGTCCATGCATATGTTTTGTCAAAGGGCTGGGTGGCAGTGAAGCAAAATAGGAGTGGTTGTGTATCATCACTTGGGTACAGTCAGGATTTTCCATGTTTCCCCATGTCAGTGGGGTTGCTCGGTTTTGTTAGCTTTCCTAATTTGGAAAACTGGTCATTAAGCGAAGCAGTCACTAAATGAAACTGTGACTGTGCTTACAATCTTACTTCAGTTTTCCTTTGCTTTACTGACCTATGAAGGTCGTAAATGCAAAGATTGGTCATAAAGTTACTTTTTTATCACCATCATAACTGCAGTCACTAAACAAGGCAATTGCTAAATGAGAACTAACTGTACTTTAATTCAGATCCTTGCACTGGGCAAGAGGTTGAATGCACCGCCTTCCCAATTCTTGCATTCTACACATACCAGCTTTATTATCTTTCACTAGATTGGATTTCTCAGATAACAAATCTGCTGGAATGGATTTCTTTTAAAGGAAAAAGATGCAGGAATATGGTACCAAGATTATTCATTTTTTTCACAGTAACTATATCTAAACTTATTTCATCTAAATTAGCTTACCACATTTAGGTAAATTATGATGCTTGATATTGGAGGGAATTAATAAACTGACTTTTGTTTTCTGCTCTTAGGATCAAAAACATTCACATAAATGGATTGGAAAAATATTTTTATTTACCCAATAATGCTGTCTTTCATTTTGCAATGTTAAAGGAAACTGTATTAGCATATAAACACACAATCACTTTTAAGGTTTGAATTGTTATTTGTTTACAAAATACTAAATATGCTTTTCAATCAACAGTGATGCAAAAAGGGCTTCTGTCTTTACACAATAGTTATCATTGCTCTTTATGAAACCAAAGACCATAATGATAATGCTGTGTTTTTAAAACTGTGCAATATGACAGTTATAAATAGTATCACCCAGGAACTGATTTCCAAGTTCACAGAACAGTTGATGTATCCAGTGAAAGATTAGTGTAGCAATAAATCTTACCTTAGCCAGCAAGGAATATTAGACTTTGTATGGCATACATGACCTCATCAGGACTTGGGCTCTTAGTTGAATTTGAAAATGGCTTTATCTAAACTCTTCATCACCCAAAGGCAACTGTCAGCCTCCTAATACAGAATTCATCACAGTGACATTAGTATTCAGACACCATAATGAAAAAACATTGATTCAAAATATTTAGTACTTTGCAGCTGAGAACAGCATTCAGATCTATAAATTTTCCAGTTGTGTTTATTCTGCTATACATTTCCCCAATCAGCAAGAAATATCATAGCACTTTCCAAAATTACTGGAAATTTAAGATGTTTGTGAAATATCTGAGTTGGATGAAGAAGCAGTACACATATTACTGTAATAAATAAATAACACTCATAAAGATGCACTCCTAATGGAAGGGAGCAGTACAGTAGCATTCTGAAAAACAGGATATCCAATATCCAGTCCACCAAACAGCACCATTCCTTCCCTAGAATACCCTTAAGCAAAGATTTTATTGTGCAATTTCCATGTCTCA
This sequence comes from Python bivittatus, assembly GCF_059951505.1. Classification (NCBI taxonomy): domain Eukaryota; kingdom Metazoa; phylum Chordata; class Lepidosauria; order Squamata; family Pythonidae; genus Python; species Python bivittatus. The sequence continues at coordinate 11,196,921 of NW_028277058.1, read as the reverse complement.
TTTCATTGGAAATTTGTTGGACTGTGTGCGGAAAAACATAATCATTTTCCTGTTATAACCTCCCGTGGTCTCTTACCATTTCTTCTACTCTTTTTCCTTATAACAAAACCACTACAAAATTCACTGAAGGAAAGGAGGAATAGATGCCCAATGCCTTTTGATTTATAACATTAGGAGGTCTTGTTTGGAAGCACCAAGAGACATTTTCAGTCTTATAGAACTTCAAGCCTGTTCTAACTAGTTTACATTCAATCTCCATGACTCTTACTGCACTTTCTTTATTCAGTTTACACATGAAGAGTTAGGCTGCTCCAATTTGGCATCCTCCAGGTGTGTATATCTAATGGTCGTGCTAACTGGAGATGAGAAAAACTATAACTGAACACATCTAGATGCCACCAGGCAAAGGAACACTGGATTATCCCATAGTAACTACAAGGAGAAAAGGCATGTCTTTCTGCAATTCTAAAATGACGTGTAACATAGCTTTCCTGGAGGGTACCAAGTTGGGGAAGGCTGATATAGGGTGCTCTACAGTTACCAGACAGCATAGATCTACTCAGAGCTGCTTCTGTTCTTTTAAACATCCAACTGCTCTTTGCGATCTTGACAAACAACAGCTTTTCCTACTTTAGTATTCATAGAAACAGCCTGCTCTGGTTATTTCCATGTTAAATGCCATCTTCTTCAATTATAATTTCACTTCCATGTTCATTTTGTTACTAACTCATCTTTATTTGGCATGCAGCTAATACATCAGTAAAATTAGAATCTTAAACTGAAATTAAAAGCAAGAAGATGGAGGTGCTGTAGGTCAATAGAAAAAAATTAAGACAGGATGGGAATTCAACTCTTCTGAAAGGGAATGTACTCCCACATACAGAGCACATTCACAGCTTAGGAGTGCTCCTTGACCCTTTCCTACCCATGGACTTCCAGATGGAAGCAATGATAAGGAGCAATTTTACACAGTTGCATTTAGGATACTAGCCACAAATATTCCTAAATTGGTCAGACCTGGGAACGGTTATCATTGCCTTCCTCATATCATAGGTAGATTATTATGATGTGCTGTTCATATATTTATCCTTGAAGAGCATTTCAAAGATTCAGTTAATGCAAATTGCTATTTCTAGATGATTAACCAGTGTATAATATCATTTTTATATCACACACTGAAAAAAATGCACTGGTTGACAGTTGAGTGTGAACTTTCCAAGACAAGATTTGGAAGAGAACACCTTCTGAAGATGCTACATTGATTGGCCTTGTGGGAAAGAGTTCTTTCTTATGGAATATGTTCTCTTTTGTGGTGATTGGCCCCTGCTCTCTGATCCCAGGATAGGCATGAATGGACTACAACCTTACAAACTATTGACATATGAATTAAAAGACCTAATAACAAATATTAATTACTTCATGGCAACAATGTAAGATAATGCTATGTTAAACTGTACTAGGATAGCACCAAGCTAGGGGAAAATGCCTTAAAACATGCTTGTTCTCCCACAGGTCACATAACAGGCTTTATATTAACATCTTTTCATAAAAATCACCAGGAAGTATATATCATTTCATCTCAGCTGATATCACAAATAGCCTGCACACAGCTGGCCTTTCCTGTTACCAAAATCCATTTTTACTTCATCATGGCTGTTCTAGGACACATAACATCAAATGGTTTCTAGCTGAAAAAGAAGCAAACACAATTCGGAAAGCTAAGGGAACTGATGGAATGCCCATTGAAATATGGCAAGCAACAGAAGAAGAATCAGTCAAGGACCAAGCTATGCCAGTAAATCTGGAGAATGTCACAGCGGCCAACAGATTGGAAGAGGTCAGTCTACATTCCAATACCAAAAAAGGAGTCTTAACAGAATGTGCACACTATTCTACAATACCCTTAATTTTACATGCTAGCAAAATAATGCTTAGGATCATCCAATGCAAATTAGAGCCCTACATGGAAAAAGAGATGCCAGATGTTCAAGGCGGCTTTAGAAAAGGCTGAGGAACATGAGACATTGTTGCTTATGCATGCTGGATAATTAAGAAAGCCAAAGAATATAAAAAAGAAGCCACTGGGTGCTGTATTGATTATAGAAGGCCTTTGATTGTGTTGATCAAATCAAACTGTGGAAAGTGCTCAGGAAAATGGGAATCTCGGAACATCTTATTGTCCTCATGAGAAATTTATATGCAGGTCAGGAAGCCACAGTACTGACAGAACATGGTGAAACAGACTGGCTCCAGGTCGGCAAAGAAGTGAGACAAGTCTGTACACTCTCCCTTTATTTATTCATATGCCAAATATATATTAAGGGAAGCTGGATTGGAAGATGAGTGTGGTTTTAAAACTGGAGGAAGAAACATCAATAACCTGCACTATGCTGATGACACTACCATAATAGTCAAAAATGCAAAGGAGCTCTAGTAATAAAAATCAAGGAGCACAGTGAAAAAATGGGACTAAAATGAAATATAAAGAATACCAAACTAATGACAACAGGTAGAACAATCAGCCTTAGAACTGACAATGAAAATGTCAAAATGCTGGACACCTTCTGCCTTTTAGGATCAACCATCAACAGTAAAGGAATAAGCAGTCAAGAAATACACCACAGACTAGCACTTGTTAGAGTGGCCACAAAGGCCGTGGAAAAGATATTCAAATGCTGGGATGTGTCTATACCTACAAAGATCAGAACTGTACAAGCCATGGTATCCCTGTGATACTCTATGGAAGCAAAAGTTGGACTCTGAAGAAGCAAGATAGAAAGAATATTGATGTTTTTGAATTTTGGTGTTGGAGAAAATTCCTGAAAATTCTGTGGACAACCAAGAAAACAAGCAAATGGATCATCGAACAAGTCAACCCAGAGCTTCCACTCAAGGCACAAATGTTCAGGCTCAAACTATCCTACTTTGGACACATTATGCAAAGAGCTAGCTCTCTGAAGAAGAGTCTAATGTTGGGAAAAGTGGAAGAAATAGTTATGATAATTATAATAGCTATGCATAACTTTAGCAAGCATTGGAGGTACGTCCCATAATACTTCTCGTTATACAATATTCAAACACATCACATCATCTAAACCAAATTAAACTTCCCCAAATGTATGTCCTATGGCTCTAAAAGTGGCTGACTCACTGCTGGTGAGCACAGGAAAATGCTTTCCTATTCACTTCAATGGAGAAGGAAACTCCATCCACATATTCACTGCACGTGGCAGTGATATCTGCTCCAAATAAGCAAACTGGGATGCTCTGAAAGCTAAACAAAAACCTACAGCATAAAGACTTCAAAGAAAGGAGGCACATGCGTTCTTATATTGGCGATGAGATCTCCTCCAAACATTGTTCAAAAAAGGAATTCTATCACTTTTCTTACTAGGAATTAACTGCAAGATGTACATTATGGTATGAGATGCCAATTATTGAGTGATGTGCATGTTAACTTCTTTGCTGTAGTTCTGTCAGCTAAGTGTAAGCGGACTCTGCATGTACCAATAACTTCTCATGTGATCTTTGGGAATAAGTCACTATTCCAAACCATGCTTCAGGAAAACATTTCCAGCTGTGCCATCTGTGTTTATTTCTATTCCATCATTTGTTATAATGACACTTGTAGCTGCAGGGACTTGGAATTCCTCTGCAACAAACTTCAGGACAGTACTGTAGTAAAAAGTTTGCTTTCAGACATATTTAGCATTTTGTAAGGCAAGAGGGGGTCTGAAACAAGCATGACTTTAAAGGAGACCTTCACCATTATCTCATCTCCGCAGCTCTGGTGGTCCTGTTTCCAGAGCTTGTGCTACCTATCATATTTTACTGAATGCACTTCATACAACAGATCAGTTTTTGCTATGTTGAACTTAACACTACTAAGAGTTTCCCATTGGTTAAAAGTTTGCAGGGGAAAAAGAGGCTTCACTAAAATATTTTGCCACCTACAGTATTTTGTAGTTCAGTTCTACGCATATTTATTCACCGGCAAGCCCAACTATGAACATATTTGTCTTACCTCCTACTAAATGTGTTAGGATAGGTGGTGTAATTTCTGGGACCAATGCAACCACCACTCTCTATAGCCAAATATCAATAGAAATAATCCATTGAGATAAAGCAATTGAAATAAAATCCATAGCTATTATATTAATACTTCTAAAATTGAGGAAATGAACTCAAATTTGACCCATCATAGTTTGTAACGCTTGAGCAGGCAACATGAATGTATTATGTTGTTCAGTCGTTAAGTCGTGTCTGACTCTTCATGACCCCATGAACCATATTGCACCAGCCCTTCCTGTCCTTCACTGCCTCCCTGAGTTTGCTCAGTTTCATGCTCATTACTTCAGTGATGCTATCTAACCATCTCATCCTCTGCCGTCCTCTTCTCCTTTTGCCTTCAAGAATGTATTATATTCTATATTAAAGCGCACACAAACAACTTTAAATAATTTGAGGCCACATTCATCCTCCCCCCACCAAAAAAAAGGCACAATAAAATCTAAAAACTTAATCATAGAATATTGTGTGTCAGGAAATAAGAGCAGATATAAAAACAGATGTAAAAATGTAGCAGAGATGGCCCCAGTTGGCTGACTAGAGGTTCAAAAGAAAATCTCTTCACTCACAACTTAAACAAAGGGGGAAAATTGCAAATTTCTGTGCCTAGTAAAACAAGGAAGGAAAGAACAGGATTGCAAAAAGTTATGACAAAGATTTTTAACAATTCAGCTGGTTTTATTCTACATAAATCTCTAAAAATATATAAATTAGCTCACAGATTGAAATTTAGATACAAAATTCAGCCAGTTTTTAAGGCTTTCTATCCTCTCAAGGTTGCTGAATGACAACATTATCATAACAGCTGAGCCGCAGTAGCTGCTGGGTCTAGATCTGCTGGGTACCAGTAATATAAGATTTTAATATATGTATATTCTATTCACTAGCAAGCTACTATCGTAGCTGTAGTCCAAAATAAACTGGAGGTTGCTTATGCCCAGTGGTGAACAACCTTTTGTCCACATACAATTCCAGATTCCTCCAAGATGAGACCACTAATGGTTATGTAATTTTTTATTTTGAAAAATACAATACAATAAGGGTGCTGTAGCTCAAATAGGCTTAACATATTTATCATGACAGCCACCAAACCTCACCAAAAGAAGGGGGCAAAGTTCCCCCTTTTGATTCATCCTCCATGATGAATCCTTATCACCATGTCTCCTGCAATCCTTAACAGTCAACATAAAGTTTTTAAAAAATGTTTAGCCCTGTCCTTAACCTAACTGTGAGATCCTAGCCCCTCCTCGGGTTCCAAGCCCCACCAAACCTCTTCCAAATGTCCCCTGCCATTGCACAAAGTAATTTCCTGTATCTGATTTTGCTCCATGTCCATCTTCTCTTAAGTGTAATATATCCACTGTGCTTCTTAATTATTCTCCAGGTTTGGAGGAGTCATTTATCCTCATCTGGGCAATGACTAATTGAAAAGAGCAGAGCATGTAGTCAGCCTTTACGCATACAGTTAGGTCTTTTAAACATTCAGGCTTCACAGATCATGCCAAACCATCATGGGCTTTATTTGATTTTGATTTAATGTGGTCCAGTATATGAATTCAGCCCCTGTGTTTTGTAAGCGAAGGCTTAGCGTTGGATGTGAGCCAGCCACTGTGATTGATTGATTAAATCATGCTTAAAACAAACTTGGATTAATGATGTGTGAGTCATTCTATCGGCTTTGCAAAAGCTGCTGAAGAATAAACACCTCCTTAGGAGCTGAAAGGAAAGCTCAGAGTTTTGCACTTTGTCCTACTTCACTCTGAACTCCTTTTCTGTATCACTCTCTGGCTCCCCACCCCTGGGTTCAAGGCCCAGTTTTTCAGAGACTCTATCTGCTTTTTCTTGCCCCAGTTCTGTAATACCACTCCCACCAGCTAACCCTCCTTTCACTGTTTCTTATTCAATCCACATCCTGCCAAGAAACTTCTTGTCTCCCACGTATCTTACTAACACTCAGCTCAACACATATGAACTTTCACTTTCAACCAGACCGACTATTTTGTTACTCCATCCTAGAAACTGCATTGCCACCGGGTCTACTTCCTGAGCAAATGAATCAGCTGTCACACCCAAACCTAGACCATACTGCTTTTCTGTATCTTTCTGCTGCCATCTAGTGATTGTCCAGGTTTTTGCAGCCCAGATAAGGCAGCCCTAAGTTTTCCAAGGACACCTTGGTTTTACTTTTGATCATAAAATCAGCCAGATGCAAGCAGCAAATTAATGAAGTCATGTGAGATAAAATGGGAAAGGCAAATATCTCCTTCAGCAGAACTCAACTCCTGTTGATTCCATATGCATGTTCATACATTTTTTCCCACTGCCTTCTGATTTATTTTTTTTTTAATTTCCTACAGCCTTGGATTTCCAGGTGTCTCTCCTACAAGTGCTAACCAGATCTCACCGTGCTTAGCTTTTCTAGATCTGGCAAGGCGATGCCACCTAGCTGAGTCCAAATATCAAGAGGGGTGAGAAAGACTCTAATTATCCGAAGGCGGGGGAGCAGTTTTTGAAAAGAAAGGATTATCTAGTTAAGAGCGGCCAGCCCCGCAATACAATCCAATAATAAATTGTTCTTTTCTTTCCTTCGTCCCAGAAGAGAAAGGAAAGACAGGAGAATGCGCCAGGAGCAATTGGCTGAGCTGGGCGGCTGCGTCAGCAAATACCTTTGCCATGACCTTCTCTGACACCCCATTCACTGACTGAGTCAGAAGCTCTGCCAAAAGATCCCGTTTTAAGCCTGGCCGCCGCCTTGGGCCGGCTCACACCGCCGCCGAGCCGTTGACTTGCGCTTGCTCGACGCCCGGCAATCAAACGCGAATTGCCTCCGGGCAAAAGCCAGCCCGCTGCTTTGGGTGAGCAGGCTGGCCGAGCAAAGGTATTCGGAGGGCCCGCCATTGGCTGTCAGACTTGCAAGCTGCTGCGCTCTGATTGGCTGCAGGGCTTCCTTTGTTCCTTTCCCCACTGCCGCAGAAGACGGAAGTTTGACTCTACTCCGCAGCAGCTGGAGAGATGCAAAAGGAGACCAGGAACGAGCGGTGTGGAGCAATCTCTCGAAACACATTTCCTTTCTAACCACATCCTACTGTCAGTAGGGGTGGAGGAGGAAGGAAAAAGGCGTCTCTGCTATCGTTGGTCCCGGAATCTCGTGTTGCCTGTGCTGAGGATCCCGACATGGATTTGGAGAGCAAAATCAAGAAGGTAAGAAAACAGCAAGTCAGGGAACTGGGGGAGTTGGTCAGAAGTTACCTGTCCACGCTGGGCAACGCCCTGATCCCTCGGAATCTTGTCTTGTCCGTTGACATAGTTGAGGAGATCCCAAATTAGACACCCCACCATTTCAACTTCTCCTAATTCTTCACCGAAGCGAGCAGGATGGTGCTTTGGGAAGGGAATTTATGATTTTCTTTATTTTAGCGAATATCTATTTGGTTGGTTGGCTGACTGGCTGTTGATTTGGTTGAGGGCGAGATTATATGCATGTTTATGAGACTTGCACAATGCAATCATAATTAGATTTACTCAAAAGTAAATTGCGTTCACTTCTGTAAATAAAAGTTACATGGAATTACGCCACTCCCCCCAGTTGAATGCAAAAATGTAAATGGTTGGGGGAGGACCCTTAGGAATATACAATCATTTGAGTTAGGAATACAAAGTTGAAACTAAGTAATGAGGATAAAACTGCATGCCTGGGCATATTATCCAAAATGCTACATGAACAAAATTGCTCAAGTAAACCCCCAACATGAAAGGAAGCCCATCTTCCTTTCTCCTGCCTGTCCACATAGGAAGACATCAGAAACATAGGTTCTTTGGGTGCAAAGAAATGACGACATAAATCAATCTATGTTTCTGTGATAAATAGATTAATTTATGTCAAAGTTCTATAATTTCTGCATTTGATTCTGGCTTTGGTGACTTTAGGTGAGTTGATCTCTTGTATGCCTATTGTAGTTCAAGACGTTAGGTAAAAACACTGAAATAGTTAAACTTGTCATCCTCTCAATATAATATCCTCATCCTTTCAATCAATGACTTTAATTTTGAATATTTCAGATTGTAATCTGGAGTATAGGTTCTTGGTGACTCCCAAGCTCACAGAGCCAAGATCTTGGACAATATTAAAACTGAATGAAGCTTCTCTTTCGCCTCTGATGACAGATAGAAGTTTTACTATATTTGTGTAGGCGGGGTGGGGAGAACAGATCATCTGTCCTGCAAGATTCTTTACTGGCTATTGTTATTTCTACTGCTTACCCATTGGTTGAAATTGTAGGTGGTCCTCAATAGAAGGTCCCATGAAAAGCCCCAGTCCTTGGTCCCTTCAGCAGAAAAGTTATTGTGACACATTTGGAGGACACCAGGATATGAAAAGTTGAATATATAAGTCTCAGGCATGTGAAATCATAATCATTAGATCGTCTATATGATTAGATGTCTGGAAATACACATCTGAACAATGGACTTTGCTATATCAGTTTGCTGCATAAGCTTTTGATTTGAACAAACTTTATCTTATACCTGTGAAAACTATGGATTGACTGAGAATGTGCTTTTTAAAAATTACAGGTAATTTTCGTTATAGAGCACACTAAATGTTAGTAATTTGCAGAGAAAGCTTTTTATCATTACTATTATTATTATGACTTGTCAGACATTCCATTTTTATCAACTGTTTCTGATTGTGGACAAACATACACATTTATATGAGGAAAAATAACTGAAGAAAATATGGGGAATACAGTTCTTTATCACCCTTGAAATAATGTCATGTTGTCAAGCTGAACATAGAAGGATTCAGTCCTAGGATAACTGCAACCTTTAATTTTTTCTTCCAGTTCTTCCTAAAAGAGAGTTTTAAAAAATAATGTATGGAAAACCCATATGGGACCAAATGCTTGTGTCAGAGGTTAAGAACATCTCTAGATGCTGTTGAGTTTTACATCTTAGTAGTCATATCAATGGATGATGCTGGGAGCTGTAGTTCCAAAACTTTTAGTGATTCATAGATACCTAGTGTTAATTATGTTGTCTGTTCCCATGTAGAAAACGAGATGCTTATTTGTAGCCCAACAGCTGGACACATATGCAGTAGCATCTTCCCCACCATAAGATGGTGCTTAGTGACTGGCTGAGGTTCAGACATGATGCTAAGACATTATTTTTTAAAACCAGAGTTTGATGAATAACTTGTTTAAATGTAAGGCTAAGCAGCAATGGGTAGGTTTGCCCCTCATTCAGCCCAGATGAAACCAGCTACATTATGATTTAATGTTACCTGTGAACCTGGCCACTCTTTCCAACACTTAGCCGTCACAGCTACAAGGCATGGATAGTCTAATCCTCCATGAATTTAAAACTACCCAAGTTGTTTGCCATCATTTCATCTTGAGACAGTAGATTTAATCATTTTAAAATCTGCTTTCGGGAGGAGTATTTTTATCTGTCTTGGCAGAATTTCTATATTCCTTTGAATGTCCTTATTTTTGGTCAGGTCATTCCATTTTGGCTTTTCTCTAAGTATCCAAAAATTAGATTCGTCTTTGCTGTATGGAGCAGTGTTTCCCAGTCTTTCATATGTTACATCCCACCAATCCTCTACCAACTTGAGTCCCATCAAGGTAGAAACCACAGGGTTTGTATGTATCATACATTCAAATACATATTTGTTATTAAATTTATCAATTATGGTAAGTTTTAACAATATCACAATACTTTGGAAAATATTTTTTCTCAAATAACTGTAAAAGAATGAGTGAGAGCTAACTAGGACTGAAGCTATTTTTGCTGTTTTAAGAGCTATCTTCTCCTGATCCCAAATAAAATATAATTCAAATAATGAAAGGGAACTAGTGCATAACAATATTTTATTTTGGATAGCTATAGCCCACTGGTAGGTTTGTAACTATTCTGACCTCCACTATGCAAGAAAAGTAAGCATGGTCACACCTACTTAATATTTGGATGGAAAACCTCCAGAAGATATCAGAGTTGTAAACTAGACTGCAAAATCAAAAATACCCAGTGCACTAAGGAAGTGGTAAACTGCTTCTTTATTATTACCAAGATGCCTACATGGATATGTCTGTAAAGTCACCAGGGCAACTTAAAGAGACTTGCCTTTATTTATCAACTGCCCAGAAAAAGGATGAAAGTAAGCTGACGCATTTGCAAAGGGTCCTGCAGAAAAGAGGGCTAGAAGTGGTATTGGGTAGCATTCTAAATCTGTACTTGGTACAGAGTTATGTCCCCATGGCAGCCATTTTACAAGAGAAGCCACAATATGTTCTCAGAATCCTGAACGTTCCTGTCGCCCCAAACAGACTCCTTGTTCTTTCAGTAGTAAATGCCATGGAGTTAAGTGTAGGGTCTATATTGTTTAAATGCCTCACCCAATTACCTGTTAAATCCAAGAGAAAAATCCATAGAGTCTCTCACACTGTCTTATTTCATTGAATGCTATGTAATTCAGTGAAGACATCTTAGATATATGGAGGGTTTGACAAATTAAGGGTAAGATCATAAGCATGACATCAGCCTACTGGCATAATCTCAGGGAGATCGTTGATTTTCAACAATAATCTTGAATCATCCATCTCAGAAAAAAATGGGTGGTCCTGAGCAGTATTGTAGATGGTTTGGAAACCTCATAAACCAGATCCTAAACACCAACAAGCTTTAAAGGTCACTGTTTAATAAATCCAGTAGTAGACCCATTTCAATGGATGTTTTACCATGCCAGAGGTGTCTTTAAAATTAGTCAGGTCTCTTCCACAAATAAAGTTATTCCCATTATATGTGTGGGTGTGTAAATAATGATTTAAAGGCTGTGTGTGTGTTTGTGTATATAGTATGTGTGTACAAATATATGAATATGTGTATATTGTGTGTGTATCTATCTGCATACACATAGACATTTTATATATCCCCAGCATATATTACATCAATTTCACCAATAGAGCTGCCAAGAACAATCCAGTTTGTCCTTTATTAAATGCTTCCTGGCTCAGCTTTTGTTCTAGGCTGGGGTCTGTGTTGCCCTATCTGTAACACTGGTGAACTCCGTAACATATGTCAGCAGGTCACAGACACGGATCACATTTGCATGCTAAGCTGACATAATTTACCTCGGGAAAGAGGAAACTGGCACAGAAGCATGAGTGTTCCTGGTCTGTCTGTCTGTCTGTCTCTCCCTCTCTCTTTGGAAAATAAAAGATATTTCTATTCAGATGATAAATCTTTGATTTGGAGTATATTCTTGGATGTGTGAAAAATTAAAATGAAGAGAGGCAAAAATGCAAGCTGGCTTAAAATTATATTGTACAAGTGCTATTTAACATACGGGAATGAAGTTTTGACTCCTGTTTACTGCAAAGTACTAGTTGGTCATTGTTTTCCCAGAGCTTTACTTGCTTTATGGCTGCTACCTTGGAAACAAGCAAACATGGAAATCACTACTTTAATTACTCTGAAGCTGGGTTCAGTGCCATCATCGAACACAACTTGTCTGAAGTGAGGCCAAATGGAAACCACCTCTTCTTAACAAACTTACAGTTGCTTTACTATCCAAGGCAATTTTATAGAAGTGGCACTAACGCAATAAAATCCTCAGTTTACTTCTATACTTGGGAATTCTGTCAGAGCAGGGCTAAGCAAGCAATGTGTGGTGATGCTTACAGGCAAGGAATCTTTCTAATAAAATAACCTAAGAGTACAAAATAATAACGTGAAAGAGTAAGTTTTTCAACCGAAAAGCCAATCCATTTAAAACCTTGCTGTATCAAAGAAATGTTCCATAGTGTTTATATTCAGATTGTGTTTAATGGCAATACATTTTTTTGTGTTTCTATATATGCTCAGTATGTTCTTTAGGTTCTGGAACTTGGGCACCTCTGGCTGTGTGGGCTTCAACTCTAAGAGTTCTCAGTTATGGCTCTACTGGTGAGAAAGATGCCAGGATAGGATCGAGTTTGCATTTATCACCTTCTTGTTTCCCTTCTGTGTCTTCGAAAATGTGAAGAAGAAAGACAGTAAATTTTCTTGCATATACTGCAGTAAGAAAAAAAGGAATATATCCCACATGTGCATCATCTTTACAAACAACAGACTTTTCCCCAAAATACTTTTTTTGGTTTGCAAATTGCATTCTAAGCTGCAGAGAATGGTGATTTTTTTAAAAAATTATAACTATGTTTCAAAAATGCAGAATTCAAATGCAGTCTGGACTCCACAGGGGCAGGGTCTAGCATGGTGCCTGGAGTATTCTCTGGCTGCATTATCTGAGGAAGTGGATAGGGTCATTTCTAGGGTGATCTTGTCTACCTGTAGGCTGGATCCTCAGCCCTCCTGGATCCTTTGGGTGACTGGAGGAGGGGGTTCCATGGAACCAAGAGGTTATTAATACTTCCTTGTGAGATGGGAAAATGCCTGTGGCTTTGAAAGATGCCATGGTACATTCCCTCCTTAAGAGGCCCTCCTGAGTCCATCTGTGTTAGACAACTACCGTTCAATCGCTAACCCTCTTTTGCTGAAGGTTGCTTAGACAGTGGTTCGGGATCCACTGCTGCGCTCCATGGAGGAAATGGATTGTTTGGACCCATTTCAGTCAGGATTCAGGCCTGGGCATGAGACCACGATGGCATTGGTCACTCTAAAAGGTGACCTTTTTTATGACTGTCTGCAAAGGGGTGGGGATTGGAAACACAATGAGTGTTCCACTCCTTGCTGAGCAGATTGTACCAGACAATGATAGTTGCAGAGGGGAGATCTACTTCCCTGTGGGCTACTGCAGGGGTCCGTCCTCTCTCCTCTGCTATCTAAATGAAGCTATTGGGAGAGCTCATCTGGCAGTTGGGGGTTTGGTATCATCAGTATGCCAATGATGCCCAGCTTTATATCACAACCCCAGACCATACTGGGGATGCTGCTGAAGTCCTATCTAGATCAAGAAGACCAAGTTGGAACTGAACCAAAGTAAGACAGAGTTGCTGTTTGTGCATTGGGGTTCTCTTTCAGATCCACTGATTACTTTGGACAGGGAGGCACTGCTCCTGAAGGAGCAGATCCATGACTTGAGGGTCCTTCTGGACTCACAGCTCCTGCTAGAGCAGCAGATAGAGGTCATGGGCAGGGGGGGTCATTGCTCAATTTTGACTGGGTTTTCAGTTGCAGACTTTCCTGGGATAAGGGGTCCTTGTAATAGTGACTCCTGCCCTCATCACCACACATCTAGGCTACTGCAATGCAGCCTACTTGGGTCTGCCTTTAAAAACCATCCAGAAGCTTCAGCTGATACAAAATACAATAGCCTGGATGCTCACTGGCAGTTATCGCTGAGAGCATGTGACCCTGTACTGTGAGCCTTGCACCCCTTCCCTGTTAGCTTCTGGGTACAATTTAAAGTGCTAGTGATAACCTGTAAAGCCCTTTATGGCTTGGAACCAAACTACCTACAGGACATCTCCCTGCAGAAGTTGGCCTGACCATTATGATCATGCAGGGAGAAGCAACTGATTGTTCCCCAGTTTCAGGAAGTCAGGGGTTCAATGCTCAGAATTGTTTCTTGGTGGTGCTAGACTTTTGAAATAGCCTCCTCCTTAAGGATAGGTCTGCCCCTATCTTTATCACTTTCTGGGAGATGGAATCCGAGCTTTTCCAGGGTTTGGGTTGTGATTCCTCTGTTTGGTATTGCTTGTTTTATGGTTTTTATATCTCTGTATTTTTTTTTCATTTTTGTTTTATTGTATATGTAAACCACTAAAAGTCTGTTGAATTGCAGTGGAGTAAACATTGGATAATTCAGAAGAATAAAATTCTCCCCCATTCCCATTTAATCCAAAATGTTCCCAGAATCAGTGGGAGCGGGGGGGGGGGGGAACCAGTCCTCCTGTTTCTTTTTTTCATATTTGGAAGATATAAAACAAGAAGAGCAAAGTGAAATTTCATTCATTTCATTCTGAAAGTGAAATAATCATTCTTCTTTAATGAGAATCTGATCCAGTTCTGCAAAGAAATGAGCCTGAAAGAGTAGGGTTCTCATATCATTTCCCATTATCGGAGTTCATGAACAAATTACACCTGATCATTGATTGAAGGGGCTTGATGGCATTTTCTTTTTCAGCAGGGCAGAAGGAAATCATCTTGTATATTCCTAACTCTGTAAGCTACATGAGAGTCCTGAAGTAGAGATGGTTTGGTCTAAGATGTTCAAATGGGATGGGTGGGGCTTTGGTGTCGCTGTACCATTTCTATAGCCTCTTGTGGCAGGTCATGTGATTGTTTCAGTCTCTGTGGCTGTGTTCTGGGATTTGCCACAAATTGGCAAGATTGCACCTGGGTGGGAAACCAAAGGAGTGGATGGATTCATTTTCTTGTTAGGATGTGGAGCGTAAAGTAGCTGTGGGCTCTGTACACATGGTTCCAGCAAGTTACAACTGTTCAACTGAGGGTATTAAAAGGTGGGCTGGTTAGGGTGCCTTTCCTCTTAAGCAGCATGTCTTGTAAAACCTTCCAAGCCTAAAGTAATTGGGACCCCAGGTATCTATCTTTGCAGAAGTGAAGGGTTGCTTCCTGGCCAGTCCATGGCGTAGCATTTGCTTTCAAGAGATTACTCTCTATTTCCTTGACGCTCTCAGGAAGCAACATGGAGGCAATCTATTGGAGAGAGCTGATTTTTTTGGCTAAGGTAAAAGTAGTCATGTTAAGCAAAGAATTCTGAGAATTGTAGGGACAGCGTATCTCCCAAGCAAAAGGAAGGTAAGGTAAGAGACATTTGAGTGACGCCAGATGCAGACTGAGTTTTGGACAATGCAGTTTAACGTAGAAGTGAGCCAGTGCTGACTCCCCAGAAGCATTCCAAGCTGATTAAAGCAAGCCCTTTTTTTCTTCAAACATTAGGCTGCCTGTAACCATTTATAACACTTGGCTCTGAAGTCATATTTTAGTCATAAAGGCACTGTGCAACAGATGATTTCAATCAGTACACTTATAATGCCTTTCATATGCAGACGGGTTTAAAATCAGACTCAATATGTTTAAAATGCCAGATGTTTTTTTAGAATTTTTAGCAACTGACATACAGAAATCTCTTCTGGCAACATTTCAAATGACCTATGTATCTTAGTTTCTTCCATGATTCCATTTATGGAGAAATTGATTCCATCCTCCGTTAGGCATGGCACGGGCCTATTTGTTACAGTTTTTGGATATGTTGGAAAGTTAGTTTTAGTGTTCATAAATAATTCCATGTCAGTCCAATGTAATGTATAGTTTCAGTCCAATGTAATGTATAGTTTCTAGCAGTTATAACACATGTTCTGAGGTAAGCAGTAACAATGATTATGAATGAAGCCATGCTTGAGATCTGCTTGTCTTGAAACTTTTTCTTTCAAAGTTCAATGCAGTTAAGTTGGGATAAGCCCACTTGCTGACTGCAGTAGGTTTGTATTGTTTGTTTCCAGAAGAAGAAAAAAAAAGCAATTTATTTTCTGCCCAGTAAATCTGCTGGCTCGAGCACTGTTACAGAACATACATTTTGCATAGGTCTTAAGTTATATTAGGGTATGGAAAGATTACATTCAAGCTCTTGTACACATTTAATCCTGAGAATGGATTAAGCATGGCCACTACAAAAGGAAGCCGATGGCTGAATTAAGGAAAATGGTAGACTGTTAATCACTGTTGCTTTTCTATATAGGTTAAAACCCAGTGATTAAAGAATAGTCGTACATAAACAGAGCAATATTACATAAATCAATTGGTCTTAATTAAAACCTAATACATATAGCATCTAAACCGTTCATTTTAGATCATTAGACTATAATCGTTTATACTATAACAGTTTGTGCTATAAGCTGCCTGTTTCATGAACAGTTCAGTTCACGTCATTTTGCTATAAATGTATTGCTAAATAAATAACAGTCATTGTTTAAAACACAATGGGCTGGATCTAGAGTTGTGCGGTTCAGCACCTCACAAACCGGATGTTCCAACTGGCAGCAAGGAGTTTCGCTATCTCACTGGCGATGCCTTGTGTCCCTAAAAAAATGGTAGAGGGATAGTGACCAAAATTACACCTCCACCTTAGGCTGGAGTGGGGAATCTGCTTTGAGTCCTATCTGCTTTTCTTTGCGGATTACTCAGTCCAATATCAGTTGATGTTGTTAATTATTAATCTACACAAGTCAGAGTAAGCTGTGATAACTACTTCATAGTGGCTTTTGATATCAGAGCTCTGCAAATCATTCAGAGGGCCCCTTTCTTTGCAAAGCAAAAGAAGTGCCCTTCTGAACCCACTGCTAAGAGGGTTGCGGTGGCTTCATCCCTTCAAAGCTTTGGGATCAGCTTGCTCAGAAGACCAGAAAACAAACTCAAAGCAGCAGTGCTGAGCTTTCAAATAATGCAGCTGCCTCAACACTTTGAACAGTGGGTTCAAAGAAGTGTTTCATAAAGCTCTTTTCTGAATCGTTTAAACAGCCCAATTAAATACTCCTAAGTAGCCAGGAACTAGTTCCTGACAATAACCAATACACAAAGTAGTACTTCTTGAGAGCTATGTACAGGTAGTCCTCATTTAGCAACTGCCCTGTTTAGCAACCATTCACAGTTACGACGGTGATGAAAAAGTAACTTTATGACCAATCCTCATGTTTACAACCTTTGCAGGTCTGTAAGGTAAAGGAAAGCTGAAGTAAGATCTTAAGCACAGTTGTAGTTTCACTTAGTGACCACTTCATTTAGCGAGCAAGTTGCCAGTCCCAATTGTGGTCGCTAAACAAGGACTACCTGTATACTTTCTAAATTCCAACCAGAACTTGGTTGGAACTTGCAATATATTACAAATGATTTATTTTTCTTTGGAAAACCTATAGAAGTTAAATATACAAGGCCAAATGAATTAACACTAGATATAGTTTATATAACAAGATATTGTTCAAAACTTTTTACCATTGATTCAAAGATGTGTTGCCATGCTCAAATTCCCGTTTTTAGTCTAGTTTGTAGTACAGATTGTGCTTTGCTATGAATCTTTCAGGTACTGCTTATAATGTACAATAATGAAGTGAACATGCCACTCTAAAATGTACAGGCAGACCAATAATGGATATTCATTCTTCTGAAATCCAGCCTTTAATGGAAAAGGGTCAGTTGTATATGTATAGACAAGCATCCGTCATCAAAAAAATGTGTTGTATATTTTTTCTTCTATCATGATTGTAATCTTTTCTGGGTACCCAGATAAAGCATCATAGCATGATTTATTTCATTGCAATGCCAAAATGACAAATTTTTATTTTATTTTGGAATTATGTCACTCCTTCCCCATCAATGAAATAGATCATACGGCCTATAATAATATTATGCTAATACTGGCTTTTTCTCCCCCCCCCCCCTTTCTCTGCTTCTCTCACTCTAGATGGGCTTAGGACATGAAGAAGGATTTGGAGCCCCATGTTTAAAATGTAAAGATAAATGTGAAGGATTTGAACTACATTTCTGGAGGTAAAATTACACACACACACACACACACACACACACACACATATATACATATATACATATATATATATATATATATATATATATATATATATATATATTGTAGTACAGATAAAATCTGTCATCTAAGGCATTTCATGCTAAGAAATAACCTTGGTTCTGAAACAAGAATGAAGTTTGGAAAGTGGCTATGTTTGGAATTTTAAGAGTATGTGACGGGTCCTCTCCCCAAATGGCCAACATAATTGGTAGAGCGAATCAGAAAACATCCACTTATCAGATGGGCATACTTGCAAATATTTGGTCTGCAGCTACTTAATTTTATGTTCTAAGAATGTCTCTGGGGAACATGGAAGGCCCAGAATCATTTTTTTGGAAATAAAGATTATGCTTGAAATTGGTCCTCTGTACAGGTAAATAATCTAATGAAATAGGTGGGGCACAGAGCCAGGTAGGTATCAAAGGATGTTTCTGCAAGCATATTAGTACCCTCAGCATTACATTGGGGATCACAGCATTACCCTGTGGCACTTAGAGGCACACAGGTGGGCATGATTCAAGTCAGGCATATCTGGTGAAGGCCATAAAGCTATTAGACAGACAGACAGACAGACAGACAGACAGGTATATGTTTTGCTTTAGAGCCTACAGTTTAATATTGTACCACTAGGTGGGAGTATAACACTTGTTACAGTAAAATGTTTGCTATGAATGAGGAAAAAATTTAAAACCCTCCATTAAGCTATAAAGAAAGTTCCTAACATACCAGTCGAGGAATTTAAATTACTGCTATGTGAAGATATCAAGATAAAAGCCTTGAATAAATGACTCTGACATGCCTGATGCAAACTACTGGATCAAATATATATACACACACACACATACACACACACATGTTGAAAGGCAGAAATTTGAATCTTTTATGCTGGTCAAATCAGAAACAGAAAGCTCTACTACATCTTTAGGAACTGATTTTTTTTTCCCTCTGACAATGTTCTCTGATATACTGTACCACAACCAAGCTGCTGATCAATAAGGAGGCTTACTCTCTATGAAGTAAGTTTAGGATTACCTCTGTCAAAGGAGAGAACAGGTCAACTCTTTGCCCTTGTAAAGAGTTTTTTTTTTCCTGATTATTTGAAATAATTCTTATTAATAATAGGTGAGTCCTTCTCATAGATTTTTGTACTAAGGATAGAAAGGTTGAAAAATGGATTGTTTGCGTGAGAATGGCCTTGTAACTAAAATGTTAGTTCTGTACTTTTCCCTTCCTGTCCTGTGACTAATGATGGAAAAGAGGCAAGACCTTAAATCTGCATGATGGTGTTCATCAAACTTCTTTTAGGATAAGGTGTCTCACCATATATGGCCTGAAACTGTGCATCGGTGCTTTTGGATTTTGTAATCTTTCTTGTTGCTCACATAAAGAAAGAAGGATGTGAATAAAGCCCTTTATATCCTTGAACATTTTCAGAAATTTGGGTAGGAAATACATATGTTTATGTTGTGGTGCAGAAGAGACCGCAAGTTGCTTTTAATAATAGGAACATCAGAATATCCCTGCTGGGTTAGATCTGTTACTGTGATCAAGCAGAAGTCTGTGGGGGTGGCCTTGAGCAGAAAGTAGAGCAGCCCCATATCCCGTTGCTGTGGGCCTGTTGGTATAGAAAGGGATGCTATTCCCAAACTAGTGGTAACAATTTAGTCTCAAGATCAATAGCCTTGAATAGTTTTGTTTTGTCTTCAGCTTGGTAGGTAGTGGCCTAAATTAAAATTATTCTCAAAGCAGCACATTTTAAACTTTGCTGAAATGTAACCATCGCTTCCCTAATTGTTTGGATGTAAATTGTACTGTATTTTTTCTCTTTTGTATTTAAATATAATTTAAAGAGAAAACCTATAGTTAAAAAATTGTAGACCGAGACAAAAATCAATTAAGTACATTATAAAAACTAAGGATAGAGAAACTGAAATAGTACAATAATACAATAAAATTAGGAGCTTTAAATTAGTGAAGAACAAAATATCAAATGCTGTTTAATTCTTGTCTATACAGAACTTTGCTACCCATTGAAAACAGAACAAGTAAGAAACTCATGTTACATCCCATAACAGCAAGTTCTGAAATTTGGGTGCTACTAAACAGTCCTTGTCATAGACTCATTAGATGGTAAAGCAAATAATAAGACTTCTAGTAATTGTAGGTAACTGAGAAACGTCCTCAGTGCTTCTGGACATTCGTTCACGGATTTTGCTAAATACAATTTTTCAAAAGGGAAGAAGAAGGGTGCTACAGTGGGGCAAAAAAGTATTTAGTCAACCACCAATTGTGCAAGTTCTCCCACTTAAAAAGATGAGAGAAGCCTGTAATTTTCATCACAGGTATACCTCAACTATGAGAGACAAAATGGGGGGGGGGAAATCCAGAAAATCACATTGTCTGATTTTTAAAGAAATTATTTGCAAATCATGGTGGAAAATAAGTATTTGGTCACCTACAAACAAGCAAGATGTCTGGCTCTCACACACCTGTAACTACTTCTTTAACAGGCTCCTCTGTCCTCCACTCATTACCTGAAGTAATGGCACCTGTTTGACCTTGTTATCAGTATAAAAGACACCTGTCCACAACCTCAAACAGTCACACTCCAAACTCCACTATGGCCAAGACCAAAGAGCTGTTGAAGGACACCAGAAACAAAATTGTAGACCTGCACCAGGCTGGGAAGACTGAATCTGCAATAGGCAAGCAGCTTGGTGTGAAGAAATCAACTGTGGGAGCAATAATTAGAAAATGGAAGACATATAAGACCACTGATAATCTCCCTCGATCTGGGGCTCCAAGCAAGATCTTACCCCGTGGGGTCAAAATGATCACAAGAATGGTGAGCAAAACTCCCAGAATCACATGGGGGGACCTAGTGAATGACCTGCAGAGAGCTGGGACCAAAGTAACAAAGGCTACCATCAGTAACACACTATGCCGCCAGGGACACAAATCCTGTAGTGCCAGACGTGTCCCCCTGCTTAAGCCAGTACATGTCCGGGCCTGTCTGAAGTTTGCTAGAGAGCATTTGGATGATCCAGAAGAGGATTGGGAGAATGTCATATGGTCAGACCGTTTTGGTCTAAACTCAACTCGTTGTGTTTGGAGGAGAGAGAATGCTGAGTTGCATCCAAAGAACATACCTACTGTGAAGCATGGGGGTGGAAACATCATGCTTTGGGGCTGTTTTTCTACAAAGGGACCAGGATGACTGATCCGTGTAAAGGAAAGAATGAATGGGGCCATGTATCGTGAGATTTTGAGTGAACACCTCCTTCCATCAGCAAGGGCATTGAAGATGAAACGTGGCTGGGTCCTTCAGCATGACAATGATCCCAAACACACCGCCCGGGCAACGAAGGAGTGGCTTCGTAAGAAGCATTTCAAGGTCCTGGAGTGGCCTAGCCAGTCTCCAGATCTCAACCCCATGGAAAACCTTTGGAGGGAGTTGAAAGTCCGTGTTGCCCAGCGACAGCCCCAAAACATCACAACTCTAGAGGAGATCTGCATGGAGGAATGGGCCAAAATACCAGCAACAGTGTGTGAAAACCTTGTGAAGACTTACAGAAAACGTTTGACCTCTGTCATTGCCAACAAAGGATATATAACAAAGTATTGAGATGAACTTTTGATATTGACCAAATACTTATTTTCCACCATGATTTGCAAATAAATTCTTTAAAAATCAGACAATGTGATTTTCTGGATTTTTTTTCCCATTTTGTCTCTCATAGTTGAGGTATACCTATGATGAAAATTACAGGCCTCTCTCATCTTTTTAAGTGGGAGAACTTGCACAATTGGTGGCTGAATAAATAGTTTTTTGCCCCACTGTATATTTCTTATGGCCTCTGTGGGCTGTACAGTTGAGACTCTGCTGGGATGAATAAGTTCTACAAGACCAGTTCTATTTCCATGTATTTATGCAGCCTAAATTATGCTTCTCTTTTGAACCTAGAAAAATATGTCGAAACTGCAAGTGTGGACAAGAGGAGCATGATGTTCCCACCAGTAATGAAGATGACCGCAAAGTGGGGAAGCTCTTTGAGGATACAAAGTATACAACTCTAATTGCAAAGCTGAAATCAGATGGGATTCCCATGTATAAGCGCAATGTAATGATACTGACTAATCCCGTGGTAGCCAAGAAGAACGTGTCCATCAATACAGTAACTTACGAATGGGCACCTCCTGTTCAGAATCAGACCCTGGTGAGATATCAGCCTATGATCATAAAGACTCTTTTGTCAGTGAGGAATAATTACCCTTCCTACTGATGGTGGGGTGGGGAGGAGACAAGCAAGTCAGGAATAGTCTCTTTTGGCAGGCAGGAGGTATATAAAATGAATGTAATATGCAAATGACATGATCCCAGCTATAATTCATGACTGAATATATAGATATGAGGAATTTGGTCTCATGGTTATCTCAGGTAAATTTCTTCTCAAGCAGCCAAGTGCAACTGGCTTGCAGCTTGGACCTAAGAAAGCTAATGGTGTTTGAGTGAGGCTAAGAGGCAAAGTGAGGAGAGTTTGTGTTAATAGTTAGGAGTAAGCATTACATTGGAGACATCTCCTGCCACTTAGGATGATTTATGAATCCCCAAATGAACCATTTGAAAATGACTTCCAGAAATGGGACACCACACTGGGAAAAAAACTACAATCGTATGTCATCTTTAAAGGCTGAGGAAAAGCACTCAAGCACGCACATTTCTGTTACTGTATATGGTCAGAATAAATGCAGCGTTGTCAACCAAAAGCAAAAGCTCCCTCTGGTTTATTAAACGATTCTTCTAGATGAGATAGTTGGATAGCCTTGCTGGGATTTTTCTTTTTCCTTTCAGTGCTTCCAGCCTAAGTTTATATAATGTCATGCTGAGTGATCTAAAACAGAAGCAGCTTGTAAACGTGAAGGGGTTAGTTAGGTTTTAGGGATTATTTAAGAAACTCAGTGCAGGTATTTGTCGGTTCTGTTCTATTTTGTCATTGGGAAAATGATCCTTTTTCTGTTGGGGGAGCAACAGCAAATCATAGCTATGTTAAAAGCGAACTAATAGCTAAAATACTCAGTGTTAGTGCTGAAGTCGCGGTGGAGGAAAGCCACGCATTTATAACACAAAATCTGAAGCTAAATTAATTAGCTCCTTGTCCCAAGTGACTCATCTCCATCATCCACACCTTGCTGTCCATTCCCCCTGAAGATTAGCCATTCATGCAGAGCACTCCTAATCTCCTTTCCTTTTTTGTTTAGAAAGCTGGGATCCCATGGACCATTAATTCTGGCACTTTCTCCTGACTCTTTAGGCAAGGCACTATATGCAGATGCTTCCAAAGGAGAAGCAGCCCGTGGCTGGCTCCGAAGGGGCTCAGTACCGAAAGAAACAGTTGGCCAAACAGCTGCCTGCTCACGATCAGGATCCTTCCAAATGCCACGAGCTGACACCTAATGAGGTGAAGCAGATGGAGCAGTTTGTGAAGAAATACAAGACCGAGGCGCTGGGCGTGGGTGATGTCAAGCTTCCGAGTGAAGTGGAAGGCAAAACCGGGGAGAAGAATGTCCTGAGTAATGGCGAGAGGGGAACCTCCGCTACTGTAGGAGCCATGGAAGACAAACTGGCTGGCCAGAAAGGAACTCAATATGTAAGTGGGCGATGCATGTGTATGTGTAGATGTGTGTAGAAGGGAGTGCGTGCGCAAACAGGAGCAGAACTGCAGATCAATGAAAGTAAATTATTTGGAGGTTGATTCTCTCGTAGTACTGTACTTCTTGCATTCATGGCTTAATGTATTACAGCTTTTGCCTTCTTTGAAAATGATGAGAGTTTTAGCTTGCAGAAAATCCTTCCCTTCAGATGTTGTTTTTTAGGGGATGTTTTTGCAAATTAAACTTAATAGAACAAAAATAAATGTCTCTGGTGACCAGGATTGGAGGTTACTGATAGGAGAGGGGAGCATGGAATCAGACAATTTTACTATTGATTAGACTTTAATGGAAAAATGACCTTAGAGGTCACCTAGTCTAGCCCCATGCTCAGTGCAAGAATCTTTCTTTTACCAAGTAACTGAGAAGTAGCAGTGCAGGCTTTGGTTAAATACTTTCAGAGGTAGGCACCATCTTTGAGATAGCCTCAATTCCCCCCCCCCCCCCGCAAATCTGAGCCAAAATATCCACTTCAAAATTAAAATATCTTCTGGGTAGCAACAGAGAGCAATTCAACCATGTAGAAGATGGTAGAGCTCTTACAAAAATATTAATATAACATGCCCAACTGGAGACCTGCATAGAGATCAATATTTGTCTTTTGCTGGTGAGTGCGCTATATTTAGATGAGAGCCATTAGTTCCCCAAAGCAGTGTGCTGTGTTATTGGTTTTTTTTTTTTAATGTTTTTCAAGAGGAAAACTGATAACCCTGCAGGAAAACAAATCTCTCTAGAGGGGGAGAGAGGAAGCGGAACATTGAATGGAAGCCAACAAAAGAAAGCCAATCTTGTTTCCTCTTTTCCCAATTAATTTAAAAGGGTTTTGCCTCCACTTTAAAATGGAACTTACAGCTTCCTCACTGTTTCAGTCAGTGAGTCAGGCAAACATGCACACTAGAAAGCCAGCATGGTATACAGACCCAAACTGAGTCCCCCCTCAGTTTGTTGATACTCATGGGAGGGACTCTCTCAACCCAGCATCCTCACATGGTTGTGGTAGAGAAAAATATGATGAAATTTTGGTAACCTGAACTTTGGACACTCCCTCTTCCTTCTCCTCCAGAGTGGCATAAAGAGAAGACCCAAAATATCTGCTTCCTAATTTAAATATATTGTCATTTTCTGAAATGCAGACAATGCTGTGCCTAGTTAAAACCACGTTGTTAAAATCATGAATGATTGAGGCAATCCAGGGTCAGAAATTACTATTTAATTGTGGCCTTTTGAATAACTTGGGGTTCCCAGTATGATGCCTGTGGCCCCAGTTTGCCTGTTCTCCAGGCATCTTTTCTGGAGTCCCACCAAGCTTCCTGTCCCATCAGACTTTCAAAAATATGTATCTGGAATCGTTAAAAACTTTAACAAATGACACTGGTGTGTTGCCTCCAAGTATCTTTATTTCCAAGAATGCCTTTGGGTCCCATTATAAATGTCATAAGCCCTCTTAGAAAATAAAAATGGTGGATAGTTACAGCCTAGTGCCTTTGTCTGAAAGTCTGCTCACCTTTGGAAGATGATAAGAAACTTCCTGGAGGGCAGTGAACTGTTTCAGGGACTTGTGCCCATTGTAAGCTTCCAAAATTTCCCAAAGATAGAGAATTCATGAAAGGCACCATTTTATGAACCGTAGTATGTTCTTTTCATGTATAATGACAAACATGTCTTTGTTTTTGTTAAAAAGTAGTTGTATTCTAACTTTCCTTTGCAACCATACTAAACAATATATTTCAATGATATTCTTGTCTGTTGCTGGTAAATGTTTTCTAATGTCTGGGTTCAAACTGTTATAAAACTAGTTTGGTCAGCCTCTGGGGTCTTTGGACTCTTTGCTACATTG
This sequence comes from Python bivittatus, assembly GCF_059951505.1. Taxonomy (NCBI): domain Eukaryota; kingdom Metazoa; phylum Chordata; class Lepidosauria; order Squamata; family Pythonidae; genus Python; species Python bivittatus. The sequence continues at coordinate 11,171,767 of NW_028277058.1, read as the reverse complement.
CAGGCTGATTTACAAACTAATTTAGAAGATCTGTTCAAATAAAACATGAACCAGGCATAGATTAAAAAGAATCTTGGAGTTTATTTAGATTTCATGTATTGCTTCTAGGACATTCTGAAAGATTGCCCCTGCTACTCAAAGTTCTTTGTGCTCCCACAGTAGCTCTGAGATATGACAGCTGACTTTCTCACATTGTTCGTTAATCTAAGTTGATAAATACAATTTGCAAAAAGGGAATGGTAAGCAACTAGCACGCCACATATTTGTCAACTAAATTTCCAGTATACCTTACGATTGGTCTGCTAGAAGTTGTAGTTTAGACCACAAGAGGGGCATAGAATTTCCATCCCATGCTAAATCATGAACTGTTATGTAATTTAAGGTTCATCACATATGCAGCCATTCTGCCTGGTTTGATCTAGGACTCGTGAATTTTCCAAATCTCTGGCGTAAACATGAGAAGCTGTGATAGAGTCAAATCATCTTCCATTCCTTCTCAAGGCAATTCATACTATTGACAGCAGTAACATTTTTTTTCCTTTTTTAAATTTGCAGTGCTTAAGATATAGAATTTCCCTTTGTCTGTTTTTTTTTTAATTGAGCATAATGAATGAATTTTTCTTCTGTAATGCAATTAATTATTGAGGTGCCATTAACTGGCCATGATGTTAGTGAGATAAGTGAGTCTCTGTGGGATATAGGACCATATTTCTCTTTTATTGTTTTTCCATGTTCTGTAAAGCTTTGAAATATAATGAAGTATTTCAGTACATCAAAGGGGATGTATGTTGCTCTTTATTCCTTGGAGTCTTTTTCCCTGTCATATAGCTTCTTTTTCTAATGTGGTATTCCTTGGTTGGATGAACACATGGTCTGTTTCAACCATGGTTTGCTGAACATGCCATATGGTCTGGTACATATATACTGAGCCATAATCCATGACTTGCAAAGCACAGTGGCTGGATTTTTTAATCATGTTCAGTGCAAACCAACCCACATTAGGCAATCCATGAATCCAGTCTATAGGGATCAGCATCTAGAAGCTACTATGGAGTTGATTACTCTACTTTGAGTAAATGTTCAAAATCTAGTGTTTATCTTAAAGAATTTTGACCTGAGAATGGAACTGGAGCAAATCTTCAAGTAGACTCAGAAGCTTCAGCTGGTCCAAAATGTGGTGGTCCTACTGGTATGGCCAAGCCATAGCATGCTTATGTAACAACTCTGCTATGCAAGCTATACTGGTTATCCGTAGGCTTCTGGGTGCAATTCAAGGTGGTATTTGTCATCTATAAAGCCTTTTGTGGTATAGGACCTTGTTATTTGAGGGACCGTCTTTGTCCCATGGTGTTTGCCCATCCTATAAGATAAGATATCTATTAAGCAGTGTCCTTTGATGGGACCTAAGATGCATGCCTTCTCTGTTGTAGCACCTAACCTCTGGAACAGCATCCCCACAAGAGCCCTGAAACACCCCCCCCCCCGAGCCCCAATTATCTTTTTTAGATAATCCTTAAAGACCTGGCTCTTTCCCCAGGAATTGGGCTGAGGTATAGCGCAAGGCCGATGAGATTGATTTAGCTGTTATAGTTCTGTTATCTCCCAACTTGAACATTTTTTCCCTTTCACATTTTGGTTGTTGTACTAACTTTTTATGTTTTTAGACTACACATCACCAAGAGTTGTTCTGAGTGGGTGGCTTTCAAATGTGATTAATAAATTAATAAATAATGGTTTCATTTCCCACTTAAGCAGACCCTAGTGTGACTTTGTGGTTTCCTCGCAGTTCTGTTTCCGGTGCAACCAAAATATGAAAGAAGGTGACCCAGCTGTGTATGCTGAGCGGGCTGGATATGACAAACTCTGGCATCCTGCTTGTTTTGTCTGCTGCACCTGCAGTGAACTCCTGGTAGATATGATCTATTTCTGGAAAAATGGGAAACTCTATTGTGGCCGACACTACTGTGACAGTGAAAAACCCCGCTGTGCTGGATGTGATGAGGTGAGCAAGAGTCTCCTTGGTTGTCCTTTAGTGCCTAGAAGAATTAATAATCTGTGAGGCAAGGATCCTTTTTGCCCAGTTTTCTATCTCCCAAGACTGGCCACCAGATGCCAAGCAGACCTAAAGATATCCTCTGGTCAGCATCTGAGCATGATGGTTCTGCTTAGCAATTCTAGCATCTAGCTTTGTCAGATTCTCTTTTTGTACAAAGAGGGAAAAAAAGTTAAGTATCTCTATGCAACTTTGAATTCCATTGGCAAATTAATTCCTTTAACTCTTGAAATAGTTTCACTGATTGACCTTAAGTATCATGTGTGCACTCATGTCCCCAAATTCAGAAGCATTCTTTTGCTACTCCCAGCCAGCTTTGAATAAAGTAGAAAATGAGGCATAGAAGCCATCATAAAGAAGATTGGATTCAGCTGAATTCTGGCAAATGGAGGATGGACCAATTGCCTAAGAGAGGTTTTTAGGAATCTTCTTGATAGAATAGCCCTCCTGGATCAGGCCAAGGCCCATTTTATTGCAGCATTTTTTCCTCTCAGAGTGGCCAGAGGACACTCTTCCCCTATTGTTCCATTGCAACTGTTATTTAGAGGCAGATAAATAGCCCTTAATATCCTCCATGAATTTATCCCCTCCTTTTTTAAAGGTTACTATATGTCCTATGGTAATGAATTCCATAGGTTAATTATGAACTGTGTGAAGAAATGCTTTCTTTTATCTAAGCCTTCCGTTCATCTTCACTTAATGACCTAGTCCTAGTGTTTGAAGAAAGGGAGAAAAAACTTTTCTGTCTCTACCTTCTCAGTACTTTACATTATTTTATACATCTTAATCAGGTTCTCCCTCAGTCACTTTTTTCCAACCCAAAGAACCCAGACATTCTATCCGTTTCTCATAGGGAAGGTGTTAAAACCCCAGTTATGTTGATTGTCCTCTTCTGCATTTTTTTTCATTTCTGTTATATCCTTTTTTAAATGTGGTGACCAGAAACATACATGGTATTTCATATACAAATATATCAAAGATTTCTTTATTGCCATTACAATATTCTCATTTTATTTTTCACTGCTTTTCCCAATGATCTTAGCATGGAATTCCCCCCCACCCCACTCCGAAGCTGCTACATACTGAGTTGGCATCTTCTTTGAACTGTCCCCAAGAATATTTTTCCCATTGGTTCACCCAACTCAGAGTGTGAAGTTATGGGTTTTTGCCCTAATGTGCATCACTTTACGCTAATTTAAAATGAACCTATGGATAATTTGCCAACATGTCTATTACAATCTAATGGTATAAACAAATTTTTATAATGTTAACTATGAATTCTAACCAACCTAGCCAAAATCCAAGTAAACAGTTTTTTTTAGGCTCCCTAGATAAATTCCACAACTGTGATGCAATCATTATGGACAGTGGCCTTAAAAAGCCCCTGAATTTCTTTTCTGAACTTATCTCAGTGTAATGCTATATTGAACTGAGAGCTATTCTGTAGTCCATCGGAAAATTCATCGGTAGGCTTTGTCCTAGCTATAACTCTCAGTCCAGGTACTCTTCTCTACAAACTGATGTATGCTTCTCTTAGTTCTGTTACATACTGTTTTCCTATGTAGATGGGATGCCTCATGGACAAATTATCCTAGGATCAGTTAAGTGAGAATTCAATTCTGCAAAACCAGTTCAGTACATCAGATGTTGCCATACCACAGTTCCTAGAAACCCTTACCATTAGCCATACTGGGAAGCCACAGTTTTCTACCCTTGCACAAAAATAATCTGTTGTTATTTTTTTCTCTGAAGAGGCTGGCTACCCTTCATCTTCACTGTTTTTAAAAAGGGATCCTGGAAAGTCTTGTTTAAAAGATTCTAAGTATTAAGTAGAACAAGTTATGTCACACCTAGGCACGCAGGAAGCATGTCTTAGTTCATCTTCTGGGGCAGAAGAAAATAATTTTGCAGCTACATTAATGTGAGCCTGATAACTTTGTCTTTCCTGTAGCTTATTTTCAACAACGAGTATACGCAAGCTGAAGGTCAGAACTGGCATCTGAAGCATTTCTGCTGCTTTGACTGTGACTGTGTCTTGGCTGGAGAAATCTACGTCATGGTTAATGAAAGGCCCATCTGCAAACCCTGCTATGTGAAGAATCATGCCGTGGTAAGAAAGACTAGCTTTGCCTGGAATATATAACTACAGTGTAAAGTTACATATTTAAATGGACCTTCCCAAACCTTGTTTCAGGTGTAGTTTCTTGAAAGACCATTCTCCAGGAGAAAAATAAGAAACAGCACAATCTTACACACTGTAAATATTGTTGATGGCATACTGTAATTAGGATAATATAGTAATACAGAATGTAACAATTACTAGCTGATTTCCAATCTTCCTTTTTAGGTTTTTGAGAAAGTGATGGTACTTCAGTACAGTTACTTGTAAAGGAACCAGATTATCAGGACCTTTTTCATTCAGAATTCAGAATGGGAATTCTGGGCATGGAGCAGAAATTGTTTATTTATGTATTTATATGTCACATTTATAGAGCCGCCTGTCTCACACAAAGCGACTCTGGGCGGCGTAGAACAATTAAATAACAAATAAATAAAAATTATCATTATAAAAGATAAAGAAGTGATTATTAAAATACGTCATCAAAAAGTTTAAAATTTTTAAAATATATAAACCCCATGGAGAGAGCAGAATCAATCATAGTGGAGCCACCTAAGAATGTTTCCGGTTTCCAAAAACCCCCAGGCCTGATGACATTGCACTGGTAACCCTAGTGGATGATCTATATCAGGACTTTGATGTAGGAGTGTGCCCTTTCTGGTCCTTTTAGATCTCTTGATAGCTTTGAGTACTGTCACCTACGCTATCCTGCAGGACTGTCTGCAAGTGTTGATAGTCAGAGGCACTGTTTTATAGAGTTTCCACTCCTTCCTAAGTGGGCAATACCAGTTGATGGCAATAGGGGAAGAGTGATTGTCCATACAGTTGGTCATCCTCTCTATCCTGTTATTCAACCTCTGTATGAAGCTGTTGGACAAGGTCATATCTCAATTCAGCTTACAGGATCATCTCTATGCTAATGATACCCAATTATACATCAACATTCTGGGTTAGGTAGGAATTCAGGGAAAATTCTGACATGGTGCCTGGAGACTGTAAAGGAAGAAACAAGATGAGACTTACTCCTGCGGCATATAAAAATGGATTATTTTAGAGTGGAGGAAGTGCTCTAACATCAACAATGTGATTATTAATTTCTAGTTTTCCTTGTATGGTGTTCTGAGCACATCTCTGAAGTAAGGAGGGCTATGGCTCAGTAGTCAGGCATGTGTTTTGCACTCAGATGGTTCTAAGTTCAATTTCAATTTCTAGGCAGGGTTGAAAAACTCCTGCCTGAAATCCTGGAGAGCCACTAACTAGCAAGTATTGATGATCTTGGAGCAGTAATCTGTCACAGTATGAGTTGCTGGGTAGTAGTTAAGGCCCTGGTCTAAGATCAAGAAGACTGAGTCCCAAGGTAGCCTTCAGCCATGAGAATTTTATTCTCAGTCCAGCCCACTCACAGAGTTGCTGTTAGGAAAATAAAAATGAAAGAAGACCCCCATGTAAGACCCCATGAGCTCCTGGAGGAAGGGTGGGACATAAATCAATAGAACTTCCTGTGTTCTGTATGGGAGTATCTATGTATATGCCCATAGATAAGAGCATTCTCTAGAAATACCACAAATAATGCAGAACAGGGTAGGCAAGTTGAACCCCAATGGTCTGGTGTGACCCCTAAAACTCCCTCTGAACATATTTCTTGAAAATCAGCAACACGGAGATAGGAAACGCAAGAAAATTGTAGTATAAGCCTTCAAATAGGATTAATATAGAGTGGAAAACCAAATCCTCTGCCCCAAACCAAGAAAATCAGAAGATCCTGGCTCCCATGTTCTTAACATGCTGTTGCTCACTTTGCATCATTGTTGCATCCCCTGTGCCCCTCCCCCAGAAATGTTAAGTATGGTGTGTTAGGTTAACAGTGAATAAGGACATTATCTTATTGTCTAAAATATCCCACCAGTTTGTGAAGCAGAAGTAGTACAAGATACCTGGTTTGTCACTTCCTTTATCCTCAGAGTCTGAAAATATAGTTTGACATTGACTCAGTAGAGAAGTAAGAATCCAGGATTCATACTTCTTTAGCTGCTCTTGCTGGTGAATGAGAGAAGGGAGGTGGTCAGTTAGTATTTGTGAATGATAAACCAGAATTCTCAGCAGTTCTCGTCTGTTGTTATAATGGAAATGTAACCATCGTATTGCTGCATTTTATTATTCCAAAAGAACTCTAAAGCTGAATATAGATACGTAAGCATCAGAGGTTGGAGATTCTTTAAGTTGAAGTTCTTATTCCCACCTAGTTACTTAGGAGTAAGCACTATTGAATTCAGTGGCACTTAGTTCTGATAGATCAGACAAGAATGGATTGTTGGTTGCTCATTTAAGTGTTTTGATCTACTGAGAAATATGTTCTATTGCATTTTGTGGGATCTGCACCTAGATAATCCCACAAAATAATAATATTAGAATTGTAACTTAATATTAAATTCATGTGATGATTTTTCTCAACCATAACAATAATTTTAATTTTTTAAAAATCTTGTCAAATATTCCTTTTTGTGGTTAGATTTCAGCTACTGTGACTGAACTGTACCTTTTCAGATTTTATATTAAGGAACTCATAGATCCATATACAACTATAGCATAGTTATTGGGTATTCAGCCAAGCAATAGCACAGGGATTTCGGTTTACATAATGTGGTATCCAAGCTGAAGTTTTTTTGAAGCGCTGAGCAAAATAACTATTTCCATATGCAAAAATCTTGTTCTGCATACAATGTCATCTTGAATAGCATTTCTCTCAGTGAGACAAATTAAGCCATTGCTATGTTTAGAATTGTTTTAGGGCCAATTCAGAATAACAAGTGAGCATGTCAAATAAACATGAAGATCAGAGAATAATACTGTCCAGCACATAAATGTTCAGGTTTGAAGGACAGATGATCACAAATGTAAAGGATGCTACCGATGTGTGTAGGTGAGTTGCAGGTATTCAAATTCTGAATTTGCAGGGTGACTTTTCAGATCTTCACTTTTTAGTTTGTAATCTAGGTTTGATGAGTATAGAATTATTGTGATATTTATTTTTTATGTTGCAATTTTGTGGATTGTATTCTGACTTTGGTGAGCAGTTCTGAGTCAGCCACGCTGAGGCATTCTAAAAGCCACATCAGTGAATGAATGAATGAATGAATGAATGAATGAATGAATGAATGAGCCCCAAACAAAGCAGAAACGAAGCAATAGTGTACAACAAGGCCAGAAAAGGGTGTGTGTGTGTGTGTAGAGGAACAGCCCAGTCCTCTGTTGCCTATGTAGAATTCTTAGGTCCGTGTTTTGTTGGCTCACAGAATTCCTGTACAGTACCATAAAATAACTTGGATGCAAAGAGATCAAAATTAATATAGACCACAGGGGTGAAGATCTGAAAAGTGAAGTAAACATTCTAACCTCACAATTCTTTCACTCCTCAAAGGCTTTTGGAAACAGCCCGTCATGAATATGTTTTCTAAATATCCTCAGGGAAGGGGCCAACTTCATCTCCATGAGCAACTTGTCCCTGCTGGAAACTCGTGACATGCTTTCCCTGCTTGCATATATTGCAGGCAGATTCTACTTAGAGTCAATAGTCTCAAAGATAATCAGGTCCTAAGCTATAAAGGGCTTTAAAGATTATAACCAGCACCTTGAATTGGCTGCCCGTGCAGCTCCTATACAATAGGAACAGATTAACATGACAGTAATAGGTTTGGCCTGTTGACAAATGGGGAACTGCATTCTACACCATTTGAAGTTTCCAGAGAGTCTTCAAGGCTAAAGTCCTGTGTAGAGCACACTGCAGTATTTGAGTCAAGTCTTGACAAGGACATGAGTGCCACGGCCAGCACCCTCTGTTCCAGGAAAGGCTAGAAGTGGTGCATCCACTGAAGCTGGACAAAGGGCTTCTTAGCCATGGCCTCCACCTGCTCTTCCTGCAATAATCATTTGTCCAGGCTATTGCAAGCCTGTCCTTTCAAAGGAAGCATCCTGGAAGCAGCCAGCTTCTGAATTAAGAGGTACTCTATCTTGCTTGGTTGATCCTGAGTCTGATATTCCGTGGGCAGACTCTTAACAGCCTCCAGGCATCTGTTCTTTCACCTAGGATGGAGATGATTCATGTAGATGTTGAACAAAATGTGGAAAGGGGCTGAGTCCTGGGAAACCTCATATTGGCATGGACAAGGTCTTGATCCTCTTCCCCAACAAACAGTGACTGGAATTAGGAAGGAAGGAGCAGAAACACTCCCCATCCTCCCCATTGCCAACCCTTACAAGCAACTCAGCAGGATGTGATGGTTGATAGTATCAGATACTGAAGTATCTAGCAGGACAAGGAGGATCACTCTACCCTCAAAATGGATTATTATTATTATTATTATTATTATTATTATTATTATTATTATATTGCTGTAAAGCTTACATTGTACATTGTATTATTTCGATACTGTAGTATTTATACAATGCTGGATAAAAATTATTCATTCCATTTCTGAGTTTCCACCCCAACTAGGAAACCACCCACTGTGGTTTAACTTTGTCTGAATCAAAACACTACAGATTGTTTGACCAACCATAACTTTCAAATCCTGCATTAAAGTTGGGGTTGGGTGTGAACCAGACTATTCTCAGAGAGCATTCTGAATGTGAAAGAGTCTTCAAATCAGTTCAACGTGGTGCAAGAGGGCGTAGTTGCAAGGGGGGAGAAGTAACATGCTAAACATGCACATACATTTAAGTGCACTACAAGTAATGAGATCATTGGCATTTTTGTGGGCTAGATCTAGAAAAGTTGACTAATTTCAACTGGTCAGTTATGGTTATGTTGTGCTGAATATCCTGGGCTTCCTTACTTCCAAACTCTGAAAGTTTCCTTTATTCCCCAGGTCTGCCAAGGCTGCCACAATGCTATTGACCCCGAAGTTCAACGTGTGAGTTATAACAGCTTCAACTGGCATGCTGCCACGGAGTGCTTTCTGTGCTCCTGCTGCAGCAAGTGTTTGATTGGCCAGAAGTTCATGCCAGTAGAAGGAATGGTTTTCTGCTCAGTGGAGTGCAAGAAAAAGATGATGTCCTAATGGGAAGGAAATCAAGCTGTGAAACCAAGTTTTGCCTTATTTCAAAGTCCTCTGCATGTCTACTGTATTGGGGCATTTTTAACAAAATCAGCAGTATTAAATGGCAGAATCCAAAGATTTTTGTATTACTAACTTGATTGCTTATGATTTTAATTCTTAGGCACTTCTAGGTGCTCATGATTTCTTGTTGCAGGATGTTTCTCAAGATAGGGACCTCGGTGTATTCATATATTTCAAAAATTATTCTAGAGAGGGGTGTGACCTTAGGCCACTAAATGTTGGACTGTATTTCCCATTATCAATGGCTGTTGGCCATGAGAATGAATTCCGATGAGAGCTGGAATCCTACAATATATGGAAGACCGTGGGCTTTGCACTCTTCTCCTATAGTCCTCAGTTTCTTTTTTCATTTATATTCGGCTTTATACAGATTCTTCAATAACAAAATATCGATTGGATACTTTGTAAACATTATGCCTTATATTGGTATTTCCCAACCTGGTGCCTTTAAATGTGCTGTGTTAAAATGCCCACACTTGCCAGCTAATAAAATACACTAACAGTATCTCTGTAGTATGAATCTCGTACTGAATCATATTATTTTAGAGTCCATGAATATATATACACACATGAGCAGAGCACTTAGAATTTAGTACTCCGTTTATTGCAACTCCCTGCATATGCCATTACAGCAGAGTGTAGGAAATACGCTTTTGATATTTTAATTTGCTCAGGGAGATTTTAAAGGGTGCGATACCATTCCAACACCTGAACCCTGCAGGACAGCCAGGCATAGGTACTTGCATTAGCACTCAGTAGCCCTCAAGCATAATTCGGCTAATTCCTTCAAAAGCCTTCTAGCTCTCATCGCCACCACAGGGGGCAGCACTCACCAATTCCGGCTGATGCTGAAAAACATTAAGCAGCACCAAACGTGATTAGGACCAGTGTGGGAGACAGTGATAAAATTCCAGGATCGTGGGCTAGGCTTGGACATTGAAAAAATATCCGAAGGCCTTTGGTAATAGGGACCCAATTGCCTTTTGTTCCCTGGTTTAATGATTTGATTTTATGGAATCGTTATACCAGCAAACCCAGGATTTTAAAAATTTTGTTAGTACGAGCTCTTTTCTATTGCATGTTGTTCTTTCCTGCACCATTCTTAAAATATTAAGAGCTCTAATTAATTCCCTGAGTGATGAGGACATGGGTTGCACCATTCCAAGTGAGTTTTGAAAGTCCAAAAAATTAAACTGCTCTCTTATGCTCTGCAATAACTCTCTGGGTTTGTTAGTCCCCCTTACACCATGCTGCTGATGCCAGTTAAGTCAACAAAGGAAAGCCATAGACAGCAGGGTTCCTCAACCTCAGCACCGTTAAGATGGGTGGACTTCAACTCCCAGAATTCCCCAGCCAACCATGAATTCTGGGAGTTGAACTCCACCCATCTTAAAGTTGCTGAGGTTGAGGAACCCTGATATAGAGGGCCTTCATTCACATAGAATGTAAATTGCTTCTGAAGCTGGAATGGAGGCCATGTTTGCTGGGCACCCCCTAATTTCTAGATCCTTTCTCCTCTTCATTTATTGGAAGGGGTATTTCTGAATTGTGATGTTTGCTGTATGCAAGCAGGTTCTCTTGTGATTTAGAACTCACTCCACTTGTGGAAGCTTTGGTGAAGCTACTTGAGTGAAGAAGGCTATTGTTTGCCCAGCAAAGCACATACAGTCACAGAGATAAGATATAGCAAGCACACCTCTGTCCTCATATATTCTAGAATATATCAAATGAGATGTTAATTAAAATAATGTACATAAATGGGAAGTTAGTCTTTTGTCAAACAAAGTGCCAGCTTCCTACATATTTTGTTTCTAGGAGTGCCCCTGGACTCGATCAGCAAACCACATACTGGTTTGTTTGGGCATGTGCCTGTTTGCCTAGAATGAAGCATGTGCATGCGTGTGTGTGTGTGTCTGTAATCACAGAGAGAAAGACTGTCAGATTGTAGGGAACATCTGAAGGGGATAGATGAAAGGGTAAGGAGCACTCTTACCAGTTTGTCTTCTAGTCAATGATATCCTCACCATGGCAGTTATTTTGCATGTGGACATACTTTATCAAGAATTCAGGGTGGCAGCAGCCATGATATATTTTCAGAAGTTTAAATGTGATACAGAAAAATCAAGGAGTCCTGAACTTGTTTTTGGTGAACTATATATATCCAGCAGAAATTGAAGTGGATGAACCAAGAAGCTACCAAATTTCATATCTGCTGAGCACATCTCTCATTTGACATTCTCTTGAGAAGTAGAAGCTTAGTAAAAACTAGGAATGTGTTGAAAATGATCTTAATCAATAGTAGAACTTCTTCTCTGCATACAAAAGATTTTCAGGTTTGGTCTCCAGGTAGGACTGGTCAGTTCCGTTATGTGAAACCCTGGAGAGCGGCTGTCAGTTTGTATAGGAAATAATGACCTGGTTTGACCACTGGGCTGACTCAGTGCTATGTACCAAGCTTTGGCTTAGTGTGATGTAATTAGTAGCATGCTAAATACACACAAAAGAGTGGGGTGGGGGTGGGAGGGGAGAATGTTGGCTTTGTAAACCTTGTAAACTCATTCAACTCAACTCTTCTAAGACTAAAGAATTCTGTATGCATATAATAAATGCTCACAAATAAAATATTTTGCTGGGATTAAGCTTTCCTAGCTTTAAATTGTATGTTTCATTTTCTGTCTTGGCCATTGTAATGAGCATACTATTCCAGCAGGGGGTGATGGGTTCAAAGGTAAAAAAGAGCTTGTTAAGTAAGTTGAAGCTTTATACTTTGATGTAAAAAAACAAACAAAACCCAACCCATTTCCTCTAGACCCTTAATAGTAGTTGCCTAGATAAGTCCTTCCATAAATCTATAAACATACCTGTTATTAAGTTTTATAATAACTATATTAACTATATTAGTTGCAAATCAGATGTACCATTAACATTCAGTGACTGTAAAATGTACATAATCTGAGCTTTGATTTGAATCTATTCAAGGTTCAGTTAAAAAAAAATGTCCCTAGGTTATAATAGGGATTCATCAAAATTTCTTTTTGACAGAATGGGAGAGAAAATAGCAGATACAATAGTCCCTTTATATGAACCTGCCAAGTTTCAGCTGGATATCTTCAACAGTTTCACCAGAATACTTTTTTGTATTATTTCCTTGCATCTCTTAATGTGAAGATGACTTTGCATATTAGCTCAAAAAAAAAAAAAAGTGAACGTCTCTCATACCTCAAGTTACAGCAGATGACAAAAATGAATGCTAATTTCTTAGTTTTGTATTAACTCTGGAGTACAGCCATAGATGTCTTTGCAAATACAGATAATCAAGGCTAAATCAAGGCTGCAGGACCAGAATCTCCAGGCACAGATATGACCTTCAGTGTAGCACCAAAGCTTTCCAGAAGCTGCCCCTAACTGTAATTTGTAATATACTGAAACAATGATTAGTGAATTCATGGAAAGTAAGCCTATTGACTTCAACTTAATTTTATCCATGTTTTTGTCCTGAATATACTTTTCTTGAGAGTAGCTCCCAAAGGCCAAGTATGGGCCTCACTCTCAAATGAGATCTGTTCCTGGTCTAGATGCATTTATTTTTTTATGTGATTTATCTCCTGACTCAACCCAAGCAAACTGTAAGTGGTCTACAGATACTAAAATTAAAATTACTACTAATCATAATAATGCAAAATCTGAAAAAGGCACTCCAGGGCTGATGGGTGCATGTTCATCACTGAAGGCCTTCCAGAACAGCCAAGTGTTTGCAAGCTTCTAGAAAGCCATAAGAAGGAGCCATCCTCATCTTGGGGAGATGGGGGGGGGCAAGCTGTTCCAAAGGAAGGCAGAAACTTCCACCATCATGAAAGAGGGCCACCTTCAGCAGGTGTTCTGTGACTGTCCCAAATGGCCTGACAGAATCCATCTGGAAAAGGTGGTTAGTTACTGTAGATACACAAGCCTGAGCCTTTCAGAGCTTTGTAGGTGGTGACCAGCACCTTGAAATGAACTGGCAGTCAATACAGCTCCCCCAACCAGGGCCTTGATTATATTTCTGGCCATCGATGGATATATGTACAGGGCTATGAGACCTAAATCAGAAGTTAGCATAGGTCAGGTTTGCAGAGAAATCAACAGTTTCTCACTTTTCATTTCTAGCTTTCCAGGTATAAATCGATCTTAGGCTCAGCTTATCCAACTCAAGCTGGTGGCTTTCAGGGGCATCTGGGTCAAAAACGTCAAGGTAGCACATGTGACTCTTGTAAAAAATGGGTAAGGTTTCAATCATGCAGTCTCAGCTGCCACTTTGACTTTATTGACACCTTCTCTCCACCACCACCCCACCAAAATGTCCCTGCTTGTTTTAACAAGACCAGAAGCTTAAATGATCAGTGCCCTCTTCTTCAGCCAGTCTGACAAGATGTTTCTATCTTCTTTAATATGAATGGAGTATTGCAACAAGGATAAAGCATACTGTGTCCTGCATGATACAACATAATCGCCCAAGCATTGTATTTGTACAAATTATGATTTAATTTAAATGCTACCCTATTACATCCCACTCCTCCAAGTGTCATGCAGCATTTTATCCCACTCTTCACTTGTTTTGTGCTCTGGCCAATGAGGTAATAGTAGGAGAACTAATGATTCGCTCAGAATTGCTCATGAGCTGTGGAACCAGGCTGAGTGTGATTTAAACCAGGTCTCCCTAATCTGCATCAGGTATTCTAACCATCCTCTATAACTCAGGACTACATCCTCTGCACCCACCAAAGCCTTGGATAAGATGCCAAAAGCTCACCCAACAAATGGCTACCTACATAGAGAAAAAACTGGTTGGCTGCATTTCATTAATCCAGATCAAATCCACCCACATTTAGGTTTTTCTTATTTTCTTCCCCACTCCTAATTTGGAGTTTGCTCCCAATTTTGTCTGCTCTTAATCTTTTGTTTGGGTTAATGAGATTATTGAGTCCTCATCAATTTTCTCTGCTTTATTCTTTAATACTGAAATAGTCTTGTTACAAAAGCTTTCTAATTAACCCTTTGTGTGTTTATTACAGATCTTCACTTTTTCCAAAGGTTTTCTGATGCCACTGCTATTTCTTCCTGAAGTTCTTAATCATACATCCATTTTTAAAAGTTTTTTTTCTAACAGAATATTTTCAGCGAGGAAATATTTATTATTTTGTGACATATTGCTTACTTTCAAACTCTGTTAAGATGTCAGAAAGCATTGTTTTTGGGTTGATTTTGTTTTCGTTTATATGTTTGTAGATACTAGGTACTCATTTCTCTGGTTTCTGCCCCCTCCCCCCCCCCATTACCTTTAAAAAGTTTTCTTAATCCTTTTCCTACTTCCAGTCTTTCCAGGAATATTCTTCACTTTATTCATTTCTTCATTTGCCAAAACATTACTGGGAATATCTGAGTTATGGTTTATATTTTTGAATATACAATTTACATGTTTGCATTTTTTTCACACTTTGGGTTAACACTTTCGTATAATTCAGGGCAGGATAGAGGGGGTTATTGTATCATTCTTGCTTGATGGCTTTGCTTTTTTGTCATATTTATTGTTTTTCAGAAGGCACTTTAAGAGATGTTTTAGAAAATTATTGAGCCTTACTGTCTCAAGACATTTCGCTGGCTGAGGTAAAGCAAATTTGGCTCAGCCAATAAATCAAGCACACAACATTATTTCAGCATGTGAGGTATAGCATTTCATAAATATTTCTTCTCGCGCCTGGCAGTAAAAATAAATAAGCAATTCCCTGCCTTTTATCATATCTAAAATCTGCTTTAGCAATCACTTGACTCTAACTAATGGTCGGGTTGGTGTTGTTCCTTATGACCAAACCATGCATGAGGCTAATTGAAACTGCATCTTTATTATTTTTACAGTTTTATGGTTAATATAGACTTCAAGCAGCCATTACTGAACTAAATGCTATACTAAATACAGGATATGGAAGATATGGGTGAATTCAGCCACTAACTCAAAATAGAAAACCGATTTTTTCCTCTCTTCAGCACCTTTCTAAAGGATTCTTGTTCCAATCCAGCAGTGGAACTCAATGGGAATTTAACTTAATACATTTGGAAGGAACCAGATCAGGGCAGCTAACTGGAAACACTTTGCAGGTCAGAGCTGGACTCTTTAAAGGAAACTGCTTTTGCTCACCAAAGATGGTAAGAATTCCATTTCAAATAATTACTTGGGATTACAGTAAATAAGAGGGCAAGAGGCAAGTTAAGTAATAAAAATGCACTAATTTTTGACAGTTTGGTGTGGTGGTTAAGGCATCAGGCTAGAAACCAGGAGACCAGGAGTTCTAGTCCCACCTTAGGCACAAAGCCAACTGGGTGACTTTGGGCCAGTCACTCTCTCTCAGCCCTAGGAAGAAGGCAATGGCAAACCACTTCCAAAAAACCTTGCCAAGAAAACTTCAGGGACTAGTCCAGGCAGTCGCCAGGAGTCAACACTGACTTGAAGACACCAAAAAAAATTTTTTTTTGACAAATTGTAAGGGTTTTTGGTGGAACAAATAATGAAAGTTTGTCATGACACTGAGATGTAAACTCTGCCCCTTTTGTATGTGCATCATGATATCATATGCACATATGTACGTAAGGATTGGAGTGTGTGTTGCACACGTTTCATCATTTTAATGAAACTGCCAGAGTCTGAATAGTATTTTTAAAGGACCAAGAGTACATCTTTTAAAACATACTGTCCCCTCAAAATCAATGTGGCTGATCTTTGATTGTAAGAATACCATCAAAACATAAAAATAACCAAGTATCTGCTGCATTTTTATGACACTCAAAATTAAGGCTATCAGAAACATACGACTGACCACTAGATGACAACAAAGCGTTAGTTTTTGTCCATGTGTTTGCCACCCAACTTTGATAGCCCTACCCCAAGTAAAAATAAATAAGTTTTAGTATCATTTCAACTAGACATCAAAATATATCAGAGAGGGGTAGAAAGAAAACTGCATTATTTAAAACAAAGCCTGTAAACATTGTCACTGCCAAGTAAAGAAACATTTACAATGGGCTTTGTTCACTGAAAGATCAAGCGAGACGCAGTTCTGTCTCTGAATGCCTGACTTCATAAAAATGTTGCATTGCTTCATGTTTGCAGAAGATTCCTATGAAAACTCGATTAATTAAAAGCTAAGGATAAGAATTTATTCTTTCCTTTTAAAGTGTTTGGAAGAAATGTGGAAAGTTGTCAGAGTTCAATGGTTAGGATAATAATATGGTGTGTGTCATTCAGCAGTAAATAAGTCTCACTAGCTTTTTTTTAATAAAAAAAGGAGAAACAAGTTGAGGACCTAAGATCCACTTGAGGGATCTGGGCTGCAAAACTCCAGCTGACCACTAGATGGCAGTAAGAGACACAGAACATTCTAACTCTTGGCTGCCATTGGTACCCAAATCTTGTAGCCATCTCACACCTGCTTCCTAAAGTTTTGTATGTGGTCCACAGTGTAGTAATTTAATATAACACCTTATAAAAATTATTATATACTATATCATACTTAATTTTCATTGTCCTGGAAGCATCCAGAGAGCTCTTTTGTCACAGGACAGTTTAGCCTCTTGTATCATTGTGTTAATCACTGTTGGTTGGTTTTATCTCAATTACTGTATATGTTATTTATTATTTGGTTATACCATTTTTATTTTGTTTTTATTCATTGTTCACCACCCAGAGTCAGGTATTTGAGATGGGTAGCCATATAAATTGAAATAACAACAACAACTGCAAAGATCTAACCAGGGCAAAGAAATTGAAGCCTTGCCAAAAGTAGCTCAGACTGTAGAGGCAAACTAGGGGGAGTTGGCAGTAGAGGAAGCCAGCATAGCTATTGAATCATTTTTATTCCCAAACCAGGCACCTCTTCCTCTGCCTTCTCCTCAGAAACAACAAAGTCCTCTAATTAAAAAAACAAGAGGAATTGAAACAAAGAATAACTGAGCATCTAGAACAGCACAAAAACAACAGAATAATGTTACCTGCATTGAAGTTTGTTAGAAAGAAACAGCTAGCACAAGTATTAAAAGATGCCAATACTGTAATAACAAATATAAGCACCAGTTCACTGCAAGAAACAAACCAACTGATGTACAGCACAGCTGCAGTTATAACTGAATACCTTAGATGCAAAATCAACAAAAAACAAAAAAAGCCAAATAG
Organism: Python bivittatus; assembly: GCF_059951505.1. Classification (NCBI taxonomy): domain Eukaryota; kingdom Metazoa; phylum Chordata; class Lepidosauria; order Squamata; family Pythonidae; genus Python; species Python bivittatus. Next base: position 11,154,278 of record NW_028277058.1, on the reverse strand, counting down.
TGCACCACCAAAATGGAAGATCAGGTTGGAAAATACGATCAGTATGCTAAGATCAGATACAAGGAAGCTAGAACAGATGAAAGAAAAGAAGCTGAAAAACAAGACCAAAGAATACCTGATAAGAAATGTCACCTAGAAACAAGGAAGATCAAAGAAGCACTGGAAATAATAAAGCAGCAAATAACAGCCATAGCCAAAAAGACCAGCAGATATGAAATTCAAATTCCACACTATAGGCAGAATCTCCAATTTCAATCGAATCAGAAATGTTTCTACCAGTCCATCAATGGAGAGACTGCAATGAACCAGACAACACCTGGCAAAGAAGAAACAGTGCAGTTCTGAGTGTAGCTATGGGACAACCCAAAGAAATACAACAAGAATGCAGTTTGGATAAAGGAGATAGATAGGAATAAAAAAGAAGCTGAAATGAAAGAACTTGTAATAACAGCAGAAATGGTGGAGAAAAGGGCAAGGAAGATCAAGAATTGGTCAGCACCAGCACCATGAAGATGAACAGCATGGTTTTTGGTTGAAACACCCACTCATTGCCAAGCAGTTTAACACATACTGCAAGGAGGTAAAATTGAAGATTGGTTAACATCTGGCAAAACCTACCTGATAATGAAAGATCCAAGAAAAGGGGCAGCACCAGGCAACTACAGGCCAATTACCTGCTTACCAACAACTTTCACATTGGCTGGTGTGGGTCTTCCGGGCTGTGTGGCCGTGGTCTGGAAGTCTTGTTTCCTAACGTTTCGCCAGCACCTGTGACCGGCATCTTCAGAGCGCAGGAGCACAGGCAGGAGCTCTTTCACATTACTAATTAGGTGGTAGCAGATGCAGCAACAGCATCTAGTTGAAACCAGGCTCTTTCCATCTGAGCAGAAAGGAAACCGCCCAAACAGCAGAGGGACAGAAGAGCAGCTCCTAACTGACAAGATGATTTTGGAAAACTGCAAGAGAAGGAAAACCAGCTTGAATGTAGCTTGGATTGATTACAAGAAGGCATTTGGCTCCCTGCCACATGACTGTGGCATTCACCATTATCAATTAACAATTCACCATTGATAATCAAGTGCCTAGAAATAACAAAAATCAGTAGAAACATCAGAAGTTTTGTCCAAAGATCAATGGCACAGTGGAAGACACTGTTGCTAGTCAATGGTGATAGACTGGGAGAGGTTAATATCAAGAGAAGAATCTTTCAAGGAGACTCACTATCATCACTACTGTTTGTCATTGCATTGATTCCTCTGTCAACAATACTGAGCAAGTCAGGTCATGGCTATCAAACATAAAAAACCTCTCCCAGGCTATCCCACCTCCTTTACATGGATGATCTGAAGCTGTATGGAAAAATGCCATCTGAGATAACTGCTGAACACTGTTCAAATATATAGCCAAGATATTGCAATGGAGTTTGGACAAATGTGCCACCCTTACCATCAGCAGGGGAAAAATAATGAAAACTGAAGGAATCAAGATACCCTGTGGAAATAACATCAAGAGTCTGGATTAAAAAGATCACTACAAATACCTGAGCATCCTTCAAGCTGACAACATCAAGCACATTGAAGTCAAGGAGAAGGTTAGTAGTGAATACATCATGAGAGTGAAGAAAATCTTAAAGGCCAAACTCAGTGGAGGAAATGCCAGCAAGGCAATTAATACCTGGACAATTCCAGTCATTAGATACACAGCTGGAATAATGGACTGAACTCAAGCAGAACTAGAAGCCTTGGATAGGAAGACCAGAAAAATAATGACAATGAATCCCTGCAGCGATGTTGACAGTCTACTTACCAAGAAGCATAGGTGGGCATGGAATGTTGCAAGTACACCAGACAGTTGAAGAAGAAAAAAGGGCATTGGAAGAATATCTGAAGGACAGTGAAGAAGATGCACTGAAATCTTACTGAATACTGAAGAGACCAAAGTGGCCTACAAGAAAGACCAAATGAAGAATAGAAAAGAGACATGGCAAGGCAAAGTATTACACGGCCAGTACACACACACACACACACACAAACTAGCAGGCAAAGCAGATAACAAGACCTGGCAATGGCTAAGAGCAGGAAAACTGATGAAAGAGGCAGAGGGGCTAATTCTGGCTGCACAAGACCAAGCCTTAAGAACAAATGCATACAAAGCCAGAATTGAGAAGACAGCAACAGACAGCAAATACCACTTCTGCAAAGAAGCTGAAGAAACAGTGGACCACCTAGTTAGCTACTGCAAGAAGATCACACAGACTGACTACAAATAATGGCATGACAAAATAGCAACAATGGTGCATTGGAATATCTGCAAGAAATACTAATTGCCTGCATGCAAGAACTGATGGGACCACAAAACAAAGTAATAGAAAATGAAGAGGCTAAAGTGCTCTGGGACTTTACAATTCAAACAGACAAGCACCTGCCACGTAACACCCCAGACTTAACAATTGTTAATGAGAAAGACAAAAAAGTCTGGATAGTGGACATTGCAATACCTGGAGACAGCAGAATAGAAGAGAAAGAATTGGGGGAAATAACAAAATATAAAGACCTACAAATAGAAGTAGAATGACTATGGCAAAAGAAAGCGAAGGTGGTACCAATAGTTACAGGCGCCTTGGGCTGGGCTTGCATTGCCCTGCTGAAATATTCCTTTCATCACTCTGAATCTCCTAGCCCCCACGCCACCCCCACCCCCCATCCTGCTGAGGCTGCTGGCCCTACCCTTTCAAAGCTACCATATTTTTAACATAATGCACCTCCAAAATGAAGCATTTTATACCATTTTATTTTTGGATTTACGGTGTAAAAGAACAGCGTCACAAAGAAAAGGGCATGAAAGGAAAAGTTGGGAGAAAGTGCAGATTAGGGGTCAAAAGTAATAGGGTTCTTTTTTCAACTATTATTTAAACAGTTGTGGGAGGAATATGTGCAGCTATTAAGAGGCTCTGAGTTCCTAAACAACAAAAATCAAAGGTTTTTTTTTTTTTAATGTAGCTTGAGTATTGTTACCATAGCTGAAAGACTAACAAAACCATTAAATGTTCTAAGCCCATTGCAAAGCAGAATCTGAAGCTTGTATTTACAAAGCTTTGTAATCATTCCATGAAGTTCAAGATGTTTGGCAGCACTCTAGAAAACTTAGGAAGTAATAAAAGTTTACCAGTAAGAATGTAACCAGCCTTGTATGGTCATAGTGATCACTATTGCATATTTTAGCAATACAGTGCCTCTTGTATCATGGGTTGGGCCTCAGTTGTATAGTTCTCCCTTTTTGGAAGAAACCGGAGTGTAAATATTCTTTTAATATCAAAAAGCCATAAAGGGAAGCAGTGAAGCCAAAAGAGCAAATGGATTTTTGAACTTGCTATAGTGAGCTTTGATGTTACAATATAATTTTTTCTTATGAATAAACCCCTTTGAGGGTAATGGTCCTTGATTCTGAGTACACACAAAATATTATAAAGCAAGATGTGAACTTTAGGAGAAGGGATTCCAATTTGTCTCCCCTGACACACACACCACCCAAAAAAGATTAAGCTTGAGAGTTATTTACTAGCGTTACTACTTCAATCCTATTTTATTTATTTGCTTCATAACATTCCTTTATTGTAATTCTGCCATTCAGGTCCCTTTTCAGATGCAAACTGTAAAATCCCAATTAATTTTGTTAAAAACTATCCCATGGCCACATTAAACTGAGATCAGGGATGTTTCACTCAAAATTAGTTCTCCAACATGAAGGACTAAGAATCTCATGCATCTTCAAGACTAACCAGTTATCACATAAACTTTCATGGATCAGAAACCTACAAAAGCTTAAGCAATAATCAATTCATCCTTAAGACACCACAAAACTCTGTTGGTTTTGCTGAAAAGGATTAGCAAATAGTACTGTACCATATTTTATTATTTCTCTTACATAATGTTAAAAGGAAAATTCCATGTTTTAATCTATAACTCAAACTTTCCCCAAATAAAATTGGAAATGTGGAAGGCATCTGGACTGGTATTTTGAGACTCTAGAATTAAGAAAATTGTTTATAATGCAAAATCATCATCATCATCATCATCATCATCATCATCATCATCCTGTCCTAAGAATTAAGGACATCCTGTCATAATTAATTAAAGAATTAATTATTTAGTTTATGACCATAGAAGGAAAGAAAACTCTTAAAGCTGAAATTTCCTTCCTTCCTTCCTCCCTCCCTCCCTCCCTCCCTTCCTTCCTTCCTTCCTTCCTTCCTTCCTTCCTTCCTTCCTTCCATCCATCCATCCATCCATCCATCCATCATGGGACATCCTTGCATTTCTCCTGTTCCATATTCATATCTAAAAACTGACAAATATAATGTGTACAAACGTAATCAGTTAAAAAGAAAAAAAAATCCAAGCATATATACAATTCAACTAAGTATTTAAAAAATCAAAGCATATATATTTCATTTTTCATAAATAGTGGATTGTGTATATCATGTTTCAATGGATGGCATGGATTACTCTGCAGAAATTTCCATTCTAGTTCTAAATATGGCATCTGAAAATATTTCCTATTAGTCTGACCACAGTTTGCTTGGCTACAGTGTGATGAGAAAGATGTTCCACAAAACAGAATCAATTGCTTTTTATAGATCAAAAATATATTTTTAACTAATTAGCTAAGCTATGGACTACAGTAAGAGGGGTGTGGTAAAAGCAAAAAATATTTTTGGTAACTTACTTGATAGTTTTCCGAACACTGTGTGGTCTATAAAATGGGAGACAAGATATCCAACTGGAGGGATATGTTAGGCACTGACTGATTCTGAATCAAAATAATTCCTAACTCTTACCACATGTTCCTATTAATATTCAGTGGTAGCATCTCATTTTTTATTCCATTTATTGAGCAAAGAAGAGTTTTTAGTCAGCAGCAACAAAACAAGCAACAAAGCACAAGCACACCTAACTAATAACCATTAATCCCCACAACCACCATAAAGTCCTTCCTAAATTTCCAGATCTGGACAACGAATATAGCTACACTAAGATATACTGGATGTATTACAGTCCAAAAAATCATTCTCATCAAATCAATCTTACCAATTTCTTAATCTAAATTAACAAGTTTCCAGGGAGCTTCTTCATAGGAAATGTTTACATTGGACAGCTGTTATGGTAGGTGTGAAAGAGCTTGGGAGACGGGGGGTGGGGGGTGGGGGGTGGGAGAAATGCTGCCTAGGGAATGGTCAGATAAGAGACAGCAAGGACCCTCCCTAGTTTTCTGGGCTGTAAAGGAGACGGCGGGAGATTTGTACTTTCAGACTTGCAAGATTGATGTCAGCCTTACCAGGTAGACCAGACAGGAAACATGACCAGATAAGCTAATTCTACTTTATTGTAAAACTACATTAACAGAATCTTGCAAGTCTGAAAGTATGATTCTCCTGCTGTCTCCTTTACAGCCCAAAATACTAGGGAGGGTCCCTTCTGAGCCTGTTGCCCTTCCCATTTTGCAGCTGTGGGCTATGCTGTCTCTTATCTGACCATTCCCTAGGCAGCATCTCTTTCCCACATCTGCCAAGGTCTTTCCCACATACCATTACAACAGCAGACCTCATAAAACTAATAATAGAAAATACATGCAAGAGAGGAGGAAAAAAATCTGGATTCTTGCATACCTGTGTAAGTCTCCTTTCTAATCATGATAATAACAACATAACAAAACATGCATTAGTACAACACAACACAAGCTCCACCCTTTTGTACATATATTGTGACATCTCACACAAGTAAGTAAGGGATAAAGTTTGCAATGTGATGTGCAATGCCTGTGTATATCTAATAGCTGCAAAATTGGTGGAGTGGTAGTGACCCAAATGCAGGAGAGATTGGCCTGAGGTTTGTTAACATCTGTATTTTACATAGAGAATAACATACAAAAAAGTGCCTATGTCTGGATTTTGTTCCTTTTTTTGCCCATTATATTTTTCTTTATTAAAACTTCAGAATTAAAAATTGTAACAAATTATATGTTTTCCCTGATAGATTAAACTTTGAATATTTTCCTTTAAAGGCACGAAGTAATGGATCATAGCAATCCATCTAAAGCCTTCAGTCTCCAGTGACTCCTTGATATTCACTAAGCATTTTTGAGCTAACATCATTAATTCAGCTGAGTAAACCTCTGGATTGCATCTCCTTTCTCTGTGTTGAACCTCAACCCCCAAATGCCAAAGTACATTGATCAGGATATGAAAATGATTCCTTGCAGCGATGGCGTTTGTGTGGTCTCCTCATGTCTTTGGGTATTTGCTACCCATGTTGCTTTGGAGTAAATTTATATACATTGCTTAAGAACACAGTGACATCTGCTGGCTAGGTTTGTGTAATGCAGTCAGCATGATTGTTGCATTAACCCATTTGAAGAGGTTGTACAAACTAGGTTGATGTACAACATGCTAAGTCGGGGGGGAAACACCCTAAGGTTAAATCTAATCAAGCTTGGCATATTATATGAAGGTAGCCATTGAATTTTTAACTTGGTTTAACAAGGTAAGCAAAACCAGACAATATTTTTGCTAAAAATGTAAATTACTGGATAGTTTGCTAAGAATGTAGATTACCGGATATTCATATTATCTTCTCGAAGTATTGAATGGCTGCCCATAGAACAATTCAAGCTTAATAATAGTGAGAAAAACATTCCAGACCCTGGTGCTCACTGATGCTCTAATTGATTGGCTTAACATCATAGGTCAGTATTTATTAACCTACCTTATCATACATCAAGCCCTAAATCCTTAGAATATTCTCTATTGACAGCATAGCCGAAGCTGATACATTGTATTAAACTGTGATTTGTTTTAACCAGAGGTACTTTAAAGCGCAAAACCATTAAAAGGGTGGAGGGAAGGGAACAACAAAGATTGCATTATATTACAAGTACAGTAGGAATTCACTGAGCCCAGTGTTTAAACACACCATTAAAGCTTGATCACGTGGAATAATACTGATCAATATTCTCATTATATTGATGGAAGGCCAGTTTACAAACAGAAAATGAATACATATAAGTAATCTAAGACTAAAATCCAGGATTCAGAGTTTTTCTATCATTGCCCTATCAAGGGCAATTTTTTTGCTGCCCCCATGCCTGATAAATCCATAATTATTGATGTAGTGATAAAGTCTACATTTTTCTTATATAATTCAAGAGTATATTCACATCTTTAAACTGTATTGATCTTTGTAACACGGTATTAACAAACTTATGGATCTTAAACCAAACTGGAACAATAGCATGACATGCCCATATTGTATGAATAAGTGTCCCTTCCTGCATTTTATTTTTCCAACATTGTGAGCTTGACAGCCAATTCTTTTTAAATATTTCTGGAGTACCCAGTTTGTTGAATAAGTGTCCTCTTAACATTATAAGAAGCCTATTTAATCTTCTTTAAGACTCTTAGCCATTGATTTGTAAGTATAGGACTGCAGTTCTTTATTCAAGAGTTCTTCCAAATTAATATTCATTCTCATTAATTCATTTCAAAAACAATATTGTAGACCTAGAATTATTCAAAACAAATTTAAACACCGATATTAATTTGTGAGTTTTTGATGCTGTTAATGCATCTGGTCCAAACAATAAAAGCAAGAGATGTTTAACAGCAATTTTAGGCACTTGTAATTCCTTTTGCAATAATTCAAATGGTTTAAATATTTGATTGGCAATAAAGTAATCTAAAGTATGAATACCCTTTTTACCTATGATTTCTTGCCCACAAAATTTTCAAACTAGTATTATCCCCAAGCATAAGTTTGTTAAATGAATAATGGCTGGAATTATACTTCTTTCCAAAAGACTTCTAAATGTGCCTTGCATATTTTAATGCAGGAAATATCATAACATTAAACAAGTCACATAATAGCTTTCTGATAGCTTCCTTTTTTTCTTAGTTGCTTTTGTTCCATAGCATAATAGAAGTCAAACTGTATGCTCAGTAATAAAACTGTAATAAAATTGTAAATTGGGAAACCCAAAGCCCCCATCATTATATGATAACTATAACTTTTTTTTTTTTAAAGACAGACAGACAGACAGAACTTAGGGATTTGTCCTTTCCATAAAAAAAATTCTTAGTCTCCTTTGAATCCAGTTCAAAAGTTAAATGTATCATCACAGAGCTACCTCTAAATAAATATTCAGTTTTGATGTAATATTCATTTTACAACATTTCTCTTTTCCTACAAACTCACTGGCATTTTAAACAATCTATTTATGTCCATTTTTATCTGAGTTATGGGAGACTTCCAGGAGAGGTATGGGGAATTAGCATGTCCCCGAAAGAGCAGAGACAACTGCAGCAAAAACCACAGAACTGGCAAGTAGACCGGTTCTACAGAATCTCTCCAGATAAGGAGAGGACAGGACATTATCCACATGTGCTCCAGATGGCTGTTCCTCACAAGGAGACTACAGGTCAGCAGTATCCATGGGTTTGAGTGCCAGGAAACCAAGGCATCAGCCATCATGCTCTGGGTTCACTAACCTCACTTTCTAATCACTTTCAGAAATTGCCTATTTAACTATCTTAAGACTATTAGAAATCTTCAGAATGACAAGTCTGAAAAGCTAACCTTCATTCTTGAACAAAAGAGAAATTAACCATAAGTTTAAGAATTTAAAGAGTTGGAATTGATCAGCAAAAAGCTAAAAAAGACTTTGATCCAAGAAACTTATAAACAAATTAAGGGTCCAGACAAATTTGGAATATTGAGACTTTTACTATAAGATTTTGGAAATAATTATATAAATAAACAGCTTTTCATGGGAACCAAATTGTTTTGTCTGTCTTAAGTCATAACAGAGATTTGAGACTTTATGATTTCAAAAATTGGACACTGGAGGAGACTAAAGACTCCAGGCAGAAAAGAAAAAGAAAAAAGAAAAAGAAAGTGAAAACTTACCTTTGTTTTTTGGTTAGTTTGGGGATTTAGAAAATGACACAAAACATTGTAACATTTGAAATACTCCAGGAGATTTTTGAAGAATGGGGTGAGAAATTAGCAACTAAATGTCAGCAATGATGTCTGCTTCTATGGATAGACTATGTCCAAAAGATGTTAACAAAGGAATGACAGGTGTGAAACAAATTTTGCCTGATTGTTGAAATATTAGGACCAGAAATACTGGATAATTAAAAAAAAGTCTGGATTATAAGACAGAGAAGACAACTAAAGTGGAAACACAAATGACAAGCTAAGAGAATGACCTGGATAAGGACTTTCTACTGGATATACAAAAGAAGTTGGTTAAAGCTTTGAAAATTAAAGTGGAAATACAAATGACAAGCCAAGAGAACATCCTGGATAATGACTTTTTATTGAATGTACAAAAGAAGTTTGCTAAAGCCTCGAAGAAGCCTTTGGGATGGGAAAAAGAAAAATTGAAGAGAGACCAAATTCTATGACAACTTCTGAATGAATTAAAGATCAAGATTGTTAGAAATAAAAGGAATACAAAGTTGGTTTGTTTGACCAAGGTTAAAATAAGACATTTCTATAAAGCTCTGGTAACCCTTTATGGACTTTTTGCTAGCACCAGGACTTAAAAGTTGATGATTTATGGATTTGCATATAGATAAGGGATGGGTTATGGGAAGAAGATATATTTGTTTGTAACCTTATAGGTGGTGAAGAGTTATTAAGTTTGTCTATACTTGTGATGAAGATCAGAAGTCACTTCTTTATATATTTCTTTTGCTTTTCTTCTTACTTTCTCCTTTTTCTTTCCTTGTACTTTTTATTCTTTCTATCTCTCTCTTTGAGTTTAGTTTGTATTTGCTTTTACACTTGTAATAAAAATCTTCAATAAAAATATTTTTTTAAAAAAAATAATTGAGTTATAAGTAATAAATATGTATCCACAAATAAAGAATGAAAATGGAATTGCCAGATGTTCAAGCAACAACTGAAATCTCAGTGTTTACAAATTTCCAAAGAAACATTAGAACAGTAGATTTTGAGATTTATTTATTTTTATTTTATTTATTATTTGAGTTTATTAGCTTCCCAACTCCAATTTGCTCCAGTTAATTGAATACCCTAATAAATTACCAAACTACTGTAAAAAGTTGGCAGGAAAAACATTCACCAATTGCAATCTAACGTGGGCTGGGTGAGGAGGTGAGTTTTGATAGATTGCTAAACCAATGGATTTAGAATTTGTCAGAACATGATCCGTAGGGTGGGTGGAGGCTTACGGTGTCTCCTGCTCTACTGGAAAGTTCTCATTCATCCTATAGATTAGGCAGTGCAACCTCTACCCAACTCATGAACAATCCATGGATTATCTTTCTCTTGTGCTCGTTTTCACTTGTTCCCTTTGTCTGTCTTTCTCTCTGTGTTGAGTTTCTCACTTACTCATATTTCTCTTGCCCGTTCTCTATTTTTCTTCTGCTCTCTCACACACTCTTACTCCATTCCTTCTCATTCTCTCTCTCTCACACCTTCCTGCTCTCTCTCTCTCTCCCCCTCTCTCTCTCTCTCTCTCTCTCTCACACACACACACACACACACACACGTTCTCTGGATCTCTCACTCAGTCTCTTCTCAGTCTATAAATAACTGATGGGGGCTGTTGACAGGTAGGTCCTACATTTCTCTAGCACACACACATGCGTTGTAAATATCCCTTTCCACCACTCTCACTGCTGGAACACCAAATAGCAATCAGAAGTTCCAGCACAATTCCCCTTGCAAAGCACGTGATGATTTACATTTCTCCAGGTTCATCTATACAGCCTATAAATGGTGATCTTTTTAATGAAATCATTTTACCATTTATAAGAGTAAGAATATTTTTGCACAGGGAGCCCCTTTTCTTTTCAGAAGATTAAACACTACAGGCATTGCCAGGCCTGAAAAGTGTAGGTGTGTACACTGCAGCTGAAAGTGACCAACAGGAGTCTGGCAGATTCCAGCCCCTAACCACATCATCACCACAGTTGCTGCAAAGTGCCAGGAGTTCTGCCTACCCTTGGGATACAAGAAGTTGGAAAACCCATATTAACATTGGACCAGAGAAATAGGAAGTTGGACAGCTTCACCTACGGACTGGGGATGAAACAAAGACTGTGTCATGTCTTTAAAAAAAGTTGGGGTGTAGTTAGGGGGACCTATGGGTGAGCTCTGAAACAAACACAGCCTTCCCTACTCTGTTTATCATTGGCTTGTATTGTTTAGACCAAAAATTCCTCAGTACTTGGAAGGATTTAAAACTTAGTTTTCTGCATTTGCCTTTTTCATTTTTTAAGAGGGCCAGAATACCCCTTTACAACATGAATCTTACCATGAGATACTGAGAAGTCCCAGACAATGTTTCTTAAAATGTCTGTGTTTCCTTTTCCAGATCACTGAATTTCATTATGCTTTTGCTTGGGTTTCTGTTCAGGCATAATGGCACAGTAAGATTTTGAAAATAAAATGTTACTTTTGACAAGCGAGATCCTTCACTAGAGCACTTAACACAGTTCTTGAAAATAAAGCTGTTTTGGTCAATAAACCATTGACAGCTGGCAGTATTTAGGCAGTTAGTGAAAGTGAAATACTCCTCTGGATTATGAAAAGGTCCCTGATTGGAAGCATCATTCAAATAGTTCTTGAAAACAGGATCCTTTTCTAGAGAACAGCTTGCTGTGTGAACCCAGACGTACTATTTATAAACCATCATATATGGCTTAATGTGTTTAGGATTTATTCAATAAAAAATAGTTTAAAAGGCATGGCTTGGCTTGGTATATGAATCCAACCTGTGTTTGGAAAGAGAAGAGCAACAATTTGTAGCAAGCTGGATGGGACTGAGAATTGGTGAGAGTTAAAGATACTTGCAAGGTACAGAGTATTCTCTGGGGATCTGATGTATTCTAGATTTGCTTTCTGGAAAAAAGCAAGTTTAGTTCTGCTTCCTTTCAGGCAGTGTATCTATTACCTCACAGTCTAACTGCAAGACCATAGTGGCAACATGGTCTCACGTCTATGTTTAAACTTTATAGTTACACAACTTTAGTTGGCTGCACTACTGAAGCCCATTAAAGGAATTAGAACAGCCCTGCCCTATTGTCTACAGAGCACAGCAGGTCAATAAG